>NC_134465.1:69044334-69406834 GCF_047948215.1 Lycorma delicatula | reverse complement strand
TACTTAGAATCCAATTCGTTACAAATTCCGTTTTAAATTTTTGTGTTTATTACACCCATTTAACAATATATTATTTTATGCCAAACATAAAATAGTGTTTTACGAGCATGGCTCCGTTTGGTGTAATACTCGTAATTGTTATATGTAATTTTAAAACAGCTTACCAAATTCCAATTTGATGTCCTCGAGCACTTACGACTATTCTGCCATCTTCAAGAGGATAATAATGACTAACATATATAAAACTATAATCTTACATAATTGTAATAAATATATATATATATATATATATATATATATATATATATATTTAAAACAATTGATCGTCATTTTGATAAAATTCGTCAAAAATTAAACTTTTATGTCTAAGTTACTACGTCTGTATTGTAATAGTTTCTCAATCGATCTTATAACAATTGTTTCTCATAACAATTGAGAAACTATTACAATACGGAAGTCACTTAGACTTAAAACTTTAACTTTTGACAAAATGATGTTCAATTGTTTTATATATATATAAAATTTAATTACGTAAGATTATAGTTTTATATTTGTTAATCATAATTATCCTCTTGAATATGGTAGAATAGCCGAAAGCGCTCGAGAAATCAAATTGGAATTTGATAAGCTGTTTTATAATTATATATAACAAAATAGTGTGTTTTTTGACCCAATCCTTTGTCTTTTAGCCTAGATTTCTCGAAAACTACCGATAATAGAGTTCTAGAACCCTTAACTTACGTCCCCAGAATTACTGTCTGACTTAATTTTTACCAAATGCGAAGGCCTCAGGGCGAAATCTTTCACTAGCCGACAATCGCTAACGAAACGTTTCCGAACCAATTTTTATATAAATTTCCTTCTTTATTGTAACCAATAGAGCATATTCTGAAAATTTGTTACATGCTTCTTGAATCACTCTTTATAATGCATTGTAACTTTATATATATTATTTTTTAATGGTCTCATATAAAAAAATTATACGACAGATATAATTGGTTATAATTAGAAAAAAAGAATAAGGACCTTGTAAGTGGAAACAGACCACCCAACGATAGTCTCATTCATAATTTATCATTGCAGTATTACAAGTTAATTAATTAGAAATTTAATATGTCTGAATTCCAAGTTATTCTTAATCGTCGTGGAAGATTGTAAGGAATGTTAAGAAAGGGAAGCGGATTAACCAGTTAGTTTTATTATCTTCACCTAGTTTCCTGCGAAATCATTTTAAAACGCTGTTATAATAATATATTTTGTACATAAATTACCTTCAAGTTCGTGGGTATAATTTTATTTCTTGCATACCACGGAGGACGTGTTACATGTTATCAAGTATACAATTTTAAACTGAGAACTTTTAAGCAAATATTGTTACTTTTTACAAGAGAAGTTATATATTTAACAAAAATATGATCAAACGGCTAGTATAAGTTAATTATTTCAAATTATTAAATTTTTTTCGAAATTAATATTTTCTTATCTTAAGGATATTTTTGTAGTTCAAGAAAATATTTGGTATTTTAATCTCATACGCTATGGCCGAGTAATTTGTTCCGAATCATACCTCAATATTTACAGATGAAACAATTCAGAATAAATTCATTAACAAACAGAATGTATCACGAAGTTCTCCCGGCATTTTCATAACCTATTCTACTAGTAAAAATAACGGAAAAAGTTCATATAAACGTATCCTAAAATGCTTCCTTTGCAAGTTACGGCTAGTGAAATATTTCGCTCGGATTTCAGCTACCCTGGTGAAATGAGGTCGTACTGAAATTTTGAAGAAATTAATTAAGGGGCACAATTAGTGATTTCTTATGATTTTTAACCGGAAAAATAGAATAAAAAAAGTTTTAGAAAAGTATCTGCCGTAGTTTTTCGGAAATTTAGAGTGAAAATCTATAAATTGGGGTAAAAATCCCTGTTTTTTTGTGTTTCTTGTACAAAACTTTGTTAAATGGGTAACAAGCACGTAAATATTTTAAACAAAACCAAATTTTGATCTCTGAATTTAATATAGTGGGAAACATGCAAGTTTTTTATATTCTAATATATGTGTTTCTGATTGTTGACATAGCATTTAGCTGAAACGTCACTAAAGAAAATGTTACCCAGGATCCAAACGAACGATTTTCAATTTCCGTGATCAGGTTCTCGAAATTCCTGCTTTGTGGTTTTACGGATATTCTTATATACAATAACTTTTGTTAAATAGGTAATAACACATAAACGTTTTAAATAAATCTTGAACAGAACTTAATTCTGAACAAAATGATGTAAAATAAATTAAATTAAAAAAAAAAAATCCCTTTAAGCATGCCGGAAGGCGGAAGTAAATTTCACCGATGCTAAGTAGGGGATAAAAAAGATTTCCACCTTATAGTTAAGAAAAACTTCAAATTTACTCAATACGACAATGGTTGCATGTGAAAAAGATTTTACATGTTTAGCATACGACAAGCCCTATCTTACAATTCCAGCAAAATGTTTATTATTCCTTGCCTTAAGGGTTGGTCGTATCAAAAATTGTTACAGACAAAAGTTGTAGATAATGTTTAGAGGACTAAAGACCACCTTAAACCGATTAGATACTGAGCCTATTAAGGGAAGTATAATTTTTTTTGTCTTCGAAACCCATTTTTTCAACCCCCTGGGGCAATGGTTGGTTATATCAAAAAACTTTACTTAAATACGTTTTAGGCCCTTATCCAAAGAATAGTAAGAACTTTAAAGGAATTGGATATTTTATTAATAAGAAAGTTATAGCAATATTTTGTTTTTTGTTTTGGTCATCCCTTTCCGTAAAGGTTGGTCAAATAAAAATTATTTCAGATAGAGGTTTTAGATAATATTTAGATGACTAACCACCATGTTAAACCGATTCGATACTGTGCCTATTAAGGGAGGTATGATTTTTTTTGTCTTCGAAACCCCATTTTTCCACCCCATGGGTCAATGTTTGGTGATATCAAAAAAACTTTATTTAGATAAGTTTTAAACCGTTATCCAAAGAATAGTAGGAACTTCAAACGAATTCGATATTTTATTTAATAAAAAAAGTTATAGCAAATTTTGTTTTTTCAAAAAAAAGCCCACCCCCATGTTCCGATATTTGGTTTAGTGGACTTGACCGAAATTATCGGTCGAGTTATTTTTAGGACACAGTTTGAAAGTGACTGGCGCAAAATTACGGCAGTTATCGCCTCCACAAGAAAGTGAAATATATATATATATATATATAACTGACGGTGGGTTTGGGAGTTAGGGGATGTGAAACGCGAAGATATGTTGAAATTTTCCGTAAGTCGAATAATGCTATCCATTACAATAGGTAGCTTTTTTATGAAATCTACCTAAAAGAAAAACCTTTCTTTTAATCGAAATAGGTAACTAACCAGTTACCTATTTCGATTCCCAAGATAGTTTATCTGGGTTTGTTGACACATACCAGAGAAATTCTGCATAACCTAATACTTAGGTCATTCATCGACGTTTTTGGTTTGGGTAGATATTCACCGGAGAATATTGACATTTGCCAGATATCGGTCTCCCACGATAACGTATATATATGAATTAATAAAGATAGATAATTAAACCCATTTTTCATGATTGGATATATAATTGTAATTAAACAAATTTAACCGTATAAACCAATATTATAAATTAGTTATTTGTATATAAATTAATATTTAATTAATCAATATTTATATTAATAATATAAATTAATGTTAATTAAATTAATATTTTAATTAATACGTTTTTTTCTGAAAACGTATTGACTTTTTAAAATTATTTGTTATTGTATGGTTTTTGTGTGTTTAATTATTGTATCGTAAAATTTGTACTTAAAACCACTTCATTGCACCATTCAATTCAAAACTCATGTTTTATGCTTTATATTAGTTCCTTTATGCTTTGCTAATCCAAAACTACACATACCATTTCAACTATATATATATATATATATATATATATATACACAGACCAGTACCAGTCAGTATTTGAAATTGATACAAAAAGTAACGCATAAAATTAATTAAATATATTCATTAAGAGAAGATAAAATTTCACCATCACACGCTTTCGTGCAAAAAAGAATTGTTTTATTAAAAAAACAGAATAATTTTTTTTCAAAGAAAATTAGATATTCAGTGGATGAATTCAGATATCTTTAAAAATAAAAGAAATAATACTAACAATTGAGATTTTTTTCCTAATTAATCATAATATCATTACATATAAAATTCGATCTTGATTGCAGCTAATTAATTAATTAACACATAGTTTCATTCACAATTCTTACTCAGTATTAATTTAACAACATAATCTTATACTTAAATCCTTATACTTAAATCAGAAAAATGGTTACTAAAATTTAAATAAAATGTCTATACACATACTGATGGAAATTCCAATTTATTAAAAAACAATTTTATATTTTATCATTGAAGGTGACTAAGAATATTTCCGCAAATAAAATATCGGTGCCAAAAAATATATAATTTATCCCCAAAATTATAAAATTCTGCAAATTTTTATTTAAAATGACCGCTATTTGTTTTATACAGTTTAGGCTTTCATTGAAGCAATTCTACTCAGTGTTGGGAAGATCATTTCTTGGAATTTTTCTTCTTTGCCCAGTACTCTCTCGTTCTTTCAGACCTGCAATCTCTGTTCATCTGTGTTATTGTAATTTTTACTTCCTTGTACGAAGTCGAAGAAGTATTGTGATCGCGAAATATTTCGGTTTTCAGATTTCAATGGAAATAGCCATTTTGACCATCCCTGAATCCATTGTGACAAGTTCGGTGTGACGCATAACTCAAAAACGATTAGCCGTAAAATGTTGAAATTTTGGATCTGGGACTGTTGTAACATCTAGTTGTGAACCTCCCATTTTTATTACAATTGACTGGACGAAAAGTGTCCAAAAAAGTCCAAAATCAGAAAAAAAATTTGAGTTTGGAATTTTTCTTAACTGACGTAATAAGCCCTCACTGAGAGCTTTTCTGCGATATATCATAGTAGTACTTATTTTCATTGGTTCCAGAGTTATAGCCAAATTAAATTTTAATTAATGAAATATTTGGATCTTACAAGGGGAAGGCATCGGTTCGAATCAGACATCTCCTTTCTTTTTATGTTTGTTTTTTTTAATCTAAATATATCAATTTAAATATATTTAAATACAATTTAATGTAATATTATAATTTAATATTTAATAATTATTAATATTTAACTATTTAATTTAATTTAAATATATTTTTTTGATTAACTAATAATTATTAACCTCTGACTGAAAACAAAAATAACGATAAATAATAATTCAATAATAACAATAAAAAATGTAAAAAAAATAAAATATGAATGTATATCAGAAGTTATTTATGAAATAAAATTTTATGTACTTTTCATTTAAAAAAAAAATCATTTCGGCACGCCGAAAAGGCATTGGAAGATTTCACCGGGGCAAAATCCAAAATAATCCATAATTGATCGATCAGGTAATTGATCGATCCAGTGACTATTAAGCGAGCTATGATTTTTTTTGTCTTTGAAACCCCATTTTTTTCTACCCCTTGGCCCTTATCCAAAGAATAGTAGGAACTTTAAACGAATTTCATATTTTACTTAATAAGAAAGTTATAGCAATTTTTTTTTTTTTTCAAAAAAGCCTCCCAAGGTCCAATTTTGCCCATTAACGGACTCGACCGAGATTATGAGACGTTATATTTTATGTATTAATTTGAAAGTGATTGGCAAAAATTATGGCAGTTATCGGGTCCATTCGGGCAAGTCGAATCAAGGTACCGATTACAATATATAGCTTTCTTATGAAATCTTCCTAAAAAAGTGTGTATGTTTAATAGGTACAAGGAAGTCATGTGGTGTTCATTTCAATTTTTTTGTTTCCGAGTTTTGATTTCTAATTTTGTTTTCTTGTTTTTAAGGATAATTTTTTCTTCCTTGTTCAAAATCTGTTTTTTGTCATTTTAAATGTTTTAAGATTTTCTTCTCTTTCTTGTAGCCTGTTGTTTTTACTTTATTTTTTTGTCGGTAGATTAGTAGTTTCTTTGTTATCCTTGCTAGATGACTATGGAAGGCTTCTCTACTTTTCCTCATGATGTTCAGTAAGGGTTCGTTCCCTTGATAACTAACCCTTTATGTAATACGAAAACTCTTGATACGCGAACCCTTTTTTATTTATGTAGTTTTTCGATACCGGTCTCTCTAGAACCACATAGAATAGTTTAACTTCTGGCTAGTTTTTTTTAGCTTCCCAATACTCTTTTATTTCTTACACTGCGTCACTTACTTCTTTCTTCCGACCACTTTAGGTTAGCGCATTCTTTCTTCTCCTTCTGGATTGCTTTGAATTCTAAGATTTTCTCCTAAGCACCCTTCTGTCTTTTAAATCAGTCATGTTTATATTTGATACCTTAGGTCTTCTTTTAACTTGCTTGAACCATTTAACATTCGTCTTGCTACCATTACACTATGAAAAATTATCATCGTAAATCTGTTTAAATCAATCCTCGTCAGATGTTCGTAGAATGCCAATCTTCGCTTACGTATTGTTTCCGTTATTCTACCTAACTCTTGATAAAGTTCCTCATTCTTTCTTTATTTCCTACAATCATTAGCTTTTTCGGGCCCTAGGACTTTCCTTAGTGTCCATCTTACAGAAAGTTCTAGTTCTAGTTCTCTTTCCCCTTGGTTCAGAGGTACGCATTCTACGCGTATAAAATTCCTGGTCCGATTACCGTTGTATGATCTTGCCCATCCTTGAGTTTCTTATGGTACACGTTACGTCATAGGATTTTAGAATCTTATTCATCCGGATGATGTTTGCTTCCTTTTCCATTCGATTTGGTTGGATAACTTCAACCAAGTTTCTAAATTTGGTCATCTTTTTAATTCTTCCTAGCTTTATACGTAATAACCCACAGATTTGGTCTAGTGGTGGACACGTCTTCGCAAATCAGCTGATTTCGAAATCGAGAGTTCCAACGTTCAAGTCCTAGTAAAGGCAGTTACTTTTATGATTTGAATACCAGATCGTGGATACCGGTGTTCTTTGGTGGTTGGGTTTCAATTAACCACACATCTCAGGAATGGTCGACCTGAGATTGTACAAGACTACACTTCATTTACACTCATACATATCATTCTCTGAAGTAATACCTGACGAAGATTCCCGGAGGCTGAACAGGAAAAAAAACTTTATCGGTAAAAATTTTGGTGCGTTCTTAATATTCGTCATATACTCCGTTTTTTCTATCGAAATTTGTAAACCTGCCTTTTTAACCATTCCGTGTAGAACATTTAGTTGTTTTGCTATATCTTCTGCCAAGGGAGTGAGATCATCTTCAAAGGCAAGATAATTATCTACAGATTCATCTTCGCATATCCCAATTTGACTTGTTTCAGGCAAGTTTTCGTCCATTCTCTAATGATTTTATTCAAGATTAAACTAAAAAGTAGAGGAGACAGTCCGTCTCACTGCCTGATTCCTGTCTTGATTTCAAAAAGATGAGATATATCCTCCTTTAATTTTAATCTTGGACTTTGTATAATATAATCATTTATATAATATATTTAATGGTTTTTCTTTCTTTTACCAAAAATAAATTATAGATAAGGCAAAAAGAATTTAAAATATATTAATATGAAATATTAGTAGAAAATATTTACTAGTTATTGATAAAAATAATAATATTCTGTAATTTATTTTTTCAAGTAATTAAATTAAGATTAAAGTACATTTAAAAAAAAGTAAAGTTTATATAAAAAAGTTCATTTAAAATAAGATTTAACGTACATTTTATGACTTAAAAAAAAATATATATATTTATATATAATTAACATGACGAACTTAGATCAAATTAATTATAGAAAGTTTTTCTTTCCAAAACTTATATTTTCATTTTTCCGTAATTTTTTAGATCGAATAACCTACTTTATTTGAATGACAAAAGCACTGACGCGAAAAAGGGAAAGTGGTCTCTTTTTAATGTATAAACCCAATGTTACGGTCACCCATTCAGCTAAGAATATAAACAAGATAAAAACGAAGTATATGCGTCAGTGTGTAATACATTGACACAGAGACTGTGCGCGCGCGAGCGCGTGTGTGTGTGTGTACATTTAAACATTAAAAAAATGCCGCATGGGGTTTTCCACTGATGAAAATGTAAAATATCTTTCTGCGTTTTTTATAATCCCCACTTCAGTTAACTCTCATACCACATTACCTACCGCTGACGAGTTTTATACTTAAAAATGCATAATCGATTGGGTAATTTTTTTATACACCAAACTTTTTTACTAAAATGGATTTTTTATTTATTTTTTTTTTTGGTTGAAAGAGGAAATAGAATCTCTAATAAAAATTAAATTAAATTGGTTGGCTGAACACTTAAACAAAACTATGTAAATTTTATCTATTGTTTATAATTGGGATTTTTTTTTCATTTTTATTGTATCTGTTCAATTCAATTTGTATCTGTTCACCATAAATATATATATATATATATATATATATATATATATATAAATAAAAATGTCCGTTTGTTCAAAATTTTAAATCTCCGAAAGTTCTTCACCGATTGCTTTGAAATTTTGTCACAACGTTGCATTCGAATACGCGCCTTTTTTTATATACTTACTATTTATAAACTTAAGATGTCACACCTGTGACAGGTAAAACATGATTTTTTTTTTTTTTTTTAAGGACGCTATCTGTTGGTCGTAAAAGCAACACACGCTATACTAAATATTTTACGATTCCATTTCAATATTTCTTATATGTGTGTCCGTTATAGACTAAAAAATTACTGGACGTGCGAGGAAAGAGGGAAAAACTGGAAAAGGGAAAGAGAGAAATATCGGAAAAGGTTGAACGGAAGAACGGGAAAATGGAAAAAAAGTGGAAAACGGGGAAATGGAAAGGGGAAAACGGGGAAAAGTATAGGGGAAAGAAGAAAAAAGAAAATGAAGAAGATGAATAAGAAAAAGATAATGGGAGAGGAAATGGGGAAAAGTAAGCGGGGAAAGGGTAAAAGAGAAAAAGGGAATGGTAAAATTTTGTGAAGTTCCGTAATGTTCATTTTGTTAATGTTTTATCAAACTTTCAATTGTGTTCATTTAATTTATATATACTCAAATCTATCAATAGTGACGCATTCCCGGATCTGCTAGAATATATATATATATATATATATATAAAGTAAAGTAATATAAAGTAAAGTATATATAATATATATATATATTTTTTCACACATACACACACACACACACACACACACACACACACACACACACACACACACACTCTCATACATTATTTTGTATATGTATACAAATTTCAGAAACTCGTAGCTTTTAGTGTTTGATTATAATGTTACGTATGTTTCTATTATTGTAACTTGAATAAAATATTTCACTCAGTTGGAATCCAAGTGTATTACACTAACTTTCTAAAGAAAATTTATTATTACTGGTATTTGTCCCGGAAGTGTTTACATGTTTAAAAAACAATGCGTCTAAAACGACATAATAGTTTCGCAAAATTACTGTCTGAAAAAGTCGATATTGACACAGACAACGATCGATACAGATAAAGACAATCGATATAGACAATATCTCACGATTTATAAAACGACATTAAATTTAGGAAAATAACTTTTAGGTTATTTATTTACACGGTTTTTTTATGATTTGTTTAGTAAGTGAGTTTGGTGAGTTTTGAATTCTGATAAAAATTCTGACAGTCAAAAGAGAAAGGGAAAAATTAATAGTTAATTAATATTGTACAATTTATTGTTTTCGTTATAAAAAACTTATATAAAAGTTTATAAAAAACTTAAAGGTATTATAAAAAATCTTAAGAAGATTTTTTACATTAATATAAATTACATTTATTAATTACAATTAAATTACATACACACATATTTTTAAAATGAAAAGTACATAAAATTTTATTTCATTAATAACTTCTGATACTTTGTCATATTTTATTTGATTGTTAATAACAGATTATTATTTATCGTCAAACTTTTGTTAAAATCAGAGATTAATAATTATAATAAATCAATATATTTAAATTTAAAAAAAAGGAGATGAATTCTGATTCGATCCGATGTACTTTCACCTTATAAGATCCAAATATTTCATTAATTAAACATTTATTTGGCTATAACTCTGGAACCAAAAAAAAATAAGTACCACTTATGATATATCGTTGAAAAGTTCTCAGTGAGGGCTTGTTACTGCAGTTAAGAAAAAGTCCAAAATCCAATTTTTTTTGTTTTTGTTTTTTTTTTTTTTTGACACTTTTGGTCCAGTCAATTGCAATCAAAAGGGATGGTGCACAACTAGATATTACAAAATTCTTAAATCCAGCATTTCAACATCCTACAGCTAATCATTTATGAGTTATGCGAGATATATATCTTGGTACTTACGTACAGACGTCACGCTGAAACTAGTCAAAATTGATATTTCCATTGAAATCTGGAAACCGAAAATTTTCGCGATCATAATATTTCCTTTACTTCGTACAAGGAAGTAATAAACGCGAATTAATAATATTTATGTAGAAGATAAAACTTTTATAATTTAAAAATAAAAATGCGTCCAAAACGACAAAATATTGGTCGACGCACAATTCGAGCCAACAGAATGAGAGAATACAGAAAAAATGAAACAGAGAAAGAAACAGCACAACGAAATGAAGAAATTGAGTACACCTGTCAAATGTAATACAAAATTTATTTAATTCATACACTCAAATTTAGCAATAGCGAAACAGTACCTGGGTCTACTAGTATATATATATATATATATATATCAACTTATATTTTTTTTAATTTTTGACTGAAGAAATGTATGTTCTGTAAATCTTTAAAATTTCTTATATTTTATTCAATTACTAACGTTATAAAAAGTAACCAATGTGTAAAGGTGTTGAATAGTAGTTTTTTTGTGTAAATGTAAATGAAGATAAATCTGATAACATTAATGAGGATGGGTTTATGCCCGAAATCGCTCTAACGTAAAGGAAATAAAATTAAAAAAAAAAGGTAAGAATGATTCTTAACTTCGTGGATTTTTTTTTTACCTCCGGGACCACCGTTAGGTATTGCTTCAGAGGATGAGTTGAATGAAAATTTTTTATCGTATGAAAATACTATGCTTGACCGGGATTCGAACGCGGGACCTCCGGATGAAAGGCCGAGACGCTCCACTCGCGCCACGGAGGCCGGCTGTACTTGACGGATTGGCTGAAAAAAAAAATTCAATATATATATATATATATTTTATTGTTGTTAGTTAAGATCGATAAAATCAATAATGAAATATAAATAAAAAATTATTTTGGAAATCGATTAAAATAAGGAATGTAGTTTTTATAAAATGCTCATAGAGGTTCCGGTGATAATTTACATTTATTTATTATTATTTAGTAGACAGAATAGCCATGATTATCTAATGTAAAAATGAATAACCTGTTATATTATGGTACACTTATAAGGAAAATTTTAATTAAATTTCACACATAAAAAACATTTGCGCAGTTTGACAATTTTGCGATCAACTTTGACATTTTCACTCATTTCTCATCTGTTTAACAAATCTATTTGAATAAATGAAATGTCATTTTGTTCAAAATAAAATTTTATTTTATAAAATTAATATTTACGGAAATATTAATAATTAAATGATTTAAATGGCCGCCAATTTTGGAATTTTCAAATGTAATATTTTTAAAACCTATTCATGTTGTAGAAATTGTTATTGTTTTTACATGTATACGAAATTTAATTAAAATATTTCAATCCATTTTTAAGATGTAATTTTTTACTTATAAAAAGCACACAATGACGAACAGACGGAAAATAAAGCCAGATAAGGAATAAAATAAACCACATGTAATTTTTTGTTTAATTTGATGTCCTGAATCAGTCCCTTAAGTTCGAATAACACATCTTGGGACACCCTTATAGCTATTCCATAGACGGGGGAATATTAAATATATATATATATAGCGTGAGCGGACAGAACAGAACTTGACAAAACAGAACACTAAAAAAAAGAACAGCGAAAGATCAGAACAGTAAAGAAACAGAACTATGAAAAAAGAGAACAAGGAAAAAACAGAACATATCATATTTACATTCGTCTAATTTCAATTGATTAAAGAAAATGCAGTTTTTATTTTTATACTATTGAACGATATAATTAGAGAAATATTTATTCGTATAATTATAATTAATTCTCTGGTTAAAATTTGGGAATCCGAAAAACTTCCAGAACATTGGACGACAGCTGTTATATATCCTTTACACAAAAAAAGCGACAAGACAAATCCGGACAATTATCCTCGAATTTCGTTATTGAATTGTACGTAAAAAAGTTTATCTAGAATTATTTACAATAGAATTAAGGACCAACTAGAAAGCGAGCTAGGCGATTACCAACGAGGTTTTCGGCCTTGGCGCAGTTGTCCAAATCAAATTATTACTTTGAAATTACTTATAGATATTTATAATAGAAAGAAAAAACAGATGATTATTTCTTTTATCGATTTTAAAAAAGCGTACGATTGCATACGTAGGCCTTCGATGTTAAAAATTCTGAGAAATCTCGGATTGGATCCTAAATTGGTAAATATAATCGGTTTAACATTGACAAATACAAAATCTAAAGTGAAGTTTCGTGGCAAATTTTCCGAACCTTTTTACTTAAAATCCGGACTGAGACAAGGCGACGGATTTTCGCCTTTATTATTTAATTTTGTACTAGAATTTTTGATGCGTGAATGGTTTAAAATTAATCCAAAATTATTCACATAAGATACAAAAGAGATAACTTAAATTTAAATTGCCTAGGATTTTCCGACGACTTAGCTTTATTTGCTAATAGTATCGCAGAAGTCAGAATCAAATAACAAGTATAGAAGAATTTGCGAATAAAATCGGACTTAAAATTTCTTACGAAAAGACTAAAATGATGGCTATAGATCCTTTAGTTATTAATTCTGTGAATATTAATGGAAATAAAGTAGAACTTGTAGTAAAATTTAAATATCTTGGAGAGATCATTACTTGTAATCGTAACGAAAAACAAAATTGGACCGAAAGACTTAATAAATTATTTAAAGTGCTACAAGTAACCAAAAATACAACAAAAAATCGCTCTCGATTAACACTAAAATTAGACATTACAAAGTTGTGGTTAAACGAGTAATTACTTACGCGAGCGAGACTTTATTTAGATTAAATCAAAAAAATAGGACTGAACCTTTCCTTAAAGTTGAACGCAGGATTCTTAGAACCTGCATAATCAAATAATATAAACACGAAAATCAGTACAGATTATCGCCTAATAAATTTCTGTACGAAAACTTGGAATCCTTAATCGATACTATGAAAAAGAAGCGAATTTCTTTCTGCGCACAATTGTTAAGATTACCGCAGGATAGAATTACTAAGAGAATTATCGATAGATTTTAGTCTTTAAAAAATCCGCCATTATAGATCAAAGAAATTAAAGAAGACATGCAAGAATTAAATTTGACTTACGAAGATTTACTTAATAAATCCGAAAAATTAAAATTTGTTATTAAAGATTCGAATACCGACTTTAAAGTAAGAACTTTTAATTATACAAAAAGGGTTTATTCAGAAGAGAATCGTAAAGCAAGATCATTAAGAATGACTAAATATTGGGAGAAAGTAAAAGCTAAGAACTTAAAGGTCAAAAGATCGGCAAAAAAACTTGAATTATTCTGACTAAAGTGGTCCTTTGCGGCCTTAAAAGTAAAAAAAAATTATAATTAAATTTATTTAGGATTCTTGTCACAAAACATGTGTTTAAATAAAAGAACGAACGTAAATAATATCAAATAAAGTATTTTATTTAATTATTTTATATTTATTCATTTATTTTTATGCCATAATCACAGAATAGGAGCAGAAACAAAATGTTTATTAATTTTATTGTTTTATCATAGAATATATATTCTATTTTTTTTTTTTTTTTTTTTTTTTTTATTCAACTGGAATAATAAAACTTATATCAATTTCTTTTTTAAAATATTTAATTTTATTTCCTTACTCTATGGTCAAGAGAATTAGTTTTATTTTTCCCTTTTCATAAATGAATTCCTACTTAATTTAAATAGAAAAAACGAGATATGACAACGCTTATAATAATTTAAAAAAATTTAATTAAGTTTATATACCTTGGCTGTAAAGAATTTCTGAAGATGATGAATAGAATAGAAAGTGCTATGTATTTATTATTCAAAAAAAAAAAATAACCGCACAAATAATAAATTAATTATTAATAATTTCATGTTTAGGTACAATAGAGAAAATGTGTTTTTTTTTTTTTTATAAAAAAAATAAGCAGTCGCCATTTTTATGACAATAATTTATGAACGGTTGATTGATTGTTTTATTGACATCTACAGTTAATTGATAAAATTAATTTCCGTTATAAAGTGTTGTAATTTCTATTATTATTAATTATAGTCAAAATATAACCATAACTCAAGACTGATAATCGAGTTAACTAAAATTAATATTACAACCTTAGAGTTTCATGCATGGTGGATTAGTGCATATCTTACAAATCGTATAAAGTAAGTTTAACTTTAAAGGAAGTTATATATTGATAACAAAGGGCAAAACTGACCAATCGGAAGAAGTTACCCGAGCAAATATTAACTAACTAATGAATTTCCTTCTACCGTGAAGTTAATTAATTTAATTTGAATATACATCTAGCTGAGGCATTTAAGAAACATTTATTAATCCATTAAAATTAATTAAAAATGTTTTTTTATATCTCTATTGAAAAACTTTCGCAGAAATTTCTACTTCTTCAGAACAATTTCTTTTTTACGTAACATATAGATAAAAAACATAAGTAAGTTTAAAATTTTACATATTGATGTTTACCTGAATATTGAAATGAAATGAATTATTTTGCTGCTATTTCAATCTATTTGTAGATAAACTACTCTTTTAGAACCATATTTAAACAAAAATAATTACAATTTTGAGGAATTTAAATTTATTATTACCTAAATTACTCATGTTTAAGTTTTACTGAATACAATATATTTCAGCCACGTTTCTTTATATAATTTTTCCTTTAATAAAAGTAAAATTAGTTAAAATTCTCTTTCATATTTAGCCAGTATTCCTTAAAAAGATTTTTCAAGAATTAAATTCTCTACCAATTTTGTTCCAAAATTCAATTACTGACAATAAAACTATGTTATTGTAAGGTAAAACTTCAGAAAAAAAATTGTAGTTTTCAACAACAATTTTTGAAGTTATACTTCTTTTGGCGCGTTAGAAGAAAGGGATCAGAGTGTATTTTCACTCTGATACGGAAGCTGCGCGCGCCGATGTAACACACCATAAAGATTTGCGCACACCCAAGTGGATCAGTTTGCACGCGCATGAGTGTAGTGTCTAATTCAGTCAGTCGTTCAATGCAACTAAGTGATTAGCACGTCTTGTAAACATAACAGATTTTGAGTCGTAATAAAAATATATTTATATACACGGATTTAGAAGACGGATATTTTAAACTGTGAGTATTGTTGTTAATATTCATTAAACTTATATTGCAGCGTATATTAATTTTTTTTTAGTGTTAATTTTGTATCAAGATTTGAGGTTATATTTATGTAAGTATTGTTTTTTATAAGTAAAAAGATTCCATCCTTGGCTCTTGTAGTGAAAGGTTGTGTCTTATTGTGCTCTGTGATTGTGAGTTGTAACCAGTCCAGCTAGGTGTTCAACAGTTCTTCTACCTGCGTCGCCAGACAATGTGAGAAGGGTCTGCTAGGACATCAGCCGGGCGGCCAGCTACCTGGATTACAGGCCAGTTACATTAAGAAAAGGATAATCCTTTTCTTAATTTTATTTCTATTCTATTCAAATTTCTATAATAATGTAAAGTGAACTCTTGTAGTCATTACGAACACATTAAGTTAATAGCCTATTATTATAGGACTATTGTGCTGATTTTAAAATAATTTTATTTTAAATTGTTTGATATAATCTGTACCTATTTAGGTCTACAGGTTATATCTTGTTTTGATTTTTCTTGTCAGTGGTTTTATTTTGCAGCAAGTGTACATTAAGAAGTGTTTAATTAAGTTTAATTTTAATTTTTAAATTTTATTCTTTATTTTTCCTCAATGGAAGGAAAAGTAAGGCCTGCCCCGCCCCGTTCTCCCACCCCGGAACTGTCCGTCGGTGGAGAGGAAAGCGGGTCTGGCGCTAGGAAGCGCCAGAAACGCCGGGACTCCGCGCCTCCTATGGAGACGGAGCCCGTAGCGGGCTGCAGCAAGGCTGCAGCAGCCGCCTACCCGCAGGCTGATGATGGGGCCCCATCACAGCCTGCTACCGTCAGGCGGGAGAAAATCCCGCCAATAATGCTGGACTGCCCGAAGGAGTGGCCAGCATTAGCGCGCGACATTAAGTCGCGGATCGGGGGGCGCCTGGTGGCTAAAAGCACCGGGCTCTCGATAAGGCTGCAGCTGGGCAGCGAGGCGGATTACCGGGCGGTGCAGAGTTTTCTGCACTCGAAGGGAATCGCCTTTCACTCCTTTCAGCTCCCGAAGGACAGGGAGCTGAAGGTGGTTATACGGGGAATCCCCTATGGGGCTGCCCCGGAGGAAGTAAGGGAGGAACTGACCTCCCTTGGCTATGAGGTGGTTTCGGTTAAGAAGCTCCTCACAAGGGACGGTCGGGAAACCCCGACCTGCCTAGTGGCCCTTAAGAGGACCCCTTCGGCCCGGACCATTTATGACCTTGGCAGTATTTTTTACTGCAAGGTCGCAGTGACTGCGTTTGTGTCACGAGGGGGGCCACCCCAGTGCCACAGATGCCAGAAATTTGGACACTCGTCCAATTACTGCCAGAGGGCCCAGCAATGTGTCAAGTGTGGTGGGGACCACGACACTGCCACATGCGTTAAGCCGCGTGAGGAACCAGCCTCATGCGTTAACTGCAAGGGACCTCATCCGGCTAATTACCGGGGTTGCCCCTATTATAAGGAGCAAGTCAATAAGGTCAAGGGCATTAAAAAACCCGCGACTGTTGACGGCCGCAGCTGGGCCCGTGTTGCCGGTGGGGGAAAATCAGCCCCCAAACCGGAGGTGCCGGCACCTGTGGCCAAGGCGGTAGTGAAAAAAGGGGAGGTACCCTCCCCAACACCCGCCAAGCCAAAACCGGCGGCGACCACCAAGAAGGTGGTGAAACAAAAGGCGGCGTCAAAGCCGGCCCCGGCGAAGAAGGCCAAGCCTTCCTCGACGGGAAAGGCCAAGCCTTCCTCGACGGGAAAGGCCAAGCCTTCCTCGACGGGAAAGGCAAAGCCTGCTCCGGCTGGGAAGGCCAAGCAGGCTGTTAAAAACACCGCGGCCCCTGTGACCCCGCGCCCCACCAAAAGGGCGGCCGCGCCAAAAGGCACCTCCAGCGGCAATCCGAAACCGGCTACCCCGTTGGAGACCACTGGCATGGACTTCCTGTCGCAGATGACAGTGAAGGATATCCTGCCACATATCATGATGGTTTTGCCACGCCTGCTCCAGGCAAAATCTCTCAAGGACTGTATTCAGTCCTTAATAGAGTGCCTCATGGCTGTACTGTCCAGGTATGGTTAGGCCCACCCTCAGACTCTTGCAGTGGAACGCCAACTCAGTAGTAGGCCGGACGGAGGAACTATGCCGTCTGGCCGAGGATCTACTGATAGACGTGATACTGTTGTCTGAGACGTGGTTGAACCCAACCAAGCAACTGACCCTTCGGAACTATTTTACATATAGGACGGATAGGCCAGTTCGACCCGGATCTCGCACCTCTGGTGGAACTGCGGTTTTAGTCCACAGACGCCACATGCATACGCGCGTTGTTCTTCATACAAACGTGATGGAGCAAACGTGTGTGCATGTGGAGCATCTGGGCACGGTGTATCGGCTGGTTTCGGCTTATAGCAAGCCGAACGACGCGGTAACCGGCGCAGATCTGGATGCCGTGCTGGAAAATTGGGATGGGCCCATGATACTCATGGGCGACCTCAATGCCAAACACGTGTCATGGAACAGCATTCTGACAAATCCGAATGGCAGATTGCTGTACGAAAGGGCGAGAGCCCGCCGCTTGGTCGTCGTAGGCCCTGAGGTGCCCACGTTCGTGCATCGCTCAGGCAGATCTAGGCCTGACGTGCTGGATATCGCAGTCATGAAGGGGGGTACCCTCCCATTCATGATTGAAACGATAGAAGACCTCAGCTCGGACCATTCCCCTGTCCTGTTGGAACTAGGTCAGGCAGGGGGTGGCCGAGATCCCCCGCCTATACCCCGAAGGTCAGTCAACTGGAAAAGGTTCTACGAGACCCTCCAGCGGGAGTACAGGCCGGTAAATCCTGAGCTCCTGAACACCCCGGAGGAAATCGACGACACTGTCGGGCGCGTCACGTCGTCAATGACTGAGGCCCTGGCAGGCAGCTCATCGGCCAAAACTCGAGCAGTTGTTCGAAACGACCTCCCTCCTCATATCTCCGAAGCCATAACGGAGAAACGAAGACTGAGGAGGAGATATCGAATCACCCTGTCCCCCGCTGATAAGCGGGCCTTTTATAATCAAACGGACAGGGTAAAACAACTGCTGACAAGCCATCGAGAGGATTCGTGGAACGAATACCTCGCCTCGGTCTCTGACGACATCTCCTCGGTGTTCAGGTTGAACAGGAGACTGCGAGAAGGGAAGAAGCCTCGCCATCCGGTTGTGGGGCAGCGAGGTTTTCTTGCATACTCGGAGGCGGAGAGGGCCGAGGTATTCGCCGATACCTTGGAGGAGCAGTTCACTCCAAACCCCCCTCCCTCCCCGAACGACGAGCACACAACCGAGGTGGAATCCTTTCTTGTAGATTATTTCTCACAGGTGGAGGATGCCCCTCTAGAGATTGACCAAGTCACTGAAGCAGAAGTTTCCGCAGCCATTAAGGCCACAAGCCCCGACAAGGCCCCGGGTGTCGACGGGATCAGCGCCCGTGCATTCCGGAACATACCGGCCTCCGTGATTACAGCAATTTCGGTGATATTCACGTCCATTTTGTACGTTGGATATTTCCCGAATTGTTGGAAAACGGCCAAAGTCGTATGTTTACCCAAACCGGGGAAAAGTTTACTTTTCCCACGGAATTATAGGCCAATCTCCCTGTTACCGGTATTGTCTAAGTTGTTCGAGAGGATTTTTCTTGAAAAACTGAGGCGATACATGGAGGGAGAAGTGCGGCCCGAGCAATTTGGGTTCAGGGAGGGTCACTCAACCACCCTCCAACTGGTAAAAATAATAGACGACCTTGTCGGAGGCCTGAACAGGAAACGGGTGACTCCAGCCGTTTTTCTGGATGTGGCCAAGGCCTTTGACAAAGTTTGGCATAGCGGGCTGCTTTATAAGCTAGCGCGATCGGCGATCCCCTACCGCTATGTCAGACTGATGCGGTCATATCTGCTAGACCGACATTTTGTCGTGCGCGTAGGGGAAACGATTTCCTCCACCAGAGAAATAGCCGCTGGGGTTCCCCAAGGAGCAGTACTTTCCCCGTTCTTGTACACTTTGTACGTGAACGATATGCCGCTGTCGGAAGGGGTCAAAACGGCCCTTTACGCAGACGACACGGCATATTTCTACGAATCCGCAAATGTGGATTACGCGGTCCGGAGGCTCCAAAGGCAGCTGGACTTAGTGGAACCGTGGCTCGACATGTGGAGAATCAGGGTCAACGGTGAAAAATCGGTGGCCGTGATGTTCACATGCAAGACAAGAAAACCGACCAGAGAGCTGGAAATCTCAGGGGAGAAAATCCCTTTTGAGAAAACAGTTAAGTACCTGGGGGTGGTGTTGGACAGGCGGCTTACCTTCGGCGAACATGTAAATTATGCGACCCGGAGGGCTAAGGCCGCCAGAGCCTCACTATACCCAGTGCTGAACAGTGCCAGCCCATACCCACTGGCAACTAAGCTTCTCATTTTTCGGCTGTACGTACTGCCGATTCTAACATATGCTTACCCGGCATGGGGGGCAATGTTGAGCTCCTCGCTTCAAAAGAAGATCGAGGCCGTCCAAAACATCGCGTTGCGGACGATCTTTGGAGCTCCGTGGTTCGTCAGGAACGCCACTCTCCGATCTGATGCGAGATTTCAATCCGTGTCCGAGGTGGGGGTGGCGCAGGCGCGCAGACTGTTCGGGAGAGCGGCTGTGTCCGAACACAGTCATCTTCGGGACATCTGCAGAGAGGACCCAACTCCGACAGTTGTAAGGAAGCGGCCTCACGCCGTACTGGACGAACCACCGTGATGGTGCGGTGCGGTAGCCGAAAATCGACAAACCAGGCTTAGGGGCCTCCATATCGCATGAGCCATAAACGGAATAGTGCGTCAGACGCGTTTCCGGGGTCGCGAGTGAATAGTTTTTTTTCGCGAGTTATATAGTTTGAAGACTTCAAATACGGTAAGTCGCGCACAAAACAAAAACGCGGTCTAAAAAGGAAAGAAAGGAGAAAGAAGGGGAAAAAACGCGGTTTTTTTTTTTTTTTTTTTTTTTTTCTTTCTTTTTCTCGCGTGTGTTTTGTTCTGTTTCTCTAGTTTCAGAAACGGGAGAAACGTGGATGTGGAACGACGCGTCGTGCCGTCTCATCCTGCCAGTCGAAAGGAAAGTAAAAATTAAATTTTTTTTTTTTTTTTTTTTTTTTTTTTTTTTTTTTCTCGTGTAGGTGTTCTGCTTCTTTTGTTGCAGATGCCAACAGCCACCACAAAAACAAATGGTTTCTTCACTGCAGCCACGCGGTCCCCCCAACCCCTTCTCAGACACACGCGTGTCTGAAGGTTAATAAATTACGTGGAAAGAATAATTACTGTTTACTTCTTTCCAGAAAATCGCCGCCCCAAAACCGCGATCGCGAATAGGTATCACCATCTGTAAGTTAAACTTACAGTAAGATAAAATAACCCAGCAATTGCGACTCCTCCGGAAAAGGGGACACATTGCTCCCTCCTTATAGCTAGTGCCCCGTTGTGGCGTATTCCTGCTAGCCTATTAAAGAGTTAGCACCGAAAGGACTTCAGTGGACGGTCTGAAGGGGAATTACGTCGGGAGGACAGGCTTTATAAGCCTAGCCTTCCGCGGTCGGCCCATGAAATGGGTTCGATAACGCTGGTTTAACAACGGATTGGAATGCAATTAAATCCGTCTTAAATTCACTAAAATAATAATAGACAAAACTTGAAAAATTAGATCCGAGATTAAAAAAATAACCCTTTTAAAAACAAGCCCGATTAGAAAGATCCAGCAGCAAGGGACTCTGTCCAGGTTCTGCGATAAAGTAGGGAGTAATAGACTCCTGCCAACTTTGCATTCCATTCCATTCCTATAAGTAAAATTATATTTTTTAATAACACAGAAAATAGCACACATCAGTTAAATTCTTGATTTTGCATAGATAATTTTAAATTTATCAGAAACAAAATTTTTGGTAAAATATACTATTATAAAATAAAACTATTTGTATCATATTTCTCATATCATAAGTCGCTGATAACCCTCGTGCCTATTCAACCGTCATCCGAAGAATTAACGGGATTAAAGTAATCGAAATATATTCGATGAACTTGTTTTATGACAACGAATACTTCAATACTTTTTAAACTCTATAAAATAAATATTATTTAAGTGTTATTTATTCAAACTTTTCTTCATGTTATTTAATATGTTCTGTCTATCGTTTGATTCGGTTCAAATTTGTTTCAATGCGTAAAAAATTGTGTTTTTTATTCATGCCAAAGAAGTATAACTTTTTACGTGCGTACATAAGTACACGGTTTACATACGTACATAGGTACACGCAGACTTATCACATCAGGGAAAAGACCATGCGTGTACGCCCATCAGCGTCTCATCCCACCTACATTGCCGCGATTGAAATCCATCATTCTCAGTCTTTCTAATTCCAGCAGAAGTTACTTGACCCAACGTCTTTGCGAAATAGCGTAGTTGACGCTCAAGCGTAAGAACATCAACAGGCTTTACTACAGAAATCACCAGGACAGTCTCACGAGAAATTGTACGGTAATCACCTGCCACTGTTACCAACAAAAGGCTCTGGGCCATCAAAAAAATGTCCCTGTAAGTTTAAGTTTTAGCCTATCCGTCCAAACAGATGCGGCATACAACATAATTGCCTTACACGCACCTTTTAAAGGAATACTAAATCTTAAAATTCAGACTATAATCGGGGTTAACCGCACTTCGAATACCAAAGAGGGCACTATTGGCTTTCTTTGTGACGTACAGTAAATGCTTCTTAAAATAGAAATTTTCGTCAAGGAGCACCTCCAGTTACTTCTGAACCTGAATATATTGAATTCGATGGCCTGACATTGAAACACGGACTCGCCGCGTCATAGCCAAACAGCCTTTCAGCAGCAGTATCATCTTTATTTTACTTCAAAGAAGTATAAATTCTTACGTGCGTAGATAAGTACACGCGAGCTTTTTTGTTTTAAAATAATTTTCTCAAAAATTAATAGAAATACAGGATTTGGGACTTCAATTTTTCACATCAAAAATTATATGAAACAATCAAATTTATTCCTAAATTTTTTAATTTAAATTCTAATAATTTAAGAATTTCATTATAGTTTCATCTTATTTTAGACAAATATTAGGGAAAAATTTTTCCCAAGTTATGACTCGAAAACGAAGCATTTATAAACCTATGTATACAAGAACATTTTTCGTTATTTTCATTTGTAGATTATGTCCTGATGTTCAATCAATCGTTATCTGTGAGTGACTCTGAGTATATATAGATGAAATTTTTTTTCAACTGATTATTTATTAGCAAATAAAAGAAGGTAAAAATTATTACTTTCCCTTCTATATAGCTATATAGAAGGAAAAGTATGGTGATTGGTAAAAAATGGTCATATTCGGTTTTCACCGAATCTTTACTAATTGGCCCCTAAGGACCCCAGAAAACCGAAAAATGGCATCTTAATTTCCTTGAAAAAATGGGCGTACATGAGTTGGCATGTAAATCGCCTTATATCTCCAGAACTACTTGACCAAGCTTGACTATAATATTAGTAGGTGCATTGATGCTATTAAATTTTCAGTTAAAAGGTCTGGTAGTGGGAGATAATAAAATAATAGTAATAATAATAATAAAATAATAATATATATATATATATATTATATATTATATAAAATATATATATATATATTTTTTTTTTTTGGTGGGGGGGGGGAAAACAAAAAATAATATTGGCAAATAAAAAACTCATTATTGACAAATAAAAGAACATAAAAATTATTTTTTGTTTATTTTGATGTGAATTCATTTTATTATATTTAAATTGAAAATTGTTAATTTGTTTGTATCTTTCATATCGTAACCATTTTGGTCTGTGACGATTTTATTTATTTTTTTTTTTTTTGTTCGGTCAGGTTATCTTTGAACCACTCTACATAATTTGGCTTTTTTCTTTTCTTCATTATCTCTGCTTGTTTTTTACGTCTTTCTTCGCTCCACATGAGATCAATTTTAGATTTTGTTTTTTCTTGAATACTTAGCTTAATCAACCAATTTCCTAAATATATTTTTCATGCATATAATTTAAATTTTATCTTTAGTTCTTCGAAGTATTTTTCTATCTCTTTGTATCAATTTGTTTTCTTATTTTTTTTTTTTTTAATTAATAAAATACATAATTTTATTTTATTTAGTATTATAAAGTGGGTTCGGAATGTTGCTGTGCAATATGCTTTAGAATTATGTGGTGCATTATGTTCTTATGTGGTTAGGTTGGTTTCCCTTTGAGTTGCTAAGTAATATACCAACACGTTAGTTGAGTAGTTCTGATTGAACGTACGTCGTTTCGTTTATCGAAATGAATAGTTGCGAGAAACGTAATGGTTCTTTCGGTAAAGGGACGCATTTTTCTCGTTGAATACGTCTTTCGTAAGGTGACACAAGTATACTGATTTGGTGAAAGACAAATTTTCTGAAAATTTTCAAATTCTCCTGTTCTTCACCGCAATGCAATTTGAACTATCGAAAAATGTTGGGCAAAATGATCTGTTAAAGACGCTTATCGAACAGGAAGACCACATAAATTAAACGATCAGAAACTGCTTGATATTTCAGATGGAAAGTTCATCAATGAGTGGTACTTATTTTCATTGCTTCCAGAGTTATAACCAAATGAAATTTTAATTAATGAAATATTTGGATTTTATAAGGGGAAGGCATATCGGTTCAAATCTGTCTTCATCTCCTTTTTTTATTTTTTATTTAAATATATTGATTTATTAATAATTATTAACCTCTGACTGTAAAACAAAGTTTTGCGATAAATAATAATTCAATAATAACAATAAAACAAAACAAAAATATATATGAAAAAATATCAGAAGTTATTAATGAAATAAAATTTTGTGTGCTTTAAAAATGTGTATATGTTATTTAATAGGCGTACAAGAAAGTCATGTGGTGTCCAAATCAGATTTTTTAAAAATTGTAGTTGGTACCAGAAATAATAGAAATAAAATGGTAAAAATGTTATGCATTATTAATGTAAATCTATTTTAAGTAATAATGATAATATCAAGAATTTAAACAGATAACAGTCTGAACTGACAATAAGTTGTGATTATTGTAATGAGGAAAAATATAATACTTTAAATACAAAAATTCCCAGAACAAATACCTTTTTTTTATTTAATATGGTCGCATGTTTTCGGTTTGACCAGGATATTGAGAGACTAACAAACTAAAAATTTCTTACAAATACAGTTTATTTAGCCACTAACACTTTGAAATAGTTGCAGGATTCGTGGCAGGGGGTCCGGCAAACTAAAGTCCGGGAAGAAAAGAACTGAGGGAGGCTTCCAGGTGGATCTTTTAGAAAGTAACACAATACAAGTTCCTCAGACTGAGGCGAAAGAACATGACCGAGGGGTCGAAGGATGAAAGATGAACGACGGCTCTACGGAGCCATCCTTCGTCCGTGCTTGGGTAGACGGGCGACGGTGATGAAACACGGAAACTCTGAATCCCTCTGACCCAAAGGCACCTCCCGGGTGCCTTTGGGCCAGAGGGACAATGCTTAATTGTGACCCTGACCCCGGGAGGGGAGGATTGATGAGATATGAGGTTTGGTCGGTAGGGCACAGGCACACATCCAGTCTCTTAATAACTTCTAACGGAATCTGTTAGCGAGTCCGTAAATGGAGTTCCTCAGACTCATCAGAAAAAAAATATATATTTTATTATTATAGAGACATATAAACAAAATAAATAATAAAAATAATAATTACAATAATAATAATAATAATAATAATAATAATGAGTACAATACTTATACATAACGTGCAGAATAGTAATTCAAATAAAAAGACAAGATTTATATAATGACAGTTTAATTATAAAAACCAGAATACAGTTCTATTTACTAAAAACGTTGTAATTATCGCTAAACCTAATATTGCATTAACAGGATAACACTAGAAAAGTCTAAACTTTTACCGTTATAAAAGAACCACTCTATACTTTATAAATAAATATAATACTGTGACTTTCAGTATTGTTCACCAATAACTTACCGAACAACTTCCTGCAATCACCCACTGTCCACGCTGGAGTAGTCGTGACGTACTCTTCAATAGTTGTTACCACGCGCTTACTGATACCTCCACCGCAACCGTGTCGAAATCGGGCTTTCGAAACCTTTTACTGTTATCGCTTGTTATCACGACTGCACTGAAAACGTCCTCGCAAAACTACTGACTATCTCCGCCGGTCCCTGGCAGTATTTATAACTCGTGACCTGCAAACAAGTACTCGCTTCACTCCTTTAATTGTTGAAGCGTAATAATTTTCAATCGTCCGCACCCTTATGTTTTTCTATAAATTCCTATTCCGGTCAAGTAACCCTTCTGATCAATCGACAGCTTTTGGAAGTGCCATTGTCTTTATTACAAAGAAGAAATTGTTAAACGAACTTGTTATTCTAAGACTTGTTTATTTCCTACTGGATTCTTCTTTTTTTTTATTATTTTCTCTTTCTTTCTTCTTAATTGTAAGAAATCCGTTACCCTGGTTCGTTATACTAGTGCTGTTACAATATGATATTTTTCCTAGACTAAACAGATTTTATATTGTATATGAACTAACAACTAACTAACCAGTACCTGTATTCCCCTAGGGATTTTTAGTATACAGTAATTTAATTTTTCAATTAATTAAAATATAAAACTAATCACTGATAGATAAAAGCGTTTTTGTTTCTACATCCTAAATTTACTCGAATATATTTTAACTCTGATCCACGTAGATCGAAATAATACACTGCTATTGATTTTTTCCTGTTTAAAAAAAAAATTAATATTTGGATTGTTCTCTTTCTCTCTTAGTATTTCAAACATTTGTAGAATTTTATTTAATGCTCCAACCAGTAACATCGCCGTTGCTGATTTCCTCTTTCCGGACTACTGATGGTCCGAAAGTCTTAGAAGTTTGTTGTTAAAAGATTTTTATAAATAAATAAGTAGATAAAAAATTTATTTCTTTTATCTGTTTTAAATAAAAAACATTTTTATACAGAAAGTCGTTAATATCGCGGTACCGATTGGTAGCGTGTTTGCATGTTACACGCACAGACGAGGTTCCAGACCGCTTTGGTTAGGTTATTTTTTTAACGGGAAAAGACTATTTATTATTTAATTATTCAAAAAGTATAATTAGTTTTAATTTATAATGAAATTATTAATTCATTTATTACCTAAACAACCATTTTTATTCATTTTCAAATCGGATATAAAATTGGGTACCGAATTCTTTTTTTTTCTTTTGTAATCAATTTCGTAATTTCTAATTTTATACCTTTTCTAAATGTCATCTCAGGTTAATAAAAGAATACAAATCATTAATGTGGATATTAGCAAACTTTTTTTTTTTTAAGTAAATTAAAAGTATCTTAATTTTTACAAATTCATGAGATTTTCTGTTTTGTTTTGTTTTAATAATAAAAGTTGATTTTTTTTCTTTTTACAAACTTAAATAACTTTTAATAACTTAACTTATTACATTAATTTTCTCATAATTTAAATTCTCTATAAGTTTTAATAATAGAATTTACCAATTTATAGTTTTTAACAAAGTTACTATACTTCAAACAGTGGCGGCTTGTAGCGAAAAATTAGTGAGAATGCTGCTTCAAACAATTTTTTTCTGGGCCTTTACAAGGCCATGGTTAAAGTTTTCTGTAAAATAAAAGAACCGAAAAAAATTAATCAAATAGAATAGTTGGAAATAGGATAATAATCTAATTCGACACTTTATCACATTCAAGAATACGGTACACGGTTTTTAAGCACATTATGCAAAAAAACCGTATTCGGTTAACCGAATAAATAATAAAATGTCAATGCAGATAATACTTTTTACTATTATTAGATAATAACTTAATAAAATGTCCGATTAAAAACAGTATAGTCCAGTGGTGCTTAATTTAAATTTCTATGTACACAGAAACAAATACATAATTAGTTTTTACTAATTACCTTCTATTTCGCCCTTCCAGCGTGTTTTTGGACAGATTTGGCAATCAAAGAGCCCTTGCTTTCCGTCATCTTCTGATCGCTTCTGAAAAAAGAACTAAACCGGTTTCATATTCCTTCCACCGACCAAACTAGAAAAGGGAACGAACAAGGAACGTTCCATACATACGCTGAGTAAAAAAAACTACCTTCCACCAGCACGCCAAAATCGGCACTACGGGAAAAACAGTGCTATTTCTCCCACGCAGTCTCGTATGCAGCTTCCTATGTACAACATAGGAATACACAATGTGTATTCCTATGTACATAGGAATGTGCATGCGTACAACACCAAACACCACGTCACTGGAACTGTGCGCTTCACAGTTCCATACAAAGATTTTTGTAACTTTTTCATAAACTGGGGGTGGCTTCTGAAATTAAGCTTAAGGATTATATATTGTACAAGTATAAAGAAAGGATTAAAGAAAAAAGGACTCTTTATATTAAATGTTATCGATAATATCAAGTGGAAATAGGGGGTGCTGCAATTCCATAGTGCCTATACGGGAGCCGCCACTGGTTCTGTTAGTATTATAACAAGACCAGAAAAACGGATAAGGATAACGGATTTCTTCAAATTAAGAAGAAAGAAAGAAAAAATAATAATTAAAAGAAGAATCGAGAAGGAATTAAAAAGGACCCTTTTATTAGAATAACGGGCCCATTTAACAATTAGTTCTTTGTAATACGGAAAATGGCATCTCCAAAAGCTCTTGTTTGACCAGAAGGGTTACCGGACCGGAAAAAGAAATTATAGAAAAACCTAAGGGCGCGGACAATGAAAATTATTAAGCTTCAACGATCAAAAGGACGAGTCGGGTATTGGTTCTGCAGGCTAAGGTATATAAATACTACCGGGGACCAGTGGTCAGTGAGGCCGTGTTCGGCGCATTCCTGATAATTAGCGATAACAGTAAGCGTGGGGTAACGAGTGAAGAGTACGTCACGAGCATTCCGTTATGGACAGTGGGTGAATACCAGAACTTGATTGGTGAGTTATTGGTAATCTGACAGTATTCGACTCATTCATAAAGTGTAGGGTAATTCTTTTATATACATTAAAACTAATAATATTTGCAAAAATTACATTTTATGAACTTTTGTAGTGGTCAATGTTACTTTTTAGTATACTGAACTTCATTCTGATTTATAATTATACCGTCATTAAATAAAGCTTGTCTTTTATTTAAATTACTATTTTCTGTGTTTGTTATATATACGGATTATTATTATTATTTTCTGGAGCAGCATCCACACTAATTTTAGCTGCTAGTCGCCACTGAACAGTACTATTTTTTCGTTAAAAATCCTTTATTTTTTTTAAAATCCTTTTTTGTTTAGCCTCCGGAACCGCCGTAAGGTATTACGTCAGAGGAGATATGTATGAATGTAATCTTAAGCAGTCATTTTTGAGATGTGTCGTTAACTGAAACCCAACCACCAAAGAACACCGGTATCCACGATTTACTATTCAAATCCGTGTAAAAATAACTGCCTTTACTAGGATTTGAACCATAGAACTTTCAACTTCGAAATCAGCTGATTGCGATGACGACTTTACCACAAGACCAAACCGGTGGGTTTCATTAAAATTCTGCTTCTGTTGTTCCATTCTGATTTTTATACCTACCTAAATTAAATTTCTAAAATTGTTTTATATATTTTAATATTTTATTCTATATCATAATCTTTTCCATTATTTTTCTGTCTTGTTTTACTTCTTTTTTCAATTGAATTTCTCTCCCAGTAAGAAAACTCACTTCTGATTTTAATTATTCTACATTTTTATTTTTAAACTCAACTCTATTCTTTATTCTTGACAATAGGACATATTCCTCAGAAATATTATCATGCTTTTTTTCTTATCTTGGACAGTTTTTTCCATTCTCAGATATATCCTCAACAGTATCTTTTGTTGTTTGTTTTATATAAAAATTGAAAAATTAAAGGACATCCTTGTCTCATTTTTTTCTAACTACACCTTGACATTCTTAATTATAACAGCTTTAAAAAAACCACGCCATTAGGAGTCTTGTACAATGGTAAATGACCTTTCTTTCCTCCTTAACTTAATCTTCTTAAAATGTTAAACACTTATTCTGTTGTGTTTTAAAACAATATTTTCTCCAAATTTTACAAATTTCATTAAATGGTATAATTCTTCTTAAACTTTAATTTCAAAACTAAGGTAAAGAACACGGTAGCTTTGCTGTCATACGGGACAACGTGTATGGATTGAGAAGACTGACGAACCACAACAGAATATAAGGAAGATACTGATTAGAATATTTTTTTCATTATAATTGTATATACTATCTTCATATTATCTACATAAAAAAGCTGAAATTTTTTATATGTATGAATATCTGTTTCGTAGAACACTTATATTTAAATTTTATTTATTATAGTTAGATAGTAATAATTAATAAATAAATTATATCTTCAAATATCTAATTATAATTGGCTACTTTATATCTTCATTATAAGCTTTTATACGATCAAACAGTCATTTTTATAATGCGTATACTTGTCGATTTTTTTTTGTTCTCCTTCTAACATTAGTTTTTAATTTAGTCAAGGGAAGGGAGCAGGCCTTCCAACATTAAACAATCAACTAATCTCATCCTTCTTCGACTTAACACACTGGTTATATATTTTTTTCCCAGTGAATCAATCAACATCTTGCCAATCTGGTTTTTATCTCGTAGAACTTCTGATTACATGCTGTACCTATCTTCCTGTACCTTTCAACATGTTTTTTTCTTCTTTCTCATTTAAATTTTCATTACGTTTAATAAGAATAGAGAAGCTACTTTCAGTATTCTTAAATAATGTACTCTATTTTTATATCTGTTTCCAAGTCACCCTCCTAAACTTCTAACGAAAATCTCTTAATTATTTTTTTCAGAATCCTCAGTTTCAATGCGTTTTATTCCAATGAAGTAAGTAATTTATCTACTTTTCTAAATTAGATTAACTGCTTTTTAGATTATAGTTACCTTTTGTAAAATAATGGTTTTTTCTGACACTTATACAAAATTTATTTCCTTTTTAATTCGCTACTTTAAAAAAAAAAAAAATAAATATTTATCTAACTTATTTTTTTTAATAATTTATGATTGGAAAAATTTCTTACGTAATAATTCTGAGAAAAACTTTTTAAAAAATACACAGCGTATATCACGAAGTTCTCCTGGGACTTTCTTAACCTATTCTATTCGTGAAAATAATGGAAATAGGTCATATAAATATATTTCCTAAAATGTTTCGTTTGCGAATTACGGCTAATGAAAAATTCCGCTCGGATTTCAGCTACTCGGATGAAATTAGGTAGTACTAGAATTTTTAGGACGTTAATTAAGAGGTGTCGGCTTCCGTGACGCGAGTGGTAGCGTCTCGGCTTTTCATCCGGAGGTCCCGGGTTCGAATCCCGGTCAGGCATAGAATTTTCACACGCTATAAAAATTCTCATTCATTTCATCCTTTGATGTAATATCTAACAACAGTGGTCCCAGAGGTTAGAAAAGAAAAATTTTGGGGCAAAATTTGTGATTTCTTTGTGGTTTGTGACCTGAAAAATCGAATAAAACAGGAACCCAAAACCGTATTTGTAATACCTTTTGAGAAATCTGGGATGAAAATGAATAAATTGGCATATAAACTCCTGTTTTTTTTTTTATGTTTGACGTACAACAACTTTGTTAAATTGGTAATAAATATATACAACTTTTAAACAAGATTTATAGAGAATTTAATTCTGAACAAAATTAGAAGATGAATAAAACGAAAAAAGTTCATATTACCAAAAAGGGAATTGATTTTTGTTTACACTAAATAAGTACTTTTCTGACAAATGTAGTAATGTACTGTTTCTAAATAAAATTCTAATCTTTCTAGTTTTTCTTTGTTTTATTCCACTTACAACACACCGGAATTACTTTTTTTCAGAATTAAATTCTCTGAAAGTTATTTTTTATAAGTTTTATCTATTTATTACACATTTTATAAAGTTATTATATGTCAAACATAAAAAAATGGGGTTTCCCCAATTTATTGATGTTTACCCCAGATTTCTCATACACTACTGGAGAAATGATTCTGGAATCTAATATATTCGATTTTTCAGGTCACTAACTATATGAAATCATTAATTCTGCCTCTTTATTAACGTCCTCAAAATTTCAGTACGACCTCATTTCACGGGGTAAGTGAAATCCGAGCACAAAATTTAACCTTTCCCCTAACTTTAACCTTTTACCCTTTCTCCCTTTTCCATTTTCCCCTTTTCACCATTTCCGTTCCCCATTTTCATTATTCTCATTTTCATTTTTACCACCTTTCCCCTAATATTCGCTTTCTCCCATTTTCCTTTCCCTTATTCACTTTCCCCTTTCCCCCTTTCCACCTTCTCTTTTTTTCTTTCCCTTAAACATTTCTTTTTGCCGTTTTCCCTTTTTTCTTTTTCCATTTTCCCCTTCTCTTTTTAGATTTTCCTTTTTCCGATTTTTCCCTTTTTCCCCGCGCGTAAATCAGTCCCGTAATTTTTTAGTCTATAGCGAACACATATCGGAAACGTTGAAATGGAATCGTAAAATATTTAGTATAGCGTGTTTTGCTTTTACGTCCCACAGATAGCGTTGTTTAAAAAAAAAAAAACATTTTTACATGTTACATGTGTGACATCTTAAGTATATAAGTAGTAGGTATATAAAAACACGCGCATATTCAAATATAATGTTGTATCAAAATATCAAAGCAATCGGTGAAGAACTGAATATTTCGCACATATATCGATATATATGCGATACATCGATTTATAATAATATAACAAATACACAACTGATCAACACGAGACATGTACTAACAAATCGGTGTTTTCCGCTTGTGATCGGTACATTCCGGTGCTAAGCTAAGGGGGGCGAGGACGAACACACCCACGCAAACAGACATACATAAAAATATCCTTTACTAAAGTAGGATGTTTATATGAACTTTTTCCTTCATTTTCACGAGTAAAATAGGTTATGAAAGTCCCGGGAGAATTTCGTGATGTACTCTGTTTACTGAGAGATCGCATATTGCGAGTATACATTGCACGAATGAATTAATTCAAACGTAACTAATTTTTTCTAACGATTAGATTTTACTTTTTTTTAATTCCGGAAAATATTTAGCTCGTTTTATTTTAAATATATTATTACAAAACGATAAAAAATTAAAGATTGCTTTTTAGATATCCGATACTAACAACATCATTAACACACGTGTCTATAACTTTATGGAGATTCACATTATTATTAAAAATATCAAAAATTAATTTTTTTTGTTTTGTTTTATTTTTTTATTTTTTACTTCCTTGTCTAACATAATAGTGAGGTACATGATAAAAACAAAAACACCCTTTGTAACAAAAAAAAAAAAAAAATCTTTTTTAACATAAAATATACGAGGCCAGTCATTAAATATGTATTTTATTCTACCAAGCACGCTTGCCAACATACGATTCAATTCAAAAAAGAAAAATCCCTGAATGTCTGTCATTTTTATTAATATCTACTAATAGTTAAATAATTTTTATTTTAAGGTAGATATAACTTTTATTATCTTTAATGTACTGGTGTAATGTAATGATGATAACTCAAGGATAATAGCCTCCAATATCCATTACTTCATAATGATTTATACTGTGATAAATAATTTTTTTTATGAGATTAAGGGCATCAACTGCTACGGTCATTTATCCCTAGTGGAAATTTTGTAGCGGATAAAAATTGTAATGCCTGACCAAGATTCGAGCCCGGGACCTCCAGATTAAAGGCCGGGATGCTACACTTCTCCACATAGATCGACTAAATTGTTATTTTTAATGGAATTAAAAATAAAAATTTATATTCACTTTGTTTTAATCTATAATCTCTTTAGAATGTTATTTTGTTTATTTATAAATTCTTAAAACGTATACAATAAACACAAAATAAAAAATTCACTTTCTGCAGTGACGAAAACAAGCAGGTTCGAATTTAGTAACAAGATACCCCCCCTCCCTCAGCATACGTTTTACATGTGCCTGAGGTGGACAGAGGTGAAGGAGAGATTATGCGGGTGGCTACTGCCAGAAACAACCGACGATTACATGTTGTGTAGTGCGGATGAGAAGCTGTTTGTTGTAGAGCTAGCGGCTGAGATCCTGAAGTCGAAGGAAGAGGAGTAACCGTGGCTGGGAAGCAGATAAGCAGATTGGGGAACTACTGGTAGGGGAAGAGCGGGCTGCCCTAATCAGGAGGTGGCGGCTCGCTGAAGTGGTCCGCACCCGATGATTGATTAGGGAGCTCGGGGGTCCTGGGAGTGGAGCCTGTGGGTTAGACGGGCTGTCTAGGAGGCGAGTTAAGACCGTGTCCCGGTGATGGATCCCTTTGGGGATTCACCGCTTGAGGCAAGGCATAAAGACTATAGTCCCGATGGGGGATCCCGTTAGAGACCCGGCAATGGCAAATCATAGTCCCGTTTGGTGCTCCTTTTGGAGTTCTCACTTGTGGCGAGGCGTAGAAGACCGAGTCCCGGCCGCTTGGGTTGCTCTGGCGTGGACAGCGTACCCGGGCGCGCCGGGGGATCCTGAGTGTTTGGAGGCGAGGCACCTCCCAAGACCGCTTGGTACTTGATTGCAAGTCCAGTCCTGGGAGACTGGGAAGAAAAAAAATTACATTGAATAAGGGACAATCTTACATGACGATATTATGTCTTATCAAAACATTTTACCTTGATTATATAAATACAAAAAAAAATTAAGATTAAATTATTAAACTAAAATTCTGGAACAAATTAATGAAACTCATTATATACCGGTTGTACCTAGGCGATGCAACCGAGTGAAGTTAAAAAAAGTATACGTAATCAATAAACGCTTGAATAATCCTGTTCAGGTTATCTCGTTTCCAGCAGTCGAGACTAATTTCCTACATTCGCCGGTAATAAACATCCCGGCCGTAACCGGTTTTATTCGGATTTAAGCTTTCACTTCCTTCCGTGTAAGTTTCTTCATACAATCCAGTTTAGATAAAAGACGGAAGATTTAACAATGTTTCTTCAATTATGTATCATATTTGATCAACCTCTGTATGTTAATTTACTTGTTTATTCTATTAGCCACGGTGAGTAAATGAACCATGAACCATGAATATGAAAACAATTTAATAAAAATTAATTGCTGGTAATTTAATCTATTTATTAAAAAAAGCAGTTTTTTTCAATTAAGGTATAAATCTTATTAATAGTGCATTCTAGCAAGGTAATAAAATTAAATTTGTAAACAAACTGTGTTTTTTTTACACCATTTTTAATAAATCGTAGAATCTTTGTTTCATTAAAAAACATTTTGATGAAACAAATATCATTACAAAAGGACTAACCATAAAGCGTAAAGATTAATTTTGTAAATAATTTATTTCAATTAAGTAATAATTAATTGACAATCGGAGTATCTGAGAAGAAAAGATTAGAAGCTTTTGAAATGTGGTGCTATAGGAGAATGTTAAAAATCAGATGGGTGGATAAAGTGACAAATGAAGAGGTATTGCGGCAAATAGATGAAGAAAGAAGCATTTGGAAAAATATAGTTAAAAGAAGAGACAGACTTATAGGCCACATACTAAGGCATCCTGGTCGCTTTAATATTGGAAGGACAGGTAGAAGGAAAAAATTGTGTAGGCAGGCCACGTTTGGAATATGTAAAACAAATTGTTAGGGATGTAGGATGTAGAGGGTATACTGAAATGAAACGACTAGCACTAGATAGCGATTCTTGGAGAGCTGCATCAAACCAGTCAAATGTAAAAAAAAAAATAATTAATTAGTATATTTTCCGGCGTGACCAATCCCATTATTTCCAGCACCTCTCTTCCACTCTACTTCCCATTTTCTACAGTGAAATATGGTATACTCCGTCCTGTCGCACCAGTTCACCTGTCAAGGAAAATTTCTAACCCGATCATAAGTAGGAAAATCATTACGAAAATCTTTTTGGATAAAAAAAGACCTTTTTTATTCGATTTTTTAAAAGATCAGCGAACAATAAACAGTACATACTACTGTGACGTGCTTGTCAACAAAGTGAAACTAGTAGTATTGAAATATCTCCCTGTAACTAAACGCAAAGGCACCATTCTTCTTTAGATTAACGCCCGGCCTCACACAGCTCAGGTAACTCGAGAAACCATCAATAAATTGCATCGGAAAGTACTACCTCATGAACCACACAGTTCTCCTGACTTGGTCCTAACGGATTTTCATTTGTTTGACTTCCTCAAGGTGGCGTTACGTGGTAAGACGTTTAATGAGAATTGCGATATTAAAAAAATGTACTAAATTGACTTCGACATCAAGACAAAATCTTGTTTTGCAACAGGCGTAAATAAGCTGATTGATATGTGGGGAAAGCGCGAACACCGGATTGGTCTAGTGGCGAACGCGTCTTCCCAAATCAGCTGATTTGGAAATCGAGAGTAACAGCGTTCAAGTCCTAGTAAAGTCAGTTACTTTTACACGGATTTGAATACTAGATCGCGGACACCGGTGTTCTTTGGTGGGGTTGGCTTTCAATTAACCACACATCTCAGGAATGGTCGGACTGAAACTGTACAAGACTACACTCATACATATCATCATTCATCCTCTCAAGTATTATCTGAACGGTAATTCCTGGAGGTTAAACAGGAAAAAGAATGAAAGGTAGGGAAAGTGTATTTATGTTGCTGGAGATTATAAACTGTTTTAGTTACAAAGCAGTTTGTGTATATAATTATTAAATGACTTGCATATATAAAATTGAGTTGCATTGAAAAGCCACCTCTTTTTTTAAATTTGTTAGAAATAATTATTAATTTATAAAGAAATTTTGTTAATATTATTTTTAGTATTAAAATTTCTTTCTTAATATTTATGTTAAATAATTTTACACCCTTTGAATGTTTCAATTAGATATTAATGTAGTATGAAATAGACGTATTGAAAGGGTTTTAGGTAAATAATCATACTATACGGAATTTAGATAGATGATGAAAGTGATTAAAACAATTTACACTATCTAGTAATAGTATTACTACTATTAATATTTCAGAAAACATCTAAACTAATTCAATCTATTTCATATTGAATGTTACGTTACACTTTGATGAAATTTGAAACTAAAATTTATAAACTAATTCTTGTTCTAGAATAATTAAAACTTAATTCTACAAAAAACTAGTGTTGCCTTATTGAAAAAAAAATTAATTAAAATATCTAAATAAACAAGTACGAAATCTTTTTAAGTAGCAACTGAAATTAAAATTTTTTTCGAAATAAATAACGAACCTCCATAAATGAAAAACCTTTATATATATTGAACTCCTTTCAGAAATCTTGAATTTGCATTAGAATACAGTTTCTGTATTCTAATGAAGAATACAGAATGCTCCTTCGGGCTTCCCGAAACTACGGGTCTCGGGAAGCCCCAAGGAGTCCCTGACTTGGCTCCGGGGTTCATCTGGGCCTTTAGGGGTCCAGGTTCTGGCTAGACGAGCCCGCTAGTTTTGTTTATATGTCTCAAGAATAATAAATTTTATTTACAAAAAAATCACTTTCAGCATGCCGGAAGGCGGAGGTAGATTTTACCGGTGCTAACTAGGGTAAAAAAGATTTCCACCTTAAAGTTAAGAAAAACTTCGAATTTACTCAATACGATAATGGTTGCATATGAAACAACGTTTCACATGTTTAGCTTACGACAAGGCTCATCTTCTTCCAATTTCAACAATATTTTGGTTATCCCACCGTAAGGGTTGGTCATATCAAACAAATTTTGATTTGATTCAAACAAAGGTTTTACGTAATATTTAGAGGACTAACGACCACTTTAAAACGATTCCATACTGTGCCCATTAAGGGAGGTATGATTTTTTTTGTCTTCGAAACCCCATTTTTTCCACTCCTTGGATGAATGGTTGATGATATCAAAAAATTTACAAAGATAATTTTTAGGCCCTTATCAAAAGAATATTTGGAACTACAAACGAATTCGATATTTTACTTAATAAGAAATTTATAGCGATATTTATTTTTTTCTGAAAAGCCCCCCTCTCCAATTTCCGCTCACTTGGTCCGGGATTTTTTCCATTAACGAACTCGACCGACATTTTGATTCTTTATATTTTATGTATCAATTTGAAAGTGATTGGCGCAAAATTACGGCAGTTATCGTGACCACAAGAAATTGAAATATATATAAATGTATATATATAAACTTTTGAATTACGTTGGTTTTGGGGTCCGAAGGATGTGAAACATGAAGATATGTCGAAATTTTCCTAAAGTCAAATCATGGTACCCATTACAATAGGTAGCTTTCTTATGAAATCTACCTAAAAAAATAAATAAATTTTGAGATGTTGAATCAGTTCTGTTGAACAATATTTAGGTTATAATAATATCTTTAAAATCTCTTACGACCTTAATAGTTCTAAAATTATTAATAACAGTTTTAGTATTAATCCTGAAATCTATTTTATGTTTAGGATATATTAAAAAAATTATTTTATATAGAGTTGGCTTACTATGGGTAATTTTGGTACAATAAACACTTCTGTACTAGGATAAAATCTAAGAGATAAGTTGAAACGATGCCAGAAATCGGTCGAGCATCATAAGCAACCTGGATGTAATAAAATGATAGTGAAAGAACTCGCATGTGTATTTATATTTAAAAATATGTCCTATTTTATATGGTAAGAAATTAAACCGAAATAAAAGACTATAATTATAAAGTTAAAGTTTGAATGTTTTTTGTTTTGTAGGGAATAAATTACAAAACTTTTTAAGAAATAAAGTTGCATCATAAAAAAATTCCTTAGGAATCTGTCGACTATCAAGAACCAAGTTAAAAATGTCTTCATATCCTGTACTCGATCAAATAATAGCTCACTTCACTAACTTTTTCAAGATATATTATTTATGCTTTATTTGAATTCAGGTCTACCAAAATTTTCAAGATGAATTTTTTTGTTAGTAAGCAAACACCACATAATTTGGGCGTATTTATTTTTATAATTTTTGTCATATTTATTTTTATTTTTTTATTATTTTTGTCTTCAGTCATTTGACTGGTTTGATGCAGCTCTTCAAGATTCCTTATTTAGTGCTAGTCGTTTCATTTCAGTATACCCCCTACATCGTACATGCCTAACAATTTGTTTTACATATTCCAAACGTGGCCTGCCTACACAATTTTTCCCTTCTACCTGTCCTTCCAATATTAAAGCGACTATTCCAGGATGCCTTAGTATGTGGCCTATAAGTCTGTCTCTTCTTTTAACTATATTTTTCCAAATGCTTCTTTCTTCATCTATTTGCCGCAATACCTCTTCATTTGTTACTTTATCCACCCATCTGATTTTTAACATTCTCCTATAGCACCACATTTCAAAAGCTTCTAATCTTTTCTTCTCAGATACTCCGATCGTCCAAGTTTCACTTCCATATAAAGCGACACTCCAAACATATACTTTCAAAAATATTTAAATTAATTTAAACATATTTAAATGATATTTAAATTAATTTTTGATGTAAACAAATTATATTTCTTACTGAAGGCTCGTTTCGCTTGTCTATTCGGCATTTTATATCGCTCCTGCTTCGTCTATCTTTAGTAATTCTACTTCCCAAATAACAAAATTCTTCTACCTCCGTAATCTTTTCTCCTCCTATTTTCACATTTAGTGGTCCATCTTTGTTATTTCTACTACATTTCATTACTTTTGTTTTGTTCTTGTTTATTTTCATGCGATAGTTCTTGGGTGGAACTTCATCTATGCCGTTCATTGTTTCTTCTAAATCCTTTTTACTCTCGGCTAGAATTACTATATGATCAGCAAATCGTAGCATCTTTATCTTTTCACCTTGTACTGTTACTCCGAATCTAAATTGTTGTTTAATATCATTAACTGCTAGTTCCATGTAAAGATTAAAAAGTAACGTTGATAGGGAACATCCTTGTCGGACTCCCTTTCTTATTACGGCTTCTTTCTTATGTTCTTCAATTATTACTGTTGCTGTTTGGTTCCAGTTCATGTTAGCAATTGTTCTTCTATCTCTGTATTGGAACCCTAATTTTTTTAAAATGCTGAACATTTTATTCCAGTCTACGTTATCGAATGCCTTTTCTAGGTCTATAAACGCCAAGTATGTTGGTTTGTTTTTCTTTAATCTTCCTTCTACTATTAATCTGAGGCCTAAAATTGCTTCCCTTGTCCCTATACTTTTCCTGAAACCAAATTGGTCTTCTCCTAACACTTCTTCCACTCTCCTCTCAATTATTCTGTATAGAATTCTAGTTAAGATTTTTGATGCATGACTAGTTAAACTAATTGTTCTGTATTCTTCACATTTATCTGCCCCTGCTTTCTTTGGTATCATGACTGTAACACTTTTTTTGAAGTCTGAAGGAAATTCCCCTTTTTCATAAATATTACACACCAGTTTGTATAATATATCAATCCCTTCCTCACCTGCACTGCGCTGTAATTCTACAGGTATTCCGTCTATTCCAGGAGCCTTTCTGCCATTTAAATCTTTATTATATTGAATATTATTTAAATCTTTATGAAAATTGAATAATTTTCGTAAAAATATATAAATTTCGTAATAATTTTTATGATGAATCAAAATGAAATTTTATTCCAAAAATAATAGAAAACTAAAATAGTGGATAATGTTATCAACTACTTTCCTGGCATTGTAATTTATTCTCATATAATTGAAAAATAATTATACATGAAAGAAGGTTAAATTTTTTTTTTAAATCGATATTTTTTAGTTTTTCTGCTCCCAATAAAATCACCACTCAAGAAATTCTTTCATTTTTCTACGTTACTATGTTAAAGGAAAGAAACATAAAAAAAAACTTTCACTGAAAAATGTATAAGCAATAAAAAGTTACGTAAGATTTCTTTTTTATTTAGAGATGGGGGAGAATCATGATGTAATTTTATTATTATTTAAATTTAAATTATTTAATTTTAAAAAATTCCCTCACCCCAAATGTATTATTTGGCCCACTTGCACTAATAATATGCTTAAGAAGACATGAAAAAATTCTGTTAAAAATATGCAATAAACCAAAAGATAGCTTTTCTCGATTTTGTGGAAAGGGGGATAACTTTGGGGGGGGGGGAAATTGAAAAGAAAATTCCATGCAAAAATAAAGACCACTTAATTTTTTTTAATTTTTCAATAATGGCGGTTTGTATCTAAATTTGGTGGGGGTGCTGCTCCAAAAAACATTTTTTTTGGGTCTTTTCAAGGCTATTGTTAAAGTTTTCTGTAAAAGAAAAGAACCGTAAAAAATGAATCAAATAGATTAGCTGGAAGCAGGATAATAATCTAATTCTAAACTTTATCACATTCAAAAATATGTTACACGGTTTTTAAGCAAATTTTATATAAAAAACGTATTCGGTTTAACAGATTAAATAATAAAAGTCGATACAGATAATTTTTTTTTTTTTAGTATTATTAGATAACTTAAAGTGTCCGCTTAAAAATACTATAGTCCAAGGTGCTTAATTTAAATTTCTACTTACCAGAAAAAAATACATAATCAGGTTTTACTAATTACCTTCTCTTTCGCCCTTCTACCGTTTTCTTGGACAGATTTGGCGATCAAAGAGCTCATCCTTTCCGCCATCTTCTGATTACTACTGAAAAAACAACTAAACCGCTTTCATATTCCTTCCACCGGCTAAACTTGGAAAGGGAACGAACAAGGAATGTTCCATACACACGCAGAGTAATAAAAAAAAACTACACCAGCACGCCAGGGTCGGCACTCCGGGAGCGAGCGTGCTCTCTCCCTCGCGTGCAGCTTCCTCTGTGCGCATGCGCAGTCAAACAGTCAAACATCACGCCTTTGGAACTGTGAAGCGCACAGTTCCATACAAAATGTTTTGTAGCTTTTTCATAAACTAGGGGATGGTTACTTACATTAAGCTTAAGGATTATATATTGTACAAGTATAAAGAAAGAATTAAAGAAAAAAAGGACTCATTAAATTAAATGTCATCGATAATATCAAGTGGAAATAAGGGGTGGTGCAGTTCCACAGTGCATATACGCGAGCAGCGTATAAAAGTTAATACATTTCATCCAACGCTGCTCCAGTTTTTTTATCCTTTCCAAACAACAGGATTCTAACTCTGCATAATAGGCGTTTTTTCCTATAATCAGCTCCTCGTTTGAATAGAATCTCCATCATATCAGAAAACTTTTCACGTCGCAGAACTTTTCACGTTGCAGTAGTCCGAATGTGCCAAATCTGAAGAATATTCGGTATGCGGAACGATTTCAAGCCCAAACTCTTATCAATTTTGCAACCGCAATTATAGGGGGCGACTTGCCCCCTATAATAATAATAATGGACTTCATTATTGTGATGGAAAAAGACTTTTTTGTAAGCCAATCGTGGACGTTTTCTTGCAGCTCAATTGTCAGACGGTCCAATAACGATGCAGAGTATTTGTCTGGAATCGTTGACTTTTGTCCTGAATAGTCGATAAGGATTGTCCCTTGCGAATCCCAAAAGACAATCGTTATATTCTTCCCGGCCTTTCCCTTTTGTGGCGCAGACTTCCCGCTGGAAACTCATTGTTTGAATTGTTCCTTTGTCCCAGGCTTGTAGTAGTGTATCCATGTTTCGTCTACGGTGATGAAATGATCTATAAAATCCTGTGGATTTCGCTGTAACAGCTGCAAACTGCTCATGGAATACCTCACACGATTTCGCTTTGGTCATCTGTGAACAATCGCGGCATGTGCAAGTGTTGATGCAAAATATTATGCGCCCGTTCAGTCAATTTCACGTACCTTCACTCTTCTATCACCCAACACCATATCATTAATTTTATCAATCATTTCTCGATTAGTGACCAACAGAGCGAATAAAATTTTCGGCGTCACTTGTGCTTATATGACCATTTCGAAAATTTCGAAACCAATTATAAACTGTTCTAATTGAAGGTGCAAATTCACAATAATATTTATCAAGTTTTTCTTTAGTCAGGTTTTTTTTTAATCTTTTATACTCTCTTCGGTTCTCTTCCTTTTTTATTGAGAATCTTTTGAAGCTATTTTCTCTTCATAAAGTAATGTGTAATTAACACGCGAAACTCTCTTTTACCCATTTATTAGAAATCACTAAACTTTTTCGATTCAAACACTTTTGACGCCAAACACAAAGAAATTAATCAGTTTGAAATTTGGTGTGTGTTCTTCCAAACGATTTTATTAATTGAAAATTTCTCCAGTACATACCAGTGATGCCAACTCTCGGACTTTTTCAAATTATCTACGTATGTTTAAAGAAAAATCATATCCTTTTAAAATCAACCGATGTAAGGAGTTGGAATGTTGATATAAACTAGTATGTATATATATATATATATATATATATATATATATATCAATGAAGAAGGCAACCGAAAACCAGTTCACTTCAATCTTCTCAAGTACGTTCGGTATGAGGTGCTTATTATTCTTTAAAATTATATAATTTTTAAAAGTGATTTGTAATTCATATTAGGCTCCCTATAAGCAGTACGGTTGATAAATAATACATCTGATAGTATAGTGATTTTTTCAGCTGTTCTGATGTTAAAAGGTTTATAAATGGACGAACAAATTATACTTCTCATGATGTAAAAAAATATTTCCTTTTTTCATTCAGGATAGGTTGGATTTTTTTTTTTTAATTTCACGGTACGCAGGAACTTTACATCTGCTGAGTGAATACGTGACTTTTCTCTCTTTAAAGTTACCGAATTTCTAATTCTAAATGTTAGTAATGGTACAGCATCGTTTTGTTAAACTTTAAAAAAGTGTTAATTTAAAAAACCTTACTTAATTCATTTAAATACTACACAGGCTGCTATTATTTACTTAATTCGCTCAATAGAACAATAGTTGTAAATTTCAAATTACTCTTACAACAGTCTATCGAGGAGGATAAATCTCTTTGGTTTTAAAACATTTTATAATCTTTATACAGAGTGTTTCTGAAATGATGGGCTGGCAATACTTTTTCTAATTTTACTTGTAAAAATAAACAAAAGATATCTTTAGGAAAAATCACAATTTCTCCTTCGTTCTACCACTGGCCACCATTTTTTTTATTTTTATATAAAAATGTATATCTCAAATTCGGATTTCAATCACATTAATATTTGGTAAGCGTTTTGGTAATAAAATTTTTAAATTAGCAAAAAATCAGGACTTAAATACCTTTTTAAATTACAAAATGGCGGCCATGTTTATTTTTCAATCCGTTATATCTTCATAAATATTAGTTCTCAAAATATATGTTTTTGCTAAAATATTAAGCTTTTTATTTTGAGCAAAATGACATTTTATTTTTTTTTTAAATCGGGGTAACAAATAGCCGAGTTATGGCAGAAAATTGATCAATTTACAGTACTAGAAAATAAATAAAAATTAATATTTAATCGAATTGAACACAGTAGAGGACATGAAAACAGACACAAAATTACATCAGTTTTACTGCAATAGTATAGTATAATATATATTTAACTAGCTAATCAACTTAATATTAACTAGCTAATCCAAATTTATGAAAAATACGGTGACTAACAAAAATGGGGTACCGAAATTTTTTGCAAAGTTTTACGAATTGGGTTCCTAACAGTTTTTCTAGAAAAAGAAGCATATATATGTGCATACGTACATATGTGTCGCACTGCTTTTGTGTATATATCTCAGGATTACCAAACCGTTTGTCTTCAAATTTCATTCATATATTTCTGTATATAAAGCAGTGATCATATTAATTTTTTTTTTAAATCCCTCCCGTTGGGAGGATTGCGGTAATCGGGAATCGGAATTAGAATTCGCGATCCTCCCTGCTAAGAAAGGAGATTATCGCGAAAAAACTATTTAGTTTTCTGCAGAGGTATTTTAGAGAAAATTTTATAAAAAGAAATACTTAACTGCTGATCCAATTTTTTTTTCAAAAAATCAACCCTCACATCTAAAAATTTTAATTATGTTTCTTTTTTCTTTTTATCTCTCTACGGTTTAAATATTTTTCAATAATGTTTTTAAAGTTTAAACGTCATATATAAAGCTATCAAGAATTGTCTAAATTTTTTTTTTTAAATTATAGATCCGGGACCTTCAAATAAATAACATTTTTATTTTCTCATTTTAGCCTTTATTGGGAGGCGTTACCCCCAATCTGAAACACACCGTTTTTCAGCGCCCAGAATGGGAGGAACAAAGGGCTTGTGCGAAGATTACTGGCTTGTTACCTGCGTCCCTGCTACCTTATATCATCGCTTCTGCAGCTTGCTGGGATGCGTTCAGCCTCTTTTCTCGGTCGGTGCTTGGAGCGAAAAATGGAAGGAAGGAAGGGTTTCTAACGAGGGGTTTTGGACAGCCCCAGCTGTGAGGGTCAGTATGCCCTGGTGTGTTGGCTTCGATAGAAAGCTAGATTCTTCGATAGAAAGATTCTTTGCGTGAAATATGATGCTTTCACCTATGACGATCATCATCTGGACCTGACGTCTTTTAGGGGGGAGTTAAGAAAAACGTCCCGGTGGGGGATCCCCTTGGGAACTCCTCATTTGTGGCATGAGGCACTCAAAAGACCGAGACCCGGCCCCTGGAATGGGGATGAAGATTACGGCATTGCTGGATCTGGATTCCCCTCGCTGGGGTTTAGAGATAGGCATGAAGTAAAAGAGCCAATCCGACGGCCCGTTAGAGTTAAAGGACACTCCCTCCGACTGCGTTATATTTAACTGTGGGTCCGGCTCAGCTGAGGGGGTATAAAAAAGAAAAAACCTTTATTGAAGGGAGTGTTAGATTTATAGAAAACTTTAACCAATTATTTTTAATTTTATATATATATACACGAATATTTTCAGAATAATTTTCTTAAAATTTACACCCCAACTCTAAAAAATGTATATCTGGTTTTTTTTCTGGCTAACTTTTTTAATCTTTATTCCAATGTTTTTTATTTTTTATTTTTTTCTTCATGACTTAAATGGGCTATTAAAATTAACCTACCTGTCACACCTTCTAAGAAGGAATTATTTTCATAAAAATTATGCTTTATTTTTTCATTATTTTTAAACTATTCTCTTTTAAATTTATTTATTTTTTTTTATTAGTGATCACATCTTTATAAGTTTTTCCTAAATTTTCCCCTCAGAGAAAGAAAGTCCCTAAAATCAAAAATATTTTTAATCAAATTTTTTTTTTATGCTTAAATCTACTCTTGGTAATCATTGTAATTAATAAAAAAAAGCTCCCTTGATACTCGGGGTCCCAAATTTTAAAAATATTTGTAGCTTTTCGATCTCAACGTTTATAATATTAATTTTGGTGAATATTATCGTAATTAAACCAATCATTTTAATACGGAAAATTTTTTTAAAAACAAATAATGACTTTTAAAGCTATTTTATATTATAACTTTGTAGAATTTTTTACGATATTATTTTTTTACATTGTGTTTTACTTTTTTCTATTTTACTATTTCTTTTACAAAAAAGTTTTTATTCTACAATATTATTTACAATTTAAGGATTTTATAACTATGACCGGCGTACACAGAAGAATCGTGCAATACTCTGCCATCTTTTTTCATGACTAATGTACGCATTATTCGATCAACGGCGATAAAAACAACTATACTGTGTGTGTCGATATTTTAAAAAAAAATTCTTAAATATTAGTGCTTATCAGGGCGATTTATAGTACGTATGATAAACAAAAAATGATTAGCCATACAATTAAGTAATTCTTAGAAAAAAATAATTACACTTAGTATAGGCGTAACGGTGGAATAGCTTGTATTGCTCTACAAGTAACTGACCATAGTAACAGCTATATAATCTATGTGATCATCTGAATCTATCTGATTCAGATGTAATCTATATAATTTAAGTGATGTTGTAATACGTTTTCCTCTCCGTAGTATTTAATATATCAATTATTTAAAAATATAAAAAATTAGTATCATTTCATTCATTGATTTCGTTTGCAACAAAACAAATCCGTACTGAATTGCATTAATCGCTAAGTATGACGTGATTATTAAATATTTATTAAATCTAAATATATTTTCATATGAAATATAATATCCTCCACTTTGCGATCTCTCAAAAAATCAGAACGAGTTTTAAAATGAATAACAAAACAGTTTTATGTTCGTAAAGATGAATAACGTAGCATATTTTTTCTCAAAGTGGGCGATAACGCCCAGTTTTCGGAAAAAAAATAACCCCATTTATAGAAATATAAACAAAATTGATAAAATACAGTCAATCCTGAAATATAAGGTCAAAACTAATCTTTTTGTTCTAGATCATTCGTACTCGAAGTGGGCGATAACGCCCCCTTGCGCTGGAGGCCTGAAAAGGGGACGGTAGAAGGTCCACAGAAAATTGTGAGCGTTCAGGCGCTCTAGGGAGGCGATGGCTGATTACAGAAAAGGCAAAAATTATGTTATCCTGATTTTTCAAACTAAAATTAAATACTTACTGCACTAGTACAATAATTAAAGGGACACCTATATTTTATGATAAAAAATGATTGTATTCAAACTACTTTTTGTAACCAAGAGGCTTAGGAAGACAAATAAAAAGAAATCCTTTTCGGCACGCCGGCGGCGGAGGTAGATTTCACCGATGCTAAGTAGGGAATAAAAAAAAATTCCAATTTAAAATTAAGAAAAACTCAATACGACAATGGTTGCACGTGAAAAAAAGGTTCACATCTTTAGCATACGACAAGCCCATCTTCTTACAATTCCAGCAAACCTTTGGTCATCCCTTGCCGTAGGGATGGTCAAATCCCTACGATGGTACGATGGGATGGTAAGGGCTAGTCAAATCAAAAATTGTTTCAGACAAAGGTTTTAGGTAATGTTTAGATGACTAACGACCCTTCAAACCGATCCGATATTGTGCCTATTAAGGAAGGTATGATTTTTGTTGTCTTTGAAACCCCATTTTTCCACCCCTTTACTCAATGGTTGGTGATATAAAAAAAATTAATGAAATAAGTTTTAGGTACTAATCCAAAGAACAGTACGATTTTAAAACAAATTCCATATTTTATTTAATAAGAAACTTATAGGGATATTTTGCTTTTCGAAAAAAAAACCATTTCCTCCCCCATGGTCCGATTTTGCTCTTTAACGAACTTGACCGAGATTTTAGGTCGTTACATTTTATGTATCAATTTGAAAGTGATTGGCGCAAAATTACGGCAGTTACCCCTTGTCCACAAGAAAGTGAAATATATATACATAGATATGTATATAAAGGTATAAATAAACTTTTGAGCTGATGGTAGTTTTAGGGTCTGGGGGATGTGAAACGCGAAGATATGTCGAAATTTTCCGGAGGTCGAATCATGGTACCCATTACAACATTAGATAACTTTCTTATGAAATCTACCTAAAACATTAAATTGTCCAAAAATATAATGTAATAAACTATTTTGTAATTTTGGGGGGGTGGGGGTTTAACCCATTTACAAACCCTTAAAATTGGATAATTCATTTGGTTTGAAAAACAGATTGTTGGGAAAAATTACAAAATAAAATGACACATAGCTCGTTTTTGCCAAAAGAATTGGAAACAAACTGAAACAATCCGAAACAAACTGAAATATACATCACAAACGAAATGTTCACAATGGCTGCTTAACAATTTGAGAAATTATGTATCAAAATGTTTTTTACAATGTCGTGTCATAAATATATATATATATATTAATATTCATATATATTAAATGAGATGAGATGAACATGTGTAATTATGAATGTGAAAAAAAAAAACAGTAAAACAATCTCAAAATGTTTTTCTTTTTTTATAATTAAAAGTTTTTATTAATTATTTAAAATGTAAACACATGAAATAATATAGAATTAAATGAAAAAATTATCAAAAAATAAATCACAATACAGAAGGCATAAATGAAAATCAGCTGAGCATATATTTATACGTATGTTGAATGGAATGCATAAATTTCAGTGTTTGAAAAACTTCTTAATTATAATTAAAATTTTGACGGTTCACTATTTATTAAAAAAGACAAAAAAAAAGTATAATTAAACACTCTCTTATAAGTTGAATTAAAGCTACTTTACGCATTGGCGTAAACACGTACATCACAAACGAAATGTGATGTATAATTAAGCAGATGTATAATTAAATTAAAATTATAATTAAATATTTTTAATTCCATTAAAAATATAATGGAATAAACTATTTTGTAATTTCGGAGGGGGGATTTAACCCATTTACAAACCCTTAAAATTGGATAATTTATTTGGTTTGAAAAACAGATATTTTACATAAATATAAAAAAAATTATTTTAATTATTAAAGATCTTTTACTAACTTTGAGTAGAAGTCCATTTAAAACTATGACTTCGTTTATATTAAACATAGGACCTTTAATTATTAAATATCTCGTGATTACTTTCAAGTCATTTAAATATAAAGTGACGCATTGGTATTAAAGTGTAAGCTGCCTTATCCTATTCGTATTGTATTGTAATATATTATTAAATTTAAACTTGTTTTTCCATATTATAATTAATTATGAGCGTGACATTGCACGTGTATTATCGTATTTTTTTATAAATCTTGTTTTTATATAATAGGCATTTTTAATATTATTACGTTCTATTAAATAAAATATTTTATCTCTTTAATTTTTAAATAGACAATTTAATATTTAAATAGCCAATGTATAAATATTTTTTATTACTTTAGACCGGAACACACTTTACAATCCTATTTTGTACTTTGCCAACATTATAATACAAACAACAACAAATATGTATATAACACATATATGTTACCTTTTATTTCAGGGTTATTATCTATTTTTTTTCTGTTTAGCCTCCGGAACTACCGTAAGGTATTACTTCAGAGGATGATATGTATGAATGTAAATGAAGTGTAATCTTGTACAGCCTCAGGTCGACTACTCCTGAGATGTGTTGTTAATTGAATCCCAACCACCAAAGAACACCAGTATCCACTATCTAGTATTCAAATCCGTAAAATATTTATTCTTGTCTTTGCTAGGATTTGAACCTTATAACTCTTGACTTCGAAATCAGCTGATTTGCGATGACGAGTTAACCACTTTACTTCGTACAAGGAAGTTAAAGATATATAAATGAAATTATAATCATAATATTTGTATACCACCTGTATAAAATCAGACAAAAAAATAATTTTCGTGTAATTCAACGCAATATTTCAACTTATGAGAAAGGATTTATGTTGTCATTTTTTAGTAGTTTTCTTATGCTCGAAATCCTGTACAGGTTAAATATAATAATTGAAATTTGACACATTTTCCTTCATCCAATCAAGCTGAAATTTTGCACACACGTTCTGATGACAATATAACATAGAATATTTAATATCGTTCTAAATCCAGTATTACGAATATTGTAAAAACATATTTCTTTGTTTACATACGGATAACAAATCGTATATTTCGGTAACTAAGGGTTTGTTGTGGCAGCGAAACGATTTTGTTACGACGACAAACCGATTGGAATTTTAAATAAATGAATTATGTGATTTTTAATTTTTATTTTTTTTAATTTTGTGAGTTTTAGTGCGGGTGGGAGACTGAAAAACAAAAAAATAAATTAATTTAAAAAATTTTTTAAATAATGCTTTTCTTTTAAAACGAAATTGCTCTAAGAAGCAGAAAATAATATTTCAATGATTATAAAACGATCAAAATAATTTTCAACATTTCTAAAGTAAAAAATATTGTGTGCTCATAAAATATTACTGAAAAATTCAAATAGATGTTCTGTGAGAATCCATAAAGGTAAAACTCTGAACATAAATGAAAATGATTAGACAAAGTAGTAGAATACTGAAGAATTCGAATAGGTATTCTTCAGAATTCTAAAGGTAAAAATGTGAACGTAAATTAAAATGATTAGACAAAGTAATATTTTATGTGCGCACAATGGTTTTCTTTTTGCAAATGTTGAGAAGTATTTTGATTATCTTAATATCACTGAAAAAATATTTTTTACCTTTCAGAGCAATTCCGTTTTAAAATAAAACCATTGCTTTTTTTTAACTTCCGTTTCCACTGTTAGTCATTCTTCAGAGGATGAAACGAATGATTTGTAGCCTGTGTGAAAATGCCATACCTTACCGGGATTCGAACCCGGGACCTCCGGATGAAAGACCATGTCTTACGTGGCAAGTTAAAACCTTTGAGTAATACATTGGATTTGGTTATTTTGTTTTGTGGTCCATTCTCGACGCCAGGCGTCAATTAGATCATTTTACATTTATCAAAACGGTAAATTTAACAGATATTACTTAAAATCTTATAACAACTGGAATACGCTTAATCGAAAAACGCATAATAGAGGTGAGAGAATAATGAGAAATTATTTACTGCAAATTAAAATACTTTAAAAAAAATTTTTTTACATGTTTCATTTGATCGTGTTAGATTCAAAATCATACAAAAGAATTGGTAAAATATTACATGACTTTCCCGACTTCAGTAATTAAAATTAAAATATTAAAGCAAAAAAAAGAAAAAGAATGCATATTTTTTTTAGAGTTTGGAATAAACTTTTGAGAACTTTTTCTAAAAATATTTTTATGTACTAAGCTTAACAAATTTGCTTAAGTAATATTTTATGTAAATCTAACATCCCCTTCAATAAAGGTTAAAATAAGAGAAAAAACATTTTCAAATAAACTTTTCTGCATTTTAGTTCTGGTTTCTATAATTAAAGACAAAAAAATATGATGTGGACACTACATGACTTCCTTGTACGCCTATTAAATTACATATATACATTTTTTTTCAATGAAAGTTACATAAAATTTTATTTCAATAATAACTTCTAATTTTTTTTCATTTTTTTTTTTTATCATAAAAAATTATTTTTACAATCAGAGGTTTATAAATTATTAATAAATAAATGTACTTAAAATAAAAAAAGGATACGAAGTCTGATTCGAACCGATTTGCCTTCCCCTTATAAGATCCAAATATTTCTTAATTAAACTTTTATTTGGCTATAACTGTGGAACCAATGAAAATAAGTACCAATTATGATATATCGTTGAAAAGCTCTCAATAAAGGGTTATTACTGCAGTTAAGAAAAAGTAAAAAATCCAAAATTCTTTGGATTTTGGGCTTTTTTGACACTTTTGTTTCAGTCGATGCAATCAAAAACGGAGGTGCACAACTAGATATTACAATAGTCCTAAATACAAAATTTCAACATCATATAGCTAATCGTTTTTGAGTTATGCGAGATACGTACATACGTATAGACGTCACGCCTAAATTATTCAAAATGGATATTTACATTGAAATCTGTAAACTGACACTTTTCGCGAACACAATATTTCCTTTACTTCGTGCAAGGAAGTAAAAACTGTATAGCTCTATGCATGATGTATAAACTTTCAAAAATCTTTTGAGAACTATTTAAACCGAAGAAGGGAAATAGAGAAAATTAACAAACAAAAAAAATATTCAATTTTAAGAGGTGAGTTTTGATTTTTTGAAATAATTTTTTTTTTTTAAATTTATATTTGCATTGTAGGTAACAGATTTTTTTTAATAGTTTACTCTGAAATTCCTCTGAAGAAAATCAAATTTTGGTCTTTCTCACCCTCTAAACGAATTTTGAAAAAAAAAATTAATATAATAAATGGATACATATGTATAAATATTTGAGTTAGATTTGAAGAAAACCGGTTGGATCAATTGAGATCTAAGGCTAAAAGCAGTTATATAAGCATACGTACGCACGCACAGACAAATGGATTTTTTTAATCTAGTCAGGGTTTTCCAACCTTTTTTCTTTTTCCTGTTTAGCCTCCGGTAATTACCGTTTAGATAATACTTCAGAGGATGATATGTATTAGTGTGAATGAAGTGTAGTCTTGTACATTCTCAGTTCGACCATACTTGAGATGTGTGGTTAATTGAAACCCAACCACCAAAGAACACCGGTATCCACGATCTAGTATTCAGGTCCGTGTAAAAATAGATGGCTTTACTAGGACTTGAACGCTTGAACTCTCGACTTCCAAATCAGCTGATTTGGGAAGACGCGTTAACCACTAGACCAACCCGGTGGGTTAAGGTTTTGCAACCTGGAATCGAAATTATCCTCTCTCTCTCTTTTTTTGTTTATTCACACAAAAATCTTACCTTGTTATTAAATGCTTGATATTCCTGTTTTAATTTCTACTGTGGAAGTCAGGTCATCGGTTATAAAGCTCCTTAAGTACTGAAATTTCTTCACCTGCTTTAAAACTTCATTTTCTATTTTAATCTAAATTCTCTTCTCTTTTCCACCTAACAACATATTTTGTCTTCTTTTTGTTGATCCTTATATACTTAGTTTCGCAAACTTCATTTAAGTCGTCAGCAATTTCATTTAATTTACTTGAGCACTCTGCCAGTATTGCCATATCATCAGCAAAACGTACACAATCCATTCTTCTTCCCCCGATCTTTATTCCTTTTTTCCTATTCGGACAGCATTTAATTATTTTTTTCAGATATATACTAAACAGTATTGCTGACATGCAGCAACCCTGCCTCACTCCCTTTCCAATCCCTTATTCTTCCTGTTTTGATTGAGGGAACGCATAATATTCATTGTATATACATATATATATATATATATATATATATATATATATATATATATATATATATATATATATTACTTTTTTTGGGATCGTAAAGCTAATAAGGTTGAGTATCGCTGGTCTAGATTGACTAAAATTTGACCCACCTGATTGGTCTAGTGATGAATGCGTCTTCGTAAATCAGCTGATTTCGAAGTCGAGAGTTCCAACTTTCAAATCCTAGTAAAGGCCGTATAAAAGTAACTACTTTTATACGGATTTGAATACTAGATCGTGGATACCGGTGTTCTTTGGTGGTTGGGTTTCAAATAACTACACATCTCAGAAATGGTCGATCTGAGACTGTACAAGACTACACTTCACATACATTCATCCTCTGAAGTAATACTTGACGGTGATTCCCGGAGGCTAAAACTGGAAAATAAAAATTACGGACTAAAATATGAGTTAAATTTTATATAATTTAACTGTAAGCGATTGTTTTATTAAATAAATAATATTGTCCTTGTATGTCATTTATTACAAAACAAGTTATCACACTTAAAATTTGCTAGTAAATATATAACGTGACTTCTATAACCGTAATGAAACTAAACAATATTATTCTTCTAGACATTATCATTAAAAAGAAATCATCCTCTTGACACTTGATGCCGCTAACATTAGCTGTTTATTTATAGCAAACAACAATAATAATAGTAAATCGATAATAATGAAACATAAAAAAGCAATTTAAACTTTCTCTTTAGGAATAACATGAAGTGAAAGGACATCTGATAGGAGTGTATATATATATGTACAATTAATTTATTTGTAGCACTCATTGGACCGAAAATTAGGAATAAAATTTTCTTTTCACCAACATTACCTGAATCTAAAAAAAAAGTAGATTATTTATCCGCCTACTTTTTTCTCATTCATATACTCTCACCTTTCTGTTAGTCAATTCATATTATTTATTCGTTACGCTATGCTCTCATAAGTTACAAAAAGACCTTATCATTTAGTATGATATTTGCCGTGACTAATTTTATTTTGACTAAAATAATAAATTAAGGAATATGCGTGTGTATATATTACGGATTAGAAATAAATAAATCGATTTGTTGTAACAATTGAAATCTGTTCCTGATATAGAAATAAAATTACAAAAAAAAAAAATAATAATAATAGAATGAAATAATGAAATAACTGAGAGGTTCGTTATTTATTTATTTATTTTTTGCTTGATGATCTCGCCACATAAGTAAAACGCTTGTCCATGGGAGATGGAAATGGAATTTTTGCAGAATGAAATCGCCATGCCTGCCCGGAATTCGAACCCGGGACCCCGGATGAAAAGTACCACCCACCACGCTACTACTCCACCACAGATATCGGCTTATTTATTTATCTAAGTGGGCCGGACCGACTTGATGGTATTACGCCACCCAGGGGAGTGTCCGTTACTCTAATAGGCCCTCCCCGCCTACCGGCTATATACCGGCATGGCAGATCAGGCCTACCGGTGGCTCTTTTGAGATTTTTTATTCTCTATTATGTCCTCTATGGAACCACATCATACCTCAAGTCGTGATGTGACCCCCGGATCTTTTATAACACTCTATTGTCCCTACAGCACACCCCAAGGAGTCCTCAGCGGATCATTGAAGCCAGCACACCTAAGCATGCTGGCTCTCACCGCTGAGGCTGTCCACCCAACCTAACATACTAGAAACCCGTACTTCTTTCATCTTCATTCTTCTGTTTTAGTACTTTCTTTATATAATCAGCGATCTTCCTCCAGTTCTCCTTACTGCTGAGCATGAAATCCATGGTCTCCTTCAGCGTTTTTCCATGAATACCCGCGTCGTGTCTTATTCTTATCCATTTATTACATACTAAAAACGTATGCTCAGAATCATCGTCCTGTTCGCAGTACATGCACGTGGGTTCATTCCTTCTTCCCACCTTATGGAGATAACCATTGAAACACCCATGTCCCGTCAGGAACTGGGTGATCCAACAGTCAGTTTCTCCATGCCGCCTGTTTATCCATCCTGTTAATTCTGGAATTAAGGTTCTTATCCATCCAGCCACTCCAGCCTCCGCCCATCTCTCCTGCCAGATTCTATGTATGTTTTCCCTGACTTCATTTTCTGCTCTCCCTAAAAACCTGTCGGTTCTATATCTGGCGATAAGGTCAATCGGTAACATTCCCGAGAGCATACAGAGGGCCTCGTAAGAAACAGTTTTGTAGGCAGATACTACTCCCAGTAGTATCCCCCTGTGTGCTCTCTTCAACCTGTCTCTATTTCTGCTAATAGTGAGAGCACAGCTCCATGCCGGCACGGCATACATCATTGTTGACACTACGGTTGTCGCTAAAACTCTTCTTTTTGATGCCCGAGGAGCGCTCTGCTTTGACAAAATTATATTTAGGCATTTAGTCAGTTTCGTGGTTGTCAGGCAGTCGTCAGTTCAGGCATTTCGTGGTTGGTTTTCATTTAACCACACACCTCAGGAACGGTCGATCTGAGACTGTACAAGACTACACTTTATTTATATTCATACAGTCATCTTCTGAAGTAATATCTTACGGTGGTTCCGGAGGCTAAACAGAAAAAGAAAGTACTAGGGCTTAACAAGGATTTGAAGAATTGGAGATGGACGCTATTATTCTTTTCTCCTTTACCCTCATCCACTCACTCACACTCTCCTCTCTCTCTCTCTCTTTCTGTCTCTTTCTGTGACTTGGTGCTAAAAGGACCAATCCTACTTTAGCAAAGGAATGTTTACTTTTAAAACCATACATTTTTTTAACCTTAATAATTTTAAGTCCCATATACTTCATTTTTCCTCATTTTAATATAATCAGTAAAATCTTTCCGATTACCGTAGTGGGATAGCAGCGTTTCTGACTTTAATTCAAAAGGTTTTGGTTTCGATTACAGATCACTGGATTTTTAAAAGAAAAGTTTGTTTTCTTCCGATGATTGGTTTTTTCGGGTCTGTTCTGTTTCTCCCCCACAATAGTTTTTTTTTAAGATAATTATCTAAACTCATTAAGAAAATAATAATAATTATTTTTTTGTATCTTACCTACATTTTTTTTTCTCTACATCCCCGAGCCGGATATCCAATTAAGTACAATCGGCTCGGGGACGTGTCCTTTCCGACTCTTAATTGCCTGCTTCTAATCTCCAACAGAAGAAATCAGGTTTGGCTCTGCCGTTCCCAGCACCCCCGTCGAAGACCGGGTCTCGGTCTTTCCTTTTACCAGCCTGAAACCGACGGCGCAGGAGCCGAAGCGTATCCGCTTCGGCTGTACCACCGGCCGGGTCTCGGTCTTTTCATTAATCCACACCTAACGGACCCCAGGAGTCCCCGCGCTCCATCACGGAAACCCACACACCAGAGCATGTGAGCCCTCAGGAACGGGACTGTCCGCCCTGCCCTGCTATAAACTAGAACCCTCAGTATCCAGCCGTCTTGCATCATCTTCTTTTATTCTGAGGACTGCTCTCGCAAATATTGGAAAATTATGCCAGTTTCCGGACATAGCCAAGAGCCATTCCGAGAGCTGCTCCGGTCGGGTATGTATCAGTCCTGAATTTATACGATGTTCCTCCCATCGTCTGTACACGAAAATAGTGTGTTCGGCATCGTCAACCGGATCGCAATAACAGCAGATGGTGACTCTCTCCTGCCAAACCTATGCAGGTATTGTTCAAACGCACCATGTCCCGACATGAGTTGCGTTGTGTAGTAATCTAATTAGCCATGAGAGCGATCTAGCCAAGCATCCAGGTCCGGGATAATTCTTCTGGTCCATGCGGCCACTGCTGAACCCGCCGTATCTTACCTACATAGAAACCCGAAACTTAACCTACACTCGCTTGTCAAGATTAGCGAGCGAAGCGAGCGTAGGTTAAGTGTATCTTTTTTGTTATTTTATTACATCTAATTTCTAATATCAAAATATAGAGGAGGTTTTACGCCCGCGCGCGTGCACACACACACACACACTTTCACACTTTCTTTTCTCAGAGACAAACGTAGATTGAAAAAGAAAAAAATAATAAATTAAAAAAAAAACAACAGAATTAACTAGGTTTTCAAAGGCCAGAAGAGACTTGCTAGAAAAATAAATCTCTAAAGAAAAAAAGTTAGTGAAACTTATATGAATATATTGAAAAATTGGAAGGTTACAAAGCCAAAATTAGAAATTTCGAATTAAGATCCAGGAGTTGAAAGAAAGAATGAAATGGCACAGTGAAATGTTGAAGAAATTTTGGAAAAAGAGAACAACAAAATAAGGCGAAATAAATATATAACACGGTTCATTGATGCCAAATTGAAAAAAACTATATATTCAAATCAAAAAGAAATTTTTATATTTAACTAATTCCTTGATAATGTTTGAAAATGCTGTATATTTATTTATGACATAACTTTTATAGAATTTTTTTCCATATTGTTTACTACTTATATTTTTTCAGGTATGGATTCCAGGTATGGATTCCAAAAATTTTAGTTGTAAGTAAAGTAATATTTTAATTATTAATTATTTTAATTAAATTTAATTCACCAGTTAGATTACTAGTAAATCTGATGACGTGGTACTACTAATTTTGTAAAAGAATTCCATATCGATTCCCAAATATAATATATTTTCATAAAGAATAATTCATTTTTAAGAAAAAATATTATTTTAAAATTTAACTCGCCTAAACTGGGTTCGATTTTATATTTTTTCTTCGTTTTAACATTTTTCTTATCTTCATTCATTAAACCTTATTTTATATTGCTGATTTCCTAAAGTAACAGATTATTTTTAGTACGAATGGGAATGGTACCGCTCATTCAGGTACAGATAGGATGAAGACCAGGAGTACCACAAAGATTTATGCTTGCTCCTACTCTGTTACCAATTTACATGTAGCAATTTTCTGTTACCTGGAACCAATACAACACAGTAATTTACGTTGACAACACTGCTATTATTTTACAACATAATTCAATTCAAAGATTTACTTTAATTTAAAATGACATTACATGCATCAGTGTAGAAAGAGAGCTTGAAGACTGTGGTACGTAGGGAGGTGATACTCTTTATTATTTTGAAATAACACTGTTATTCCCCAAAAGCCGGCTATGCTATCGAGCTTTGTCTAAACCAATGCCTTACATGGTAAAATAACATTAAATCAAAGCGTCTTATCTTGAAACACACGCATAAATCAGATCTACAGGTGCATTTGTTATAAATCACTAATTCATTTAAAATCAAAATAATTGTTATACAATAATTTTTCCTAAATTCATTTGTATGTTAATACAGATTTTGAATTGTAGTAAAAATGGGGTAAAAAAAAGATTCAAATTGTTAGATGTCTGGAAAATTGAAAGATTTTTATTAAAATCAAAGATTGTAAAAGTATATAAAACAGAGATTTTCAGTCTAACAATCTAATAATTTTTTTCAGTGTAATGTTCTTCCCTTATACTTCCACCCTTTTCAAAATTCTTACAAAAGAATCGACCTCTATAGCAGAGTGGTACTATTTCTCCTTTTTATCCAGTAGGTCCTGGATTTGAATTCCAGTCATGCTTGAAATTTTTCTCGCTACAAAAATTCATTTCAAATCAGCAGTTGTAATTATAGCTTGTAAAAGGAAATAAATATAATAATAATACCGAAAAAACTCCACTACTCTGACTTTCAATGAAATTCAAAACTTAATTAAAGAACTTTTTTTCTGTTTAGCCTCCGGGAATTACCGTCAGGTTACTTCAGAGGATGAATGAGGATGATATGTATGAGCGTAGTGTTGTCTTTTACAGTTTCAGATCGACCATTTCTGAGAGGTGTGGTTAATTGAAACCCAACCACCAAAGAAAAGCCGGCCTCCGTGGTGCGAGTGGTAGTGCCTCGGCCTTTCATCCGGAGGTTCCGGGTTCTAATCCCAGTCAGGCATGAAATTTTCACACACGCTACAAATCGTTCATTTCATCCTCTGTAGAATGCGTAACGGTGGATCCGGAGGGTAAAAAACAAACCACCAAAGAAAACCGGTGTACACGATCTAGTATTCAAATCCGTGTAAAGATTACTTTTACACTGCCTTTATTAGGACTTGAACGGTGGAACTCTCGACTTCAAAATCAGCTGATTTATGAAGACGCGTTCACTACTAGACCAACCCGGTGGATCAAAATTAATTAAAGAACTTAAGAATAGTAAAGCTTCTAGAGAAAGTTCAATTAAGCAGAAATGTAGAAGAAGGCTGACATAAATGCAAAAGAATCCTTAGTCAAAATTTTTAGCAAAATATGGAATAACGAAAACATTTTCGAAGATTGAAAGACTGCACTCATCACCCGTTTCATAAAAAAGTGTGAAAATCAGACCCATATAACTACAGGGGAATTTCGCTTTTAGAAGTTTTATATAAAATTCTATCTGAAGCTCTTCATAATCATGCCGATCCTCAACCGAATCCGTAACTGGGTGAATTTAGAAAAAGATTGATCTTACGCAGAGTAAATCTTTAATCTCAAAAATATTATGGAATATTGTAAATTTCAAAATAGAATATATGTTATAAATTTAATTGATTTTCAAAAAGCATACGATTCAGTAGATAGAACATCACATTTTCAACATTTACAGAATTAGGTTTAGATTACAAAACCGCAAATTTAATTAAAGCAACATTATGGAATACGTACTCTAAAATAAAATTTCTGGGAGAATTATCTGATCCTTTTCCCATCGATATGCAATTTTTTTTTATTTTTTGAAAAGGTACGTAGAGAATGGAACAAATATTTAGACGGTAATAGTGGAAAAAGACTGGAACCTAAAGGACTAAAATGATTACTGTTTAGGTTTTACTAATCATACGGCATTATTAGCTAAAAACTGAAAATAAGATGAACAACAAATTAAAAAAAATAGAAAAAACCTCTAAAATGAGACAAAAAATCGTTTGAGAAAACAAAAAATTTTACTAATGATAAAAATTGCCAGAATTTTCTTAATATTGTTTATTGTTTCAAATGTTTCCGGGAAAGAATCAGTTGGAATTCTTTAGATAAAAAAGCATTAACAGTTAAAGTTAATAAAATGAAATTAGCTTTCCAGCTAACGAAAAACACATATACCAAAATCATGAAACTCAAAATTTCGACGCTATAAAACAGTGATAAAGCCGAAAACTTCTTTCTGTATGACAGAAACCGTAAGACTGTGCAACAAAGATCTATTAGAAAACCTAGAAAGAAAAGAAAGGAGAATTATAAAGGAAATTTTAGGCCCTAAATTTCAAAATACTCAGGTAAAATCATTTCAAATAACAAAATTTATACTAAAATTGAAAAGACTGTCAAGACAGGAAAAGGAAAAGACAAATTACATTTTACTACTATATATTTAGAATGAATAATAATAGTAGATTTATTAAATAAATTTTTGATTTCTTGTAAAGTAAAAAAAACTTTCTTTTCCTGTTTAGCCTCTAGGAATTACCGTTCAGGTATTACTTAAGACGATGAAATTTATGAATGTAAATGAAGTGTAGTCTTGTACAGTCTCAGTTCGACCATTCTTGAGATGTGTGGTTAACTGAAACTCAACCACCAAAGAACACTGGTATCCACGATCTAATACTCAAATCCGTATAAAAATAACTGCCTTTACTAGGAATAGAACGTTAGAACACTCGACTTCTAAATAAACTGAATTTGGAAGACGCGTTCACCATTAGACGAATCCGGTGAGTAAAAAAAAAAATAATAATAAACTGAAGATAACTGAAAAAATAAATTATAAGAAAAAGAGAGTATTAAGATATGAAAATAAAAGGTTCAATGAAGCGCCAAAACTCAAGAACCACAGAACTAAACTTTCTGAAGAACGAAGTAAGAGATATCAGCAAAATAAAGAGGTACTGGGCAGACAGACACTGTCTGATCTCTCTATAACTAGATAAGGGATCCTAAGGCGTAAATTTACTATTAAATCTCCATTCATTTCTGAAGCATACTCATTCAGCGCCGCAGAATGAGATGCTGGGAAGTAAATAAAACCATTGTACGCTTGCGCGACTGTATAATCGTGATGGAAGGCAGTGTGCTTTATCCCTACTCTTATACTTACTCATGCGCATGCGCAGTTTCATTTTATTTAGTTCTACCGGTTCTATACAGAAGAATTGAGAGGAGAGTGGAGGAAGTGTTAGGAGAAGACCAATTTGGTTTCAGGAAAAGTATAGGGACAAGGGAAGCAATTTTAGGCCTCAGATTAATAGTAGAAGGAAGATTGAAGAAAAACAAACCAACATACTTGGCGTTTATAGACCTAGAAAAGGCATTCGATAACGTAGACTGGAATAAAATGTTCAGCATTTAAAAAAAATTAGGGTTCAAATACAGAGATAGAAGAATAATTGCTAACATGTACAGGAACCAAACAGCAACAGTAACAATTGAAGAACATAAAAAAGAAGCCGTAATAAGAAAGGGAGTCCGACAAGGATGTTCCCTATCTTCGTTACTTTTTAACCTTTACATGGAACTAGCAGTTAATGATGTTAAAGATAGATTCGGAGTAACAGTACAAGGTGAAAAGATAAAGATGCTACGATTTGCTGATGATATAGTAATTCTAGCCGAGAGTAAAAAGGATTTAGAAGAAACAATGAACGGCATAGATGAAGTCCTACACAAGAACTATCGCATGAAAATAAACAAGAACAAAACAAAAGTAATGAAATGTAGTAGCAATAACAAAGATGGACCACTGAATGTGAAAATAGGAGGAGAAAAGATTATGGAGGTAGAAGAATTTTGTTATCTGGGAAGTAAATTACTAAATATGGACGAAGCAGGCGCGATATAAAATGCCGAATAGTACAGGAGAAACGATTCTTCAGTCAGAAATATAATTTGATTACATCAAAAATTAATTTAAGTGTCAGGAAAATATTTTTGAAAGTATATGTTTGGAGTGTCGCTTTATATGGAAGTGAAGCTTGGACGATCGGAGTATCTGAGAAGAAAAGATTAGAAGCTTTTGAAATGTGGTGCTACAGGAGAATGTTAAAAATCAGATGGGTGGATAAAGTGACAAATGAAGAGGTATTGTGGCAAATAGATGAAGAAAGAAGCATTTGGAAAAATATAGTTAAAAGAAGAGACATACTTATAGGCCACATACTAAGGCATCCTGGAATAGTCGCTTTAATATTGGAAGGACAGGCAGAAGGGAAAAATTGTGTAGGCAGGCCACGTTTGGAATATGTAAAACAAATTGTTGGGGATGTAGGATGTAGAGGGTATACTGAAATGAAACGACTAGCACTAGATAGGGAATCTTGTAGAGCTGCATCAAACCAGTCAAATGACTGAAGACAAAAAAAAAAACCGGTTTTATCACTCAATTAGTGGTGCTAATTTATGTTTTAAATTTTATCAATTCCAGTACATGGGATCCCCTATAAAGATCAATGTAAATAAATGAGTTTGACGTGTTCCAAGGTGAACTATTCGGGGGAAAAAAAAATTATTAATTAAAAAAAAAATTAATTTCATATTATTTTATTTTAAAATTTAATTTAATTTTATAAAATCTTTTTTTTTACTGTATACTGTAAATAAAAGTTAAAAGAACACTTTTTACAAAAATTCGTAAATAAATCTTAAATAAATAAGCATTAAGTTTTTATAGAAATTTGTTTTGATGGTAAATTTAATAAAAATATATTTTTGAATATTTTTTTTTTAATAATATATAAGTTTTTTTTATTAAATAGATAAATATATTATGCATGTATGTATGTATAAATAAAAGAGGAAAGTTTTCAAAGTCAATGGGATATTTTTATTTATAATAGGGAAATTTTTATTATTACGTTGGTAGTACTAGAGCTAGTTTAGTCCTCATGTTGCCTTTCCGTTTTTAATAGTCTTAACTTGTGGTGCTAGTCGTTTGGTTGTTGTTGTGCGCATGTTATTCGGTGCTTGGTTTTTAATATTTCTATAGCTTTACGTGGTGTTTTTTTTGTCATTGTTTTTATTAGTGTTTTCTTTTTAAGATTCCTTTTATTTTGTTTTATTTATAAAATAATTTGTGTAATAGTGGTTTTTCTTTTAGTTGAATTTATGTGTTGTTTTATAGTGAAACGTTTATTTTAATTATAAATGGATTTCTTAACCGGTAGGTAATTTCTATCCGATATTCCTGTACTTTTATTCTGTTTAGTTATGATGCACGTCGTCTAGTTGACCTATTGTTTGCTTGTTTCACGTGTTTATGCGATTGTTACATAATTTTCGTTAAATATATTACGCTATTGTTTAAAACTATTTTTATATTGGTATTAGAGTTATTATGCTTTTATTGTTATACGTATCTGGAAAGAAAATTACTGTGTTAATTTGTTTTTTGGTTAAATCAATGATTCTATCATAACCTCGAATATTTTGTAACATCTTAAATCTTACTTAACATGAATTAATTTTCTTGAAAGTTGGTTTGTTCAACTTATCTTAATAAATTCAATTTAATTTCTTTAATTACAATGAAACAGTCATGGTGATAAATTATTTGTGATTTATTACTTTGAATTCTTTAAATATTTATTGGATATATGTTTCTTATCAATATTTTGTGAATACTTTGTCAATATATAATAATGATTATATATATGAAAATTAATATTAAAATGGATCTTTGTTGTTAATTTTAATTAACGGTAGTTCAAAAATTGTTATTCGACTGTAAATTGTAGCATAATTTCAATTATCCGTATCTGACGGGTCCTACGGTAATTTATTTGAACTATTTGCCCTGTTAAATGACAAACTTTCGTAGGATAACTAAATTCATTTTGTTTACAGCAAGAGCAAACCAAATTAAATCCCTTTGATCGTCTTAAATCAGTCGCTAAGCGTACCATCATATGATAAATATTTATTATTCATGTTATGTATATATCACTATAAAATATAATTTTACATCATAAGGCTACTTGAAAAACAAATTTTAAGAATATAAAATAAGACAATTAGAGATTTGTTTGTTGCCCGATTTTAAGTAGATTAAATATTGTTACATATACATCTGTTTATATTTTAAAATGTGGAATGTCTGGTGAAATAAAAAGTAGTAATCTGTAGGAAAAATAGCAGCAATATTTATGCGTAAAAAAACGAGACGACACAATTTTTTTCGCGTTATATTAATACTGTATTACGGATTACAAAATTGGGTCTTATTTTGAATCCATTTTTTTATAAATTACTTAACGATTTTTCGTTCAATTTAATAAAAAGATTATCTGTTATAAAATCTTTTACACTGTTGATGATTTTTTTTTTTATATTATGATTTATTTAATAAATACAAGTAATAACATTATCCTGATTTTGTTATTTTATTAATTTGTTTTTAAATTGTTGGAGATCATTTGAGTTTGTATCGATGTTATTTATCATTCGCATGATTGCATCTTTGTTATTTCATAATATGATTATTTTTAATATATTTCACATATTCGTTATTTAAAACTTAGACAACTTAATATCAAATCCGCGTTGTTTTTGGGTTTCCAGCAAATATTTCATAATAATTTAGTACATTTTTAGAATTTTACAGTATACATTTTATTAAGGTTAAATTAGACTAGCAAAGCGAGCGTTAGGTTGAAATTTAATGCACAGATTGAAAATATAAAAATAATAATATATATATTTTTTTTTTCGGTATTTATTCTTTCTACGTATAAAGCAGGAACCAGATTTCACGCTCCTGTATCATTAAGCTTAGCCGCCAAATTATAGATATTTCACGCACTCAAAAATATGTCTTTTATTTTTTATGAGAAATCAATTTGTATTTGTAGATCCGTATGAATGTTTATTTTTATATTCCGCATGATAATTTTTTTAACAGCTTAATTTCAAATAAGTATTAAAAAACCGGACAGCCATTTTTTTTTTTACACAACTGACTAAAATCGAATTATTTAGGGTGTTGTTTAATCCACCGTAGTAACTCAACGGCTGAACCGATTAGATGTATGACCCCGCATTGAAATCCTTACGGGTACTTACGTATTAACGCCACGCAGCTACAGCTTTATTTAATAACAAAGTAGTCAATCGGATTTCGGTGGAAAATGGGCCGATATAGAGTTTAACATAGATTCAAAACAGTCTCTTTATTAATTTTCATAAATGGTTATTTATATTTATTTATTTTATAAATATAATTTAACCAAACTTAACCTACGCTCGCTAACCTTTACTAATTAACAGGAGTGTTTTGATTATTTAAATAATAAATAATTGCAATAATTACTGAATTTGTTAAATAAATACTCAAAAAATTTCGGTGTTAATTAGTCAAGGTTAGCGAGCGTAGGTTAAGTTAAGAGACTGTTCATTTTCCATCGAAATCCGATTAACTATTTTGTTTTTAAATAAAGCTGTAGCTTTATTTAAAAAGTGTGGCGTTAATATTTAAGTAACTCCTTACGTTACCGGGAGTATATTAGAGGGCGGCACGCCTTTGCGGCTAGGCCCTCCGGGCGGGTTTCCCTGGCAGGCCGCGTCTCGGAATGGGATTATTAGGTGTCCAAAATGGATAGCTCTTGTGTAAAAATATATTTTTTTTTTAATGATAAAAATTGATATAATGAAAGTTAAATTAGAAATTGATACTAACAAATCGGGATTTTCCACTAGTGATCGGTGCTAACGTTTTGGTTATAGTTCATTATTTTTTTGAAGAAAAACAATCAATTGGCACGCCGGAAGGCGGAGGTAGATTTCACCGGTGCTAAGTAGGGGATAAAAAATATTTCTACCTTAAAGTTAAGAAAAACTTCAAATTTATTCAACACAACAACGGTTGCTTGTGAAAAAAGTTTCACATAGCATACGACAAGCCCAGTCTTTAACCCCTTTTGTGCAAGGGTTGGTCATATCAATATTTGCTTCAGAGCAAAAGGTTTTACGTAATGTTTAGAGGACTAACGACCACTTTAAACCGATTCGAAACTGTGCTTATTACGGGAAGTATGATTTTTTGTCTTCAAAACCCCATTTTTTCCGCCCCCTGGGCCAATGGTTGGTGATATCAAAAGACTTTACTTAGATAAGTTTTAGGCCCCTATTCAAAGAATACTAGGATATTTAAACGAGTTCGATATTTTGCTGAATAAGAAAGTTATAAGATATTTTGGTTTTTTCTTTCGAAAAAGCCCCACCCCCCGTTGCAACTCCCATGGTTCGATTTTTTCCATTAACGAACTTGTACGAGATTTTGGGTCGTTATATTTTATGTATCAATTTGTAAGTGATTGACACAGAATCACGGCAGTTTTCATGCCCACAAGAAAGTGAAATATATAAACTTTTGAACTGACGGTGGTTTTGGGATCTGGGGATGTGAAACTCGAAGATATGTCGACATTTTCCGGAAGTCGAATGAATCATGGTACCCATTCAATAGTAATAACTAGTAAGAAATGAAATCTACCTAAAAAAACTCCGGACGAAGAACACTATTTTTTGTTTGGCGTAAAAATATTTTTGGTAATGAAAATATAAAACAAAACTCGTAGAGAATTTGCTTCTGAGTAAAACGGTATGAATAAACTTTACGGTTAGTAAATACTAACGGAAGAATTTTGAAGTTGTTAAAGAATTTTTCTTTATTAAAAAGAAACATCAAAATATGGCAGATTTTAATTAAGTATTAAATGAAACAAAATTTTATATATTAAGAAAATAATTAATACTTTAGAAAAATAACAAATAAATACATAAAACGTTTATTTTTCTAAAATATCTAATTCATTTGTAATATTGAAAATTTCTATTTAGTACATAGTTAAAATCTGCAATATTTTTCTTATGATTTGTTTTTAATACGAAATTATTACGATTGAAATTAGTTTCTGTGAACTTCATTCATAACAATTTACTCGGGATCAAATTCTCTTACGACCTTTGTTTAAAACTTTTATGTGATAATTATCCATTTAACAAAGTTATTTCGGGTTCAGTCTATTCCATCCGCTGCTACCTGACTCCCTTTTTCAAACCAGTCAATTTCGTTCCCGTTACTGCTACCAATTAGTACGGTTCAACACCCTCACCCAACCAGCTTTTTGTTGTATTTATATCTATTTCCAGTATTTATTCCCATTTAGTTGTCGTTAGTAAGAGTTATTTTAAAATTGGGTTGATGTTTTGAAAATTTTGCAAGCTAATACGTATATCAATTAATAATTTAGATAACTCAAGGAGGAATCTGTTTCTTACTTTTTAAATAAATCAAGAAGGCTTTGAGTAAATTGATTTGTAGGTTAAATTGAGTTGTAGTTGTCGCGATTAACTCTTGTTTTGTTGGTATGAGGATAGTATTTTTGTATTTAATGATTCAATCAAGTAATGATTCGCGTCTAATTGAAGTTAGATAAAGGAAGAGTTTATTTTTGTGAAACTGTCGTTATTAGAGGATGGAGCGGGAATCGCGCTTCCGCAAATCGGTTAATTTAATAGTTGAGGGTTGTAAGTTATCGTAGGTGATCGTAGCTGGAAGACCATTTCATTATTAAAAAAAAAAAACAACATAATTTAGAGATGAAGAATAAATTTTATATCCGGGGTCTATAATCTAAAAAAAATATATGTAGACATTTCTGAATAGCTCTATATTTAAAGTGTAAACTTTCAAAACCTCTGAAAAATATGTAAACCAAAGGGAGGTATAGCAACAAAATAACAAAAATATTTCAATTTTAAGAGATTGGAGTTGATTTTTTTTTGGATTATTTGTATATGCATTCTAGGTTGTGTAAATACCCTATTGGAAATATCTGCCGAGGTGGAAATATTTGCATCAGTGGACTACTGACAGAGGACAAACTGATGGGTGTGTTATGTTATCAAGTTTAGAGGGTCTGAAAAGACTTCTGGTAAAGTCCATCAAGAGTAGAAATGTAGGGGGTACTGTGGCGTCCGGGATGGTCACAATTCGGGTGTTTTCCTCTACGGTGGTGAGGAATATGGGCTTAATTTTTACCGTAGGTGCAGAAATCAGGATGAAATTTTTTACCAGCCGACAAAACGTTTCCGACGTTATGTTTATATGAATTTTCTTTTTTGTATTTACCAGTAAGACATTTCCTGAAAGGTTTATTATATTCTTCAAAATTAATGACCTGTTGATGAAGAATAAAAAATTTCAAAGAACTAAAGCGAATAAAATTTAAATAAATTTTTATGCAAAACATTAACATTTTGACCAATGATTCCATAACGGGCTATAAAAAAAATATTAATTAAACTATAATGCTTTCAATTTATTACAATTTTTTTTTTTTTTTAATTTGGAACTTAATCGACGAAAATGTCTTAAATATGTTAAAGTAACTATATTTCCCAATCATTAAGGCTTTTAATGTTTGATTAATTTATTATTACAGTTTATATGAAAGCTAAACTTTCTCTTTGTATATTATTGTTATAAAGTTTAAATGGGGTGTATTGTTAACATTAAAGTTCACGGTCTTCTATTGTTTAAAGTTATATTGATCTAGAAGTAATAATTTTGGGTTATTTAGTATTTAACAGTTTTAAAATTAGTTTTTTTATCTTAATTTCTGTTATTTTTTTTATAGAAACGAACTTGTTTAACCTTTTCCCTTTCTTTTATTTGCCTTATAGATAAAAAACCCTTAAACACATTTAATATATGTTTAAAATGATTATTTATGCTTTCTAATAATTTTGTAATTTATCATTTATGCTTTCTAATAGTTTTTTTAGCTGGCCTTCGTACCGCGAGCGGTAGGGTCTCAGCCTTTCATCCGGAGGTCTCGGTTTCGAATCCCGGTCAGGCATGGCATTTTCACACGCTAAAAAAATTGTCATTCATTTCATCCTCTAAAGTTGGTCCCGGAGGTAAAAAGTTGCCCGTTGGTGTAAGTACATATAATTATATATAATATACAAAAACTCGCTTACCAACAATTGAATTCGCCGGTTCAAGCGCTTTCGGTATTAAATTCCATCTTCAGGAACTTTCATATTCGTCCTATTTTTAATATTAATTAAAACTTCACATGTAAAATTATTAAAAAAATCGTGATATGCTTTCATAATTATTATTTTTTTTTTTAAAGTGGATTAAAACAGCTTTTATAATGCATTTTATGTTTCCCGATAATTTTGAAACTCGTTTCTTAATAAATAAAAAAATCAGGGATGATTTGATTTATCCTTAATTATCTTACTATTTATTCTAACCAATTTCCTTTTCATTTTTTAAAATACGTATTGTTTGACTTCTTTCTTTTTCCTGTTTAGCCTCCGGTAACTACCGTTTACATAATTCTTCAGAGGATGAATGAGGATGATATGTATGAGTGTAAATGAAGTGTAGTCTTGTACATTCTCAGTTCGACCAATCCTGAGATGTGTGGTTAATTAAAAACCCAACCACCAAAGAACACCGGTATCCACGATCTAGTATTCAAATCCGTGTAAAAATAACTGACTTTACTAGGACTTGAACTCTAGAACTCTCGCCTTCCAAATCAGCTGATTTGGGAAGACGCGTTCACCACTAGACCAACCCGGTGGGTTATTGTTTGACTTATCTGATTTTATCCTCACATAAAATCCATAACGAAAAAAAATTATATGCACACCATTAACTGCCTAATATCTAATATTTTATAATTGTTCTTGTTTTAATTGGCTATTTTCTTGCCAACAGGTACTGCATTCAGTGATTTTTTGTTACGTAACAATTATTTCAACAGGTCGATTGCTTGTAATAATTGAACAAAATTTGTTAGTTAAATCCATTTTCAAAAAAATTAAAATATTTAAAAAACTGTTGAATCTTTTAAAAAAATTTCAGCTGATTTAATAGAAACAGTTTTTAGAAAACTAGAAGCTATTGCACAACTTTCCCGTTTAATTACGAACCAGAAAAAAGGCGCCGCGAAAATGTTACCTGGTTTAGATTTCATTACACTTGATTTTTATTAAATATTTTTGCCACAATTGTAACTAAATAACGTTCATAAATACTCAGTTTATTTACAACAAAAACTTTTACAACGTAAGCTTCAAAATCCTGAACATAGTATTAGCAGTTTCCTGATTTGTGATTTTTTAACATAGCTCTAACCCCAGTATTATCTTTTTTATGCTCAAAACACAAATATAATTTTAAATAAATCGTTCGTGCGCTGCGCGCAGCCGCCCGGCGCACCATCGCTAATAGCAGCGATGGTCCGCTCTGCGCCAATAGCCACTAAAATAAAATCGTGAACACAACAAACAAACCCATGCACCATCCTTTTTTATGGATAATTAAATTAAAAGAGAGGGGAAAAAACAACAGAATATATATTTTTTTAGAGATGAGGAATAAATTTTATATCCGGGGACTATAATCTAAAAAAATCTGATGTTAATAATTTATTATACGACTCCCCAAAAAAGATTGTAATGTATTTAGGGTGTACGTATGTTTGTTTCACCGTAGCAGCTCAACGTCTGAACTTATTAAATGTATGTTCCCGCATTGGAATCCTTACGTTACCGGGAATGTCATAGGCTATATATGTTTAAATAGATTTAAAAAAAGGATTATAATGTTACAAAATTGTCACCCGACCGCTCTTTAATTATTCTATATTAATGAGCAATGTTTTTTTGACAGAGGTTTTTTTTTTAATATTTATCACTTGTTCTTGGAATATTTAAACTTTGATCAGGGAAAATCTTTAAAACAATTTTTTATTTTCCGCGAATTCTATTAATTGTCAACAGGAAAACGCCAGAAGAATGTGCCTGTTTAATGGGATATATATCGGACTTTTTTAAAAGTAATAATAATTTCACGCCCTTCATAATTATTTTGACTACTTTTTTGACAGACATTTTAAATCAAAATTTGTAAACGTTTAAAACAATAATAATAAATTTTGCATAGAATGTATGATGAAGTAACATACAAATAGCAATTTATATATATATATATTGTTATTATTATTATTTTTTTATTCGTTATTAATAATGAACCTAGCATTAACGTACGAATCAATACATCACCATGAACTTTAAATAACAAGTAATAAATACTGCTGCATTGTTAATGACTACATTTTTTTCAAGAAATGTGATACGTTAAATCCTTACAAAGTGTACGAGTCAACATATTTGTATCTTACCCCTACTCCTGCTTCGTCAGGTGACAGGGCTCAAGAACTGGCGCTGGTGGAGGGTGTAATACAGGCTAGCCGTATTGAAAATGACTCATTCCAGCAATATACATATAATACACGTTGTATAGCACCGGTTCATTAGGCTACAGTAGTTTATGCTACGGGTCTTTGAGGCCACTAACTCTACTGCTCGAACGTACGCGTACTACACAAGCATGTGCGTCTGGTCTTAATCATTTGCTACTATTTAACGAGCCAATTAGAAAACGTTTCATGACGTTATTGTTTTTATACAGTAACAGGTTGGGACTAATAACGAATTAGGTATAATTCTTTGAAAATCCTGTCGGGGTTTTTTTCTTGATACTCATTATTTATTGATTTCATTTTTATTAATAATAATTTAATTGTACTTTTATCTACTGATATCTCAAAATCTGTGTATTATTTTATACAATATTTACTTATCAATTAAAAAAAAACCTTTCGGCACGCCGGAAGGCGGAGGTAGATTTTACCGGTGCTAAGTAGGGGATAAAAAATATTTTTACCTTAAAGTTAAGAAAAATTTCAAATTTACTCAATACAACAATGGTTGCACGTGAAAAAGTTTCACATGCTTAACATACGACAAGCCCCATCTTCTTACAATTCCAGCAACATTTTGGTCATCCCTTGCCGTAAGGGTTGGTCATATCAAAAATTGTTACAGACAAAACTTGTAGGTAATGTTTAGAGGACAAAAGACCACTTTAAATCGATTTGATACTGTGCCTATTAAGGGAGGTATGATTCTTTGTCTTCAAAACCACATTTTTTCAACCCCCTAGGCCAATGATTGGTGATATAAAGACTTTACTTGTATAAGTTTTGGGCCCTTATTCAAAGAATAGTAAGAACTTTAAACGAGTTCGATATACTTAGAAATTTATAGCTATATTTTCTTTTTTTCGAAAAAGCTGCCCCATTTCTACCCCGATGGTCCGGTTTTGCCCATTAACGAACTCGATCGAGATTTTGGATCCTATATTTTATGTATCAATTTGAAAGTGATTGACGCAAAATTACGGCAGTTACCGTGTTTACAAGAAAGTGAAATTATATATATATATATATATGTAATAAACTTTTGAACTGACGATGGGGTTTTGGTGTCTGAGGAATGTGAAACGCGAAGATATGTCGAAATTTTCCAGAAGTCGAATCATGGTTCCCATTACAATAGGTAATTTCTTATGATGAAATCTCCCTAAAATTCTCTATTTTTTAAACTGTCTGTATTTATTTTCCCTCACCTTTTTTTTATTACGAGGTACACAAAAATGGGTCAAATTAACACAGGAAGTTAAAAAAATAAAAATGTTGTCATTAAATATTTGTAATAACGGGAACGGGATTCGACATAACAGGCTGGTGTGCCAAAACCCCCGTGAGATGATTTTTTTTTTTTAATCAGTAAAAAGTTCGACCTTTGCGCTACCGTTTTAACGGAGAATGTGTGTCTAACGGAACGGAACACAAGAATGGCGGAAGCCTCAATATTTTTCCTACAAATCGCAGAGCCTGGACAATGGCCTTTGCTGCTCTGTCTTTCTATTATCGGGCTGGTTTCATGGATTATTTAGTGTCGGTTATAGGTTTTAAGTTTTATTTATGGACGGATTTGGTAATTTCCATTCCTATCCGTATGGACCATCATGAAATTTATTTACTGGGTCTCAGACCTAGTAAAGGGTGGGATACTAAGCTTTTAAGCCTAGTACTCCCGGTGTGATTCCCCTACAGTCCGTCCGCTGAAATCATTTCGGTACTAGCACCTCGTGGGCTAGCAGGAATACGCCTACCGGGGCCCTAGTTATTTAAAGGGAGCAATCCCTCCGGAGTCCCCTTCACCGGAGGGACTTGCATATGCTGACTGAATTAAATTCTGGTCTCTTCGTGGGACGGTGTGGGTGTTTAGGTTTTTATAGTTTTTTTTTGTCTTCAGTCATTTGACTGGTTTGATGCAGCTCTCCAAGATCACCTATCTAGTGCTAGTCGTTTCATTTCAGTATACCCTCTACATCCTACATCCCTAACAATTTGTTTTACATATTCCAAACGTGGCCTGCCTACACAATTTTTTCCTTCTACCTGTCCTTCCAATATTAAAGCGAGTATTCCAGGATGTCTTAGTATGTGGCCTTTAAGTCTGTCTCTTCTCTTAACTATATTTTTCCAAATGCTTCTTTCTTCATCTATTTGCCGCAATACCTCTTCATTTGTCACTTTATCCACCCATCTGATTTTTAACATTCTCCTATAGCACCGCATTTCAAAAGCTTCTAATCTTTTCTTCTCAGATACTCCGATCGTCCAAGTTTCACTTCCATATAAAGCGACTGTCCAAACATATACTTTCAAAAGTCTTTTCCTGACATTTAAATTAATTTTTGATGTAAACAAATTATATTTCTTACTGAAGGCTCGTTTCGCTTGTGCTATTCGGCATTTTATATCGTTCCTGCTTCGTCCATCTTTAGTAATTCTACTTCCCAAATAACAAAATTCTTCCATCTCCATAATCTTTTCTCCTCCTATTTTCACATTCAGCGGTCCATCTTTGTTATTTCTACTAGATTTCATTACTTTTGTTTTGTTCTTGTTTATTTTCATGCGATAGTTCTTGCGTAGGACTTCATCTATGCCGTTCATTGTTTCTTCTAAATCCTTTTTACTTTCGGCTAGAATTACTATATCATCAGCAAATCGTAGCATCTTTATCTTTTCACCTTGTACTGTTACTCCGAATCTAAATTGTTCTTTAACATCATTAACTGCTAGTTCCATGTAAAGATAAAAAAGTAACGGAGATACGGAACATCCTTGTCGGACTCCCTTTCTTATTACGGCTTCTTTCTTATGTTTTTCAATTGTTACTGTTGCTGTTTGGTTCCTGTACATGTTAGCAATTGTTCTTCTTTTATAGTTTTAACAATATTTAATTGTGAAAACGTTCAATTTCGCGGCCGGTATTTTTGCGCGGTTTCCATTTTGTAGGTTACGCGATATAGAGGCTCCTAAGCCTGGTTTGTCATGTGCGTCTAACATCAGGCTTAGTAAAAGTTATCTAATTATAGGAATGTAAATCAGTTTAATTGTATTCTAATAATACCACACTTATCTCGTTTTAAGTATATTTGAATTTACATACCTTTCTTAAAAATTATGACTGTACATTGTACAGTTTATTTTATCGATAAAAAGTGCCGCGTCTGTATTTATTTAGATTAGATCATTTATATTAATTAAATAATACTATCAGTAAATATATTTTATCATTATTATTTAATTACTGGTGACGTCACTTCATTATATGAATGAAATAATCTTGTTTTTTTTTTTTTTTTAAATTTGACAAGATTGTTATATTTACCTAGCATTGGTTATTTATTTTTATATATTGAAAACGTAAATCATGAAAAATGTTTTAAAAAATGATTTCTTTTTTTTCTGCTACCCCACTCCAAAATCACGTCCAAAGATTTTTTTTTATATTTCTACTTTTATTATGTTAAATTCAGGTAACTAAAAAAATTCCACTGAAAAATGTACATCCAATAAAAAGATTTCTTTTTTGGGGGTGGGGTTGAATTATTGTGAAATTTTACTTGTAATATTATTATTATTATTAAAAGTTTAAATTAACTAAAAAAAATAAAAAATTGTTTAAATTAAAAAAAAATTTAATAATTTTTTTGCTACATAAGCTTGAAGCTTGTGCGTGGGATATGGAAATGGAATTTTGCAGCGTATGAAAATTGTCATACCTGTCCGAGATTCGAACTCGGGATCTCTGAATGAGAAAAGTTTAAATTCAAATTAAAAATTTCAAAAATCGATATCTATAAAACTTTGATTGGTTATTTTTACTGCTCCCAAAGTATTTTATTTATTTATTGGCTCGTTAGCACTACTACTATGCCTAGAAAGACAAAAGAAAAATAGGTTAAAAAATATCCAATAAATAACCAGATAGGTTTTTCATTTTTGATGAAAGGGGGAGAATTTGGGGAGTAATTTTTTTTAAAATTAAGTATGTACGCGTGTCCTGATCTTAATATAAAGTGGGGTTACGTTTGCAAAATTTTGAGTAAATTGAAGCCAAAGAAATTATCATCTACCCCATCACTTGGAGATATTGACCCCAAACTTTTACTAACAAATTGACCAATATATACGAATTTCTATGCCAAATTTCTTAAAAACAGTGTATCCAGTCAAACGTTATTGATCTTTAAACACGCCAACATATGCCATACAAACATAACCTCCATTTGTTTTTTTGGGACTCCTGCGTCATGATTGTTTGAAAAATGCAAAAACTTGGTTGCCAATTTTATGACTGATTATAATAATTTCCTACTTACAAAATAACTGTGTAGGTATGATACCAGGAAATTAAAAGGTTAGATTTTAAATGCACTACCTTTTAAATATTAGAAGTAAGTTATTTCTGTACTGATTATTGTTAGAGTTTTAGATGAAGATAAGTATATCCCTGTTCTGAGAGGGTCAGGTATAAAACAAATTCGAAGGGTAGTGTCAAGGTTTGGGTACGTTTGCAGCTGTTCCCTATATTAGGCAGTTAGTATATTCCCCTATCTTTTTCAATACAATACATAAAAGATTTTAGAAAATATATTTTTATTATATTTCACTGAAGTTTCTTATTCATTTGTTAAAAAGTTTATTTAATTTTACGAATAAGATGTTAAGAAAATTCTTAAACTGTTCGAAATAAAAATTTAAGTAACTTATGTAAGAAACATTTTATGAAAATTTGATTTTGGTAGAAAGTTGACTTCTACATAAATAACAAAAATTCGTATTTTTTTTTAGAACATTGGGTAATTTTAATGCATTTTTTTTAACCGCTATTTTTTTACGGTAGACTAAATTTTATCTCAAAAAAATTGTTTCTGATTATTAAGAACCCCGTCTTTTTTAATATATATTTTTCAGTAGAATACTACTCGTAATTTTTATTTTTATATTTAACAATTTTCTTTTTTTAAACAGAAAAATTATATATTTACTTTTTATGATCATGGAATAACTAGATTTTTTAGTTAATTCTAAAAAATAAATTTAAAATACATCATTGTTGCGTTTTGACATGGCATGAAGAGCTTAGGTGGCACGGTTAATGATTTTAAACAATGCTACTATAAACAGCTCTATTGAAATTAAAACACGGTAACAAAAGTCATGCTGCGTTAGAAGATTGTTTAAGATAACTAACATTTCCGTTTATGCTAGAGTATAACGAAAAAGAGAGTAGTGGTATATATTTAGTATAAATTTCAATTATTAATACATTTTTAGTATTTGAAAATAAGTATCCCCTTGTACGAAGTAAAGGAAGTATTGTGATAGCGAAAAAATTCGGTTTTCAGATTTCAACGGAATTATCCACTTTGATCATCCCTGAATCCATTTTGACTAGTTTCGGAGTGGCTTCTGTACTTACGTTTGTATGTATCTCGCATAAATAAAAAACGAGTAGCTATAGGATGTTGAAATTTTGGATTTAAGACTGTTGTAACATCTAATTGTGCACACCTGCCCTATTGATTGCAATTGACTGAAGCAAAAGTGTCCAAAAAATGCAGTAATTCGTCCTCATTGAGAGCTTTTCAATGATATTTCATAAGTGGTACTTATTTTCATTGGTTCCAGAGTTATAGCCAAATAAAATTTTAATTAATGAAATATTTAGATATTAGAAGAAGAGGAAGGCACATCGGTTCGAATCCGGCTTCATATACTTTTTTTTAAAATTAAATATATTGATTTGTTAATAATTATTAATCTGTGATTGTAAAAAAAAATTACGATAAATAATAATTCAATAATTAAATTTAAAAAAAAAATATGAAAAAATATCTGAAGTTATTAATTAAGTAAAATGTTTTGTATATTTCATTTAAAAGAATCTCATGTGGACAGCACTTAACTTCATTTACGCCTATTAAATTACATATACACAATTTTTTTACAATGAATAGTACGTAGAATTTAATTTCATTAGTAACTTCTGATATTTTTTTTTATTGTTACAGAATTATTATTTATCGTAAAAATCTTTTTACAATTAGAGGTTAATAATTATTAATAAATCAATATATTTATTTAAATTAAAAAAAAGGAGATGAAGTCGTATTCGAACCGATGTGCCTTTCCCTTTTAAGATCCAAATATTTCATTAATTAAACTTTTATTTGACCATAACTCTGGAACAAATGAAAATAAGTACCACTTATGATATATCGTTGAAAGCAATCGATGAGGGCGGCTAATGACTTTAGTTACTTACGGTACAGACGTCACGCCAAAACTAGTCAAAATTGATATTTCCGTTGAAATTTAAAAATCGAAATTTTTCACAATCGCAATACTTCCTTTACTTCATACAAGGAAGTAAAAAATTTGTTTATGTAATTTATTAGACGTTCAAGGAAGTCATGTGGTGCTCACATCAGATTTTTTTATTTAGATCGAACCTATACCCGGTTTCGGCCGGGTTTTTTTTTGTGGCGTATAGGAGCACTACCTCCAAATATCTACTCTAGTAGATAATTTATTTTATGTCTTATCATCTTATTAAAGATTTTAATTTTAACTCGTTTTTAGTTTTTATTTTTTTTTTAAGGCCGCAAAGGACCACTTTAGTCAGAATAATTCAAGTCTTTTTTGCCGATCTTTTGACCTTTAAGTTCTTAGCTTTTACTTTCTCCCAATATTTAGTCATTCTTAATGATCTTGCTTTACGATCCTCTTCTGAATAAACCCTTTTTGTATAATTAAAAGGTCTTACTTTAAAGTTGGTATTCGGATCTTTAATAACAAATTTTAATTTTTCGGATTTATTAAGTAAATCTTCGTAAGTCAAATTTAATTCTTGCATATCTTCTTTAATTTCTTTGATCCATAATGGCGGATTTTTTAAAGACCAAAATCGATCGATAATCCTGTTAGTAATCCTATCCTGCGGTAATCTTAACAATTGTGCGCAGAAAGAAATTCGCTTCTTTTTCATAGTATCGATTAAGGATTCCAAGTTTTCGTACAGAAATTTATTAGGCGATAATCTGTACTGATTTTCGTATTTATATTTTTTGTTTACGCAGGTTCTAAGAATCCTGCGTTCAACTTTAAGCAAAGGTTCAGTCCTATTTTTCTGATTTAATCAAAATAAAGTAAGTAATTACTCGTTTAACCACACAGTTTTGTAATGTCTAATTTTAGTGTTAATCGAGAGCGATTTTTTGTTGTAAGTATTTTTGGTTACTTGTAACACTTTAAATAATTTATTAAGTCTTTCAGTTTTGTTTTTCATTACAATTACAAGTAATGATCGCTCCAAGATATTAAAATTTTTATATTATACTGTAAATAGAATGAATAAATCAAACTTCAGTGAAACAATTTCTCGACCATGTGTGTATTCACGTATCCATTAAAATTTTATGTAAACATAGTAATGAAACAATCCTTCGTAATCCCTAAGGATTCGTTTTGTGTATTTTGTTGTTTCCATTACTAGGGGACATGAAATTCCCAGTTTATTTAGTAATAAAAAAATACATAGGAAATTTCTATTAGTTTTTTTTTTAGAGTGTAATTTTTTATTTTTATAAACGTTTTTGAATAAATAAATTTAAATCATTTATTACTATTACCTTTTTTCACAGGCTTATTACCCTTTTTTCTTTTTCCTGTTTAGCCTCCGATAACTACCGTTTAGATAATTCTTCAGAGGATGATATGTATGAGTGTAAATGAAGTGTAGTCTTGTACATTCTCAATTCGACCATTCCTGAGATGTGTGGTTAATTGAAACCCAACCACCAAAGAACACCGGTATCCACGATCTAGTATTCAAATCCGTGTAAAAATAACTGGCTTTACTAGGACTTGAGCGCTGTAACTCCCGACTTCCAAATCAGTTGAAAATTACGGATGAAAATTTAGTAACTTCTACCTGCCGCCTTAGAGGTTGAAGGGAGGAAATATTTGAAAAATTTTAAATGTTATTTCCTTCTTCGTTTTTATTTTATACGCCGTAATTAAAATAATACGATTCCTAGTATTATTATTATTTTAATAGTATAGTTTTTTTATACAGTTTTATATATTTTCTCAAATTATTTTTATGAATTTAGATCATAAATGTATTTGTACTAAGCTGATGGTTGACTTGACTCATCCATTGTACCCTATTTTTTACTGTATAAAGCCTTTGTAGTACTGATGATGGTATTCTTGATTTAAAATTGTATATATTCTATTTTTCCATAGTATGGAAAATTTTTTTCTTGTTTTCCTAGGAGGAAAAAGTCGTACCAGCCACCGTCTGCCCGCGCAAAACGGTAGTGTTGGGCTTTCACCGACTAAAAAAACTCCCCCTTAAGTAGCAGACCGGATACTCATCTTTTAGCACAACTCACGGCCTGTTGTTTCATCCGCGGGCTTCTTTTTTTTTTTTAGGTTCCTTGTGTTGTTTTTCAACTCTTGTCGTTCCGTTCTCTCGTTTCAGACCTTCTCAAGATAGGTTAGGGAGTCTCGGGCGGGAAATATATAAGATTATCTTACCAGGTTCAGTGGGGGGTGGGGGGACATAAATCATTTATTAAAATCATGTTAATATTAGACTATACTCATTTTATCTTGTATTTAACAAATTCAACTCTACAATGAGATAGAATTATAAAATTAAAATAAAATTGAATTTTAATTGATATTGGATGTTTTAGCAGATACCAAAAAAATCTTACTGTATTATAAACAACTTAAAATTGCATTTTTAGGTGTACTGGACGTCATGCAATGATAACAATCCAAGAAGTATTTCCATTGTATCTTTTTTCTTTTCCTAATAACAATATCTGAGAGGAACACGATAAAAAATAAGTTCATCGAAACCCCAAAAGTAGAAGTATTTAATAGTACGAAATTAGGCTTTAAAATTTTGTAAAACGTGAAAGAGAGAGATGTATGTTACGAGTAATTGAGGATAGGAGACCGGAAAAAATAGATGACGTCAGGAGTAGGTCACATCAGATACGGAGGGGAGAATACATATTCCGTCAGAGGTGCGATGGGTTAGTTGGTGACAGAAATATTTCCCTTCTATTACACCTCTTGATTATGTGTAATAAAGGATGTGAGTAGTCTGTTTAATTATTATTCAATAGCCCAAATAAATTAAAAAAAAAAAATAAAGAAATAAAGAATGATGGCCTTCTCTTATTGGTTACGACAGATTTAAGGGCCTTTCTGATAGTACAGCACAACCGAATTACTGAACCAATAAAAAAATTCAGTGTTCTGAAATTATAATTTTATTTGTTGTTATTACTGAAATTTTTACGTAAAATTATATACAAGTCTGTAAATAAAGTAATGAGACCGGTTCAGAAAAAAGTTTTATTTACAATCCAATTGCACATGGACTTTACCATCTTCGAAATAGTTCCCACGGGAAGCCACACAATATTTCTAACGGTTTTCCCATTCTTCATAGCAGTGTAGGAACTCAGAAACCGGAATATCCTTCAGATGGTCGGTTACATTTTTTTAAAAATGTTTTCTGCTGTTCCAAAATGGTGTTCTTTGAGGTGTTTTTCTAAAGTCAGGAACAGGAAAAGGTCGCAGGGACTCAAGTCAGGTGAATAAAGTGATTGAGGTACTACAGGAATGTTTTTCTCTAGCAAAAACTCATTGAGAGTGCAGTGTGAGAAGGTGAATTGTCATGATGCAGCATCCAGTTGTCTTTTGATGGCTGGTTTCACGCGGGCAACTCTTTTCCGCAGTCTTTAAAGAATTTCTCGGTAAACATATTGATTTACAGTCTGTCCTGTAGGCAAAACATCTTCTGGACAATGCCCGTTACTATCGAAGAAACAAATTAACAAGGTTTTGATTTTTCATTGCTCATTTTTGCCTTTTTTGGGCGTGGTGAGTTTGAAGTGTGCCACTCTTTGCCCTGGCGTTTTGTTTCTGGGTCGTCTCCAATATCTATGATTCATCACCAGTAGCAACATTTTTTAGAAAATCAGGATCAGTTTCAATTTGTCGTAGAAGATCACAGCACACTTCCACCCTGTTGTTTTCTTGTTCAATAGTGAGGTTTTTTGGGACCAATTTTGGACAAACCTTTTTCATGTCCAATTCGTTAGTCAAAATTTGATGGACTGTATGGTTCAAATTCAATTGTTCTGCAATCATTCTGACATCTACTTGATCGTACCATATCAAGTCTCTGATTCGCTCAACATTGACGTCACTTTTTGACGTTAACGTTTTTCCAGAGCGTGGATCATTCGCAACTGATTCCGGGCCATCTGAAAATGCTTTAAACTACCTAAAAACTTGGGCTTGTGACAGAGGATCATCTCCGTACGCCCTTATCAACTTTGAAAAAGTTTCAGTAGCATTCTCACCGAGTTTAACACCAAACTTGACTGCACAATGTTGCTCGTAATTAGTATCACTCATTTATGTAACGCGCAACAAAAACTCGTTGCGGTTACGGTTAGGACATATGAGGATCACACACGAATACCTAATGTCAGGAGAGGCCCCACCCCTATGCACACGATGCAACTGCCGCATGACTGTGCACCACATTCTCGTGGACTGCATATGTTATACGGCGTTGCGTCGTCAGTTTAATATACCCAGAAACATCCGTGATATCTTGTGCAATAATAAAGGGATTTTGGACCGCATGTTTCTCTTTTGCTTAGTACCAGGTTACTGCAAAGAATTTAATATTATCATATATGTTTTTCTGTTAAGAATCGGTGCCTAATCCTCGTTAGTCGATTCAGAACGATTTTTAAATGCTTTTTTTTTATATAAAATAAATAATATTTGCGTATGGACTAAAGAGCCGCAGCTTCACATCCAAAGAGCCGCATGTGGCTCGCGAGCCGCAGGTTGCCGACCCCTGCTCTAGGATAATGGTTCCCAAACTTTTCTGAGTCGCGGTGCCCTTTTTCAATTAAAATTTTTCCATGGCTCCCTACCCTAAGTAAAAGTATGACTACTTGTAAGTAAAATATAAAAATAAATAAAACTCGTGTATCTTAATTATTTTTTTTACTCTATTAACATTAAATGAATAATTATAAATATCTTGGTTGAATTAATTATGAAGATTTTACAATATTTCCCGGCGTCCCTGTGAAGAGGCCGCGACTCCCTGGTGCGCCGCGGCGCACAGTTTACAAATTACTTCTGTAGGAAGGTATGTTCAACTAGAAACGAATTATTATTCTAAAATTAACTTCATTTTGAACTTACACGAAAAGACACGGTCTCAGTGGTTTAAATACGATGAAGAACAAAAAAAAAGACAAACCATCTTGTCTCAAAGTCACCAGGCTGGCGGTAACAATTCTACAAAACTGACAATTATCAACTTTGGCAGAAAACATTATTCGCAGCGCACAGAATACTATCCATCAACATATTATTATGTTTATCTACATGTATAGTACTTTTCGAATTTACTGTATAATATAAAATTGTAAAATGTTTTGGCCCGTAATTGCATCACAAATAGACGTGTCAAAAGGTCGAATTATTAAAACAGGATTTCAATTTGGTCGGTCAGTAATACAGAGTAATTAAATAAATTTATATATGTCAGTGAAAGTTACTTGTATAAAAATAGAATCAGTTATTTTTTTTAAATAAAGGAAAAGAAATTGTTATTTAAACTTTAATTTTCTAATATATATATATATATTCCATATTCGGTTACAGACAGAAACAAGTATGATAATGGATACCGGTTTATTTATTTATAGAATTGTAGTATATTAATAGATAGGCTTTTATAGATTAAATATACTTAAAATGGAGAATTAAAATTTATACAAGAGAAATTATTACGATATGCTGCGATTACTAATCAGTAATACTAATTATTCTAAGAAATATGCCCGTCTCACTTCATTTTATTATCTCTTCCTCTTTACATAATATATTTACTCTATATTTTGTTCAGTTGATAAGCTTTTAAATTATTTTTTAATTTTTTAAGTTATTTATTAAATACAGTAATAACGTTAAACTTTAAGGAATTTTTTTTTTACTTTTATATTTTACATGTTAGGTAGCATTTTCTTTAATTTTTATATTTTCGTAAACTCATAAATGGATAAGGATAATTTATCGGATTTAATTGAAAGTAAATGGAATTTTACAGAAAATACCTTTTTTGTAGGTATGTTTATAAAAAAACACCGGGTTGGTCTAGTGGTTAAACTTGTCATCACAAATCAGATGATTTCGAAGTCGAGAGTTCTAAGGTTCAAATCCTAGTAAAGGCAGTTTATACGGATTTGAATACTAGATCGTGGATTCCGATGTTCTTTGATGGTTGGGTTTCAATTAACCACACATTTCACGAATGTGAAATGTGTGGTTAATTGAAACCACATCTAACTGAGACTAACAAGACTACACTTCAGTTATATTCATACATGTCATCCTCATTCATCCTCTGAAGTAATACCTGAGCGGTAATTCCGGGGGGCTAAACGGGGGGGGGGGGGAAAGGATCATCTTGTTGTTACTATACGCCATTTTTAAAACTGCTACCATCTTGAAACTGTGAACAATTTTATGTTGAAATGTTCATTACAGTTATAGAAAAATTCTGATCGTGTAAAATTTCAGCTCAATCGGTTGAATACTTTTTGTATGAAAATGTAATGGAGTCATAGAAATCACTATATTAATATATAAATAAACTATGTATTAAAAATTTGAAATTACATTAACAATATGAAGCCATTCTGGAAAGTATTCCTAAAAATGAAACTGATTTTTGATGTAAAACTCTTGGTTTAAAAAAAAAAATTACTTACCATCATGTTGTGTGCTGTTTACTGGCAGATCTCTGGCACCACCCACCGGGTTGGTCAAGTGATGAGCGCGTCTTCCCAAATCAGCTGATTTGAAAGTCGAGAGTTCCAGAGTTCAAGTCCTAGTAACGACAGTTACATTTATACGGATTTGAATACCAGATCGTGGATACCGATGTTCTTTGGTGGTTGGTTTCAATTAACCACACATCTTAGGAATGTTTCACCTTATACTGTACAAGACTACACTCATATTCATTTACACTCATATCATCCTTTGAAGTAATACCTAAACGGTAACTCCCGGAGGCTAAACAGGAAAAAGAAAATAAGATCCCTAGTACCACTATTATCTCCATCTATTTCATTCCCGTACCTTTTATTTCTCTCATCATAACCTTCACAACCATTATGTCATAAGGAGCCCATAAGGAAGATGTTGGTATTTTTAGCAGCATAAGATAAATTTGGAAAAAAGTTTTAACGAAACAAAAAATTATATTTATATCCAGTACGATGTAATATATTTATTAATGTAAATAAAGAAGCATTCGAATTTTTTTAAACTATTGTGTAAACAAAAATTGTAACTAATAGACAGATTGCAGGGGAAGCAAGCAATCTCCAGCTGTTAGATTGTTTCAACTTAAGCTTAAGATAGCTTAAAGGGACTTATAGGGGATTCAAAATAAAGAAACTACAACTTTTCAGTCTCTTCATTGGCTGTGATCGATAATCCTTGTGTAAGGGTATATCGTTAAGATTCTGTAATTAATATAATCTATTTTATTTATTTAAGTTTATAAATTAAAATAATATTTATTTGATGCCTAAAAATAATTAAATTGGTAATAAAATAACTGAATAATCGATAAGTTTTAAATTTAACAGGTACATTTTTAACCCTCGATCTATTGACCTTTTATATCTCGAAACTAATAAAACTCGTAATTGTAGAGTTATTTTATGAAATTTTATATGTCATTAATAATCCAATACTTTGTAACGCTCATTAAATTCGTTGCAAAAATATTGTATAATTTACTATTCATAAAAAACGTACTTGTCCTGTGCAAAGAGGATGACAATAATAATGCTGGTGGGTTTATGGGATTTGATCACAGTTGTTAAAGACAGTGTTGGACGGGAGGGAAATGTACAGTTGATAGCATTTAAGTTAGCTATTAAAAGCTACTAATATGCGAAACGCGTCTGTGATATGAGGTCATTGCTATTTATATAAGCAGATAAACAATAATTCTTATATTCTTAGTGGTTTTTTTTTTTTACATTTTTGCTTTTTTATATACTCGTAGATAAGTCAGGTTATTTAAATATGGTGTATCATGAAAAATAACTTTTCCATTTCTCTCTCTCTCATTACCTCTCACACTATGTCTATGTCTCACTCGTTCTCTCTCTATCACTATCTCTGTCTCTCTACACATATATATATATATATATATATATATATAAACAACAATTTTTTTTAATACATCTACTTTGTACAGTTTTTTCTCGTAGTAATTTTATTTCCTTGTAAATTAATCTCTAAGAATTTTTTTCTTAGAATTTCCTGATCGATTAGTAAGTAATGTAGTGTAACGAAAACATTATTCGTTTAAAATCACAGTTTACATTGATTACTGCCTGCATGCATCATTAAATTTAAAATCTTGTCATTTCAAAAGTTTTGTCTAAAGAGTTTAACCACTCTGTGTAAAAACTTCATTTTTTTTATTTCAATACGAAATTTGTTCTTTATGTTATTATGAATTGCAAGTATTTTGTTTTTTTACATTGAAAATTGTTTTTTTATCAGTTTTCTTTATAGTACCTAAAAAAAAAAAAATATTGATTTTTTTAAAACATTTTATTACATTTCTTTTGCGAAGTAAACAAAGTATTGTGATTGCGAAAAATTTCAGTTTTCAATAGAAATATCCATTTTGATCATCCCTGAATCCATTTTGACTAGTTTCGGCGTGGCGTCTGTATGTACGTATGTAATTCGTATAACTCAAAAACGATTAGCCGTAGAATGTTGAAATTTCGAATTTAGGAGTGTTGTAACATCTAGTTGTACACCTCTCCTTTTGATTGCAATCGACTGGACTAAAAGTATCCAAAAAGTCCAAAATCCAGAAAATTTGGATTTTTTCTTTACTGCAGTAGTAAGCCCTTATTGAGAGTTTTTCAACGATATATCAAAAGTGGTACTTTTTTTATTGGTTCCAGAGTTATAGCCAAATAAAATTGTAAATGTAATATTTGGATCTTATAAAGAGAAGGCACATCGGTTCGAGTCCGAATTCATCTCCTATTTTTTTTTTTTTACTTTTTTAAATTTATATATATTGATTTATTGATAATTAGTAACACCTGGTTATAACAAAAAATACAATAAATAATAATTCAATAACAAAAAATATCACAAGTTACTAATGAAATAAAATTTTATGTACTCTTCATTTTAAATAAATAATATATATAATTTAATACGTAGTATATTAATACTCATTTAATGAATATACGAATTATACTCATTTACGAATATATTAATATTCATTTAATACGTGTATATATAATTTAATACGGGTGCAAGGAAGTTATGTAGTGTCCATATCAGATTTTTTTATTTATAAAGCCTTGTTATCAGACTGGCAGTAATTGTAATATAAATAAAATAACGAATAATTTTTTCCTTTCTTTAAATTTCTGTAAGGTGTTAAGGATTAAATAAAAATTTTATTTGGAAGAAAAATTAAATGCCTTAATGGTAAACAACTTTCATAGATATTCATCAAAATCGTTGCAAGATTTTTTTTTTTGTAACCTCAGGATTGAAATATGTTTTAATCCTATTGACAATAATAATTCATTATAAGGATCTTAATATTATTAGAATTGATACTTATTGATTGATTGATTGCTGTTATAAAGATTGATACATATCTTAATTTTTGTGTTACGTAATGTACGAAAGACAAGCAAAAAAATTGCACTGTACAAAAAAAAAACGATGTAGAGGATATTTATGAAATTTTTTCATTTACTTGTAAATACAATTGTAGATCTATTGTTTCTTATAAATCACTTGATTTACTTAATTACCCTAATTTAACACTAGTTTTTCAATACTTTGATGTTAATATTACCGTTCTACATGTGACAACCATTACCGCGTTGCATTTTGGGACTTCTTCATCGTAGTAATAACATCTTTTCGCATTTGACTTTTATTAAAAACAAAGTTGATCGAAGTACGGCAGTTAAATACTGTATTTTGAAATTTTGTTTCTATAATTGTGTTTTAATTTTCTCAAAAATTATTAGAAGAACTTTTATACAAAATTTCAAGTCAAAAACCATATGATAGAAATCTGACGTAGACACCACATACATTGTGTACTACAAGCACCACAAGTGCTTGTAATAGGCATTGTACGCCTACTAAATTATATATAAACATTTTTTTTTTAAATGAAAAGTACATAACATTTTATTTCATTAATAACTTACGATATTTTTTCATAATTTTTTTTTATTGTTATTCAATTATTATTTATCGTAAAAATCTTTTTACAATGAGAGGCTAATAATTATTAATAAATCAATATATTTAAATTAAAAAAACAAAAGTTAAAAAAAAGGAGATGAAGTCTGATTCCAACCGATCCGCCTTCCCATTGTAAAATCCAAATATTTCATTAATTAAAATTTTATTTGACTATAACTCTGGAACCAATGAAAATAATACCACTTATGATATATCGTTGAAAATTTCTCAATAAGGTTTATTACTGTAGTTAATAAAAAGTCCAAAATTCAAATTTTTTTTTGATTTCGAATTTTTATGGACACTTTCGGTCCAGTTGATTGCAATCAAAAGAGGAGGTGCACAACTAGATGTTACATCAGTGCTAAATCCAAAATTTGAACATCCTACGACTAATCTTTTTTGAGTTAAGCGAGATATATACATATGTACGTACAGACGTCACGTCGAAATTAGTCGAAATGGATTCAGGGACGGTCAAAATAGATATTTCCGTTGAAATCTGAAAAAATACATTTTTCGTGATCACATTATTTCGTAGAAGGAAGTAAAAATCAATAAAAATGTTCCCTTAATATAGGTTCAAAGAGTTTTAATATGGTTTCATTTTATCTATAGAATAGAAGATACGGGAAATTTTTCGCAAGCGTATCTAAAAAAAGAACTTAACTGGAACCTTGTTTACATAAACTTTTTTTTTATTTTCGTTTGTAGAAAATAATCAACTGAAAGTATTCCTGCTTTTAAAGAAAGCAAACAAGATAAAGTTTGTACAAAATTAATAGCTGGAATTTATTAAAAACAACGGTAAATTTTTGATGACAAGTGAACAACAGTAACATTATTAATAAACGTATTTCAAACTACTTTTAAAACCGGTTTAATTAGAGTGCAGCTGGTGCTAGTTAACTGTTAAACTATCCATAACAACGACGTTTATCGATTTACATCTAGATTTAAAACAAGTACGTTATACTTTTAAGTATTTTATTATTTAAAATACTTAGAGTATTTAATCTTTAAAAATCAATAATAATAATATCTTTAAAGAATCAAGAATTATATTTGTAGATGTCGGATTTTAATTTTTTTAAATCAGTAATAATAATATATGTTTAGAGTCAAGACTTATGTTTATAGTACTCGGTATTTAATCTTTAAAAATCAATAATAAAATCCATTGTTTAGTTGAATACTTACACGCCCAACACAATTAAGGGGATGGGACACGCCCCACACAATTATAAGGTTCAGACACCTTTTATTTATTATCTCATGGCTCGTTTAATTTCTGAAGCCATTGTTTAAGCTGATCAGTGCTTCCAGTCTCGGTAATCAGTGATCTGCTGCTCGCATCAAGATTTTGGCCTACCCGTAGCCCAGACGTGTAATAAATTGGGAACTCGTCTGAACAGCCGGCATTTTATCCGGGTATAAAAACTGATTCGAGAACCTGGTATTATGAGCAACCGTTACTTACCGGAGAAAAATGATTGAAGCTTTGGTAAATGTGGTCAGTATCGCTCGGGGCAAGTAGAAAGGTTCCGTTTTCAAAGCTAGGGTTTGCTCTGCCCTACTCATGTCGGTAGCCACTCACATCTCTTCAGATCAGATGTGGGTTCTCTCGTCACGTAGCGGGTAAGCCCAATTTGGAATCCGGTTCGATAACATCCGGTTATTTCAAATTGATTATCAACATAGCGATTTTGTCACAGAACTGATCATTGAGTTGGCTAATTGTATAGAATTAGGGTGGCCAGACCGGAACTTTGTACTACTTCCAAATCGTATACCTCATCCACAAAATACATTACTTTCAACAGTAAACCTGATTGAAACTTAGAAGATAGATATAGTCATCCCTGTGGTGGGCGAAGTGAATTTTGATTGATAACTGAAAATTTACGAACTTTACGGCTTTACGAACAGTACTGAATCTTTTTCCGTATATCCATAGGGATATAATGCTAATCGAAAGGATTCCTATGGCTTTTCAGGTTGACAAGTGACCCAGCTTGTTTGATATTGCTGATTGTGACAGCAGTTAACGATAATTCAATCAGGAATACATGGGCCTCACGTGATTTGCTAAAGCACCATTAAGCTACGTGCAGCACAATTGTTGTTTGCCTAACTGTTTTTTCGTGCGTTGTGCTTGCAAGGATGCCCTTTGTGGTTCTAACAGAGGGAAAACGCTCCGATAACCTGAAGGAATGTGGTGAGAGACGCCCGTTGCCCAAAGGAAACGTTGAATTATGCTTTGTTTGGGATTTATGTCTCGTGGGTAAATCGCGTGCCTTTGGTGTTACTATTATACCTGAATATTTTTTCTTTTCAAACTTTACGACATGTTAAACAAATATAAAAAAAAATTTCATGGGGACACCATGTGACTTCCTTGTACGCCTATTAAATTAGATATACACATTTTTAGTAAATGAAAATAAGTAAAATTTTATTTCATTAATAATTTCTGATTTTTTATTTTATTTTTTTTGTTATTGAATTATTATTTATCATAAAAATATTTTTACAATCACAGGTTAATAAATTATTAATAAATCAATATATTTAAATTAAAAAAAGGAGATGAAATCTGATTCGAATCGATTTTCCTTTCCCTTGTAAGATCCAAATATTTCATTACTTAAAATTTTATTTGGCTATAACTGGAACCATTGTAAATACCACTTATGGTATATTGTTGAAAAGTTCTCGATGAGAGCTTATTACTGCAGTTAACAAAAAGTCCATAATCCAGATATCTTTGGATTTTGGGCTTTTTTTGGACACTTTTTTGCAGTCGATTGCAATCAAAAGGGGAGGCGACAACTAGATATAACAACAGTCCTTAAATTCAAAATTTCAATATCCTAAGGCTAATCGTTTTTGAGGTATGCGAGATACGAACGTATAGACGCCACGCTGAAACTAGTCAAAATGGATTCAGAAATGGTGAAAATAGATATTTCCGTTAAAATCTGAGAACCGAAATTTTTCGCGATCACTATACTTTTTTTACTTCGTACAAGGAAGAAAAAATTGTATAGCTCTATGAATGATGTGTAAACTTCAAAAACCTTTTCAGAAATTTTTAAGCCGAAGAAGCGAAATAGAGAAAAATAACAAAAAACGCATATTTAATTTTAAGAGGTGGGTGTTGATTTTTTGGAACAATTTTTTTTTTGCATTGTAGGTAACAGATTTGTTTTAATAGTTTTCTCTGAAATTCCTTTGAATAAAATCAAATTTTTTTCTTTCTCACCCCCTTAACGAATTTTGAAAAAAAATTATTGTAATCAATGCATACATGTATATAAATATTTGCACTTTCATATTTTTTTATTTATTGAATTATTATTTATCGTAATAATTTCTTTTTTAGTCAAAGATTATTAATTATTAATCAATATATTTAAATTAAAAAATAAGTTTAAAAAAAGGATAGGAAATGTGATTCATTCGAACCGATGTGCCCTGTAAGATCCATAAATTTCATTAATTAAAATTTTATTTGGCTATAACTCTGTAACCATTGAAAATAAATACCACTTTATATCGTTGAAAACCTCTCAATAAGGGCTTATTACAGCAAGTAAGAAAAAGTTCAAAATCCATTTTTTTGGGTTTTGGGCTTTTTGACACTTTTGGTACAGTCGATTGCAACTAAAAGGAGAGGTGCACAACTAGATGTTACAACAGTCCTAAATGCAAAATTTCAACATCCTACGGCTAATAATTTTTAAGTTATGCGAGATACAGACGTATAGACGTCACTTTGAAACTAGTCAAAATGGGTTCAGGGATGGTTAAAATGGATATTTCCATTGAAATCTGAAAGCTGCGATTCTTCGTGATCGCAATACTTCCTTTACTTCTTACAAAGAAGTAAAAAAAAGACTATTTGTAATACATTTTATTCTTCTGAAAAAGATAAATGGTATTTTGTTTTTAAATTGATTATAATAAATTGTTGGTATCAAAATGTTGAATATGCGCTTTGGAACCTTTCATATATTTTTACCGGTTAATAATTTTCAATAAAAAAGTATTGATAAAGTGAAAGTGTTATTTAAAAATTTTTTTTTTCATAATTTGTTATTGATATAAGTAATTCAACTATTCTAAACAGAACGAGTTTAGTAGCTACAGCCTTGAACTAAGTTAGGCTTACAAATCTTTTTATTTTTCTTATAAATAATTAATTATGGGAAAAAATCAGAATCTTTTGAACGAAATAATAAATATGTAATAAAAAGAAGTAACGTAATGCCTCCAGGAAACGTTAACTTGAAGAATTTTTGTAGGTGTTAACATATTCTCCGCCTCTAAGGTCTTTTACATTGGCGAGGTATTGCGTATTATAAATTTTTACACCATTTATGAAAAAATTAACAGTTTCAGTCCGATGTAAGCAATTAACATGTTATATCCGGTATCACGTTTTTTACCTCTTATTACGCAAGTTTTTATTATATAATCAAAATTCTTGTTACCAACTAGCAATATTTATTTTTATTTAATTTTTTTTTATATCAAACCAAATACTGATAACATACCTTGATGTAAAAGCTTAACAGAGATATGTTTATGAGTTGACCTTTAAATATTAAAATACTTTGTACTTTTAAATATTAAAATACTTACTAAATAGACTTTTCTATTTTTGAACTTATCTAATTGTTAATACATTCAATTTTTTATTTTGTTTTAATTTGTTAAATATTGTAAATACGTGTTGTATATTTATATATATATATTTCTTAGCCAGCAAATTAATAATTAGGTTATTGTTCGATATGTTTATTTTTCCTTGACCTCAAATTGTCATCATCAATCTGTCTTCATGTTGATTTATAAATTATTCTTTTTTTTTTTCATTTTGACTGTTTTCCTTAATTATAACTTTATTTATTGGTACTTTTTTCGTCTGTAATCTTCGCGCCCCACGGAGCCGGATCCACAATTTTGCATAAACTCAGCTCCGAGGAGTGCCTTCCCCTCAAACTACCTCGATAGGGCGCTAGGTCCTACCCAGGTAGCCGGAACTAGATTCTTTTGTTACATGCCGTGCCTCTAGCGGGGAAACCCCAAGGAATTCCCCTCCGGGACTCCGGCTTTATCGCGTAGCCTGTAATGGAAAACTCCCGGAGGGATCCCCCACCGGGACTACGATCTTGCATTCCCCCAATGGCGTCTACAACGGAGTCCCCATCCGATTATTGGTGGTGGGACTCCGGAACCTGTCGCTCATCCCGGATGGGTTCCTACAGACACCGCAGCTTCGTTGTTCAAATTCCAGCGGATTCATGACGTGTGCGAAGTCGCCTTACATCCACGGCGTCCGGGCGCATGTCCATGCAATTTACATGTGAGACACTGAGGCTCCTGCGTACAGTCTTTTATTTGTACTTTTATCCCGTTGTCAACTTTAATATGCACTCATGCTGAATGTTTCTAGTAGTTTTATTATTTATGTGGCATGTAGATAAGGTAAGATGTTCGCGTACGAATATATTATTGTAGTGTGAAGCCAAATAATTCATCGGATTTGTCTAGCGGTGAACGCGTCTTCGCAAATAAGCTGATTTGGAAGACGAGAGTTCCAGCGTTCAAGTCTTAGTTAAGGGAATTACTTTTATACGGATTTGAATACTAGATCATAGTTACCGGTGTTCTTTTTGTTGGTTGGCTCTCAGTTAACCACACATCTCAGAAATGGTCGAGCTGAGACTGTTCAAGACTAGACTTCACTTACACTCATACATATCATCCTCATTCATCCTCTGAAGTAATAATACCTGACGTTCATTTCCGGAGGCTAAATAGGAAAAAAGAAAGTATGAAGCCAAATATATTACACTCTCTTTCTTTCTTTAGAAATTTCATTAGCTTCCTCATCCTTTTCTTTCTATGTGCTGTTGTCATGATGTATATTTTCAAAACGGAAGAAAATATACGCTGGCATCTTTTCAAAACGACGCCCACCACAAGATGTTTAAAAGGCGATCTGTAGTTAGTCAGTTGTTAGATAGAGCCAAAAGTACCAAAATAAAAATAAATTTAAAAAAACCAAAAAAGTTTTGTAATAATTAAACAAACATAAGTTTGGTTTATAATTAACCAACCTTACCCTACACTCGCTAACCTTGACTAGCGAGCTTAGGTTAAGTTTGCTTAGATTATATTATTTACAATTTTATTTATTTTCTAATTTGAAAATAGCCTTTAAGTGGCGCCACCTAACAACTAACTACAGCGACTGACTGATTAACTACAGAACGCCTTTCTTCGGCGGGCATCTTCTTGAAAAGTACTGAATACAGTGCGTGTATGTATGATCAGTGGTTTTTGCTATATAACACAGTGAAGAGACTGTAATTCTCTTACTATAAAGCCTGGATTTTTGATAGTTTGTAATAGTTAAAAGCCTTTTTTAACGGTGATTTTTTAAAAAAATATAATCAACTAAATCAAAAATCATTAAAATTGCACCACTAGGAAAACAGGAAAAAATAAAGTACTTTATATCAATTTTTATTTCAGATATATTGAAACGCAAAAAACGATTTTCAAATCAAGTGGTTCGGAAGATAAAACTTATCAGAGATAAGCTGTTTATTTCGTAACACTTTAATGCATATTATTGTAGACTTTTATTTTTTGTTCTTGAGTGTTTTCTATGTATTATATATTAATAATAGTTTCATAAGTCATTTTTTTTTTGTATGATTTTCACATAATCTTCAACAACTCTTATCTAAACAATTTTATGATTATTATTTTTATTAACCTTCTTATCATAGAGGAGGATATATTAATAACCATCCCTGAATGAAGTATAAAAAAAAAATCATATTGTTTATCCATTACTTTGATGGCTGCTGTCTATCTTTTTATTAGAGCATACTTATATAATGTATGTAATATCTGAAGGCGGGTCTATAGTACGTTATGGCATCCCCTCCACTACTCTTAACACCACTCGACTTCTCCTCACATCAGCAGCCATAGTAGTGTATTCCAAAAGTCACATCAATTAATTTACTGACTTGCACCGTATATAATTATCACGTCACTATTATTGTAGCTAAACATATTGTGGTATTTTATTACAAATAAAATTCTTTATTTTGTTCAAGATGTATATGAAGTAGTACAGTCAATTTGTATTTTATTTGAAAATCCTTACCTAGCGATTGATGGTTTTTCCATATGTTAGGGGGTGATGAGGGAAGCTTAACTCCAGATTTTTAACATCCCCCCCCCATAGAATTTTGAAAAATTCAAAACGTTTTTGAAATGCGTTTTTCTCTGAATCTATGCATTTTAGAGAAAAAAATTTCAAACAAAAAATGTAGAGGACATTTCCTCTATAATTAATGTCTTTTAAGTTATGCCGTATAATTTGAAATTGAAATACTAGGTGGCGCTGAAGTTGTAAAAAGCGTGTTTTTTCACCGGAAAACATTGTTTTTCGTCTGTATTGCATTTGGTAAAGTTGTTAATCTCAAAAAAACTGACAACTTTTATTTAAACGATTTTCTTGAACGACTTACCTTTTTGGAGCTGTAGCTTGTGAAAGTGTGAAAATGTTGTGAATTGGGCACGTGTTCGAAACCGGCCTACTCGGTTACAACGTTTTTTACAACTTCATAACTAATATTTTTTTAGCTTTGTAGGCCTTCTTCTTCTTTCTTTTTCCTGTTTAGCCTCTGGAATTACCGTTCAGAGGATGAATGAGGATACGTATGAGTGTAAATGAAGTTATAGTCTTGTACAGTCTCAGGTTGACAATTCCTGAGAAGGAAAGTACTCCAAAGTACTCCTCCTAGATCCTCGATCTAGTATTCAAATCCGTATAAAAGTAACTGACTTTACTTGGACTTGAACGCTGGAACTCTGGACTTCCAAATCAGCTAATTTAGGAAGACGCGTCCACCACTAGACCAACCCTAGTTGGTTAGCTTTGTTGGCCTACAAAACAACTAAATAAAATAATTAAATTGTACAAAATAATACAAAAATAAATAAAGTGTTAAAGAAACGTGTGTAAAAATAATATAATTGTAATCATTATTAGATTTATTCTAAAAAAAAAATTATCAATACTACAGAATTATAAGTTCGTATTATGCTAAACGTAAAACGTAAAGTTTAATTAGTACTCACATTTTATAAATCTGAAACATAAATGATTTCATATATAATAATTTATATAGTAGCTGAAATAAATGAATGCAGTAGAATAAATAAATAGATGAAATAAATAATTAATAACTAAACGACAAATTTAAATAAATAACAAAAATAAGTGAATGGTAGAATAAACAATTACAAAAAATAAAATAAAATCGTAATAAAAACAAGCAGTATCATTTGGAGATCTTCCTTTTGTCACAACCAGTAGCATTTGTTCTGCATGCCAAGGTATAGGAGTGGATGGTTAGAGCAGGCAAGTGCAGCTTGTAAGGGGACCCGTATTTAGATTTTACATACACTATTGTAAACAATTTACGTATAGAGTGGACCAGTCAATACTGAGTGCACATGATTAGATTTTTAATCAATCATAAATACAATTATAAATATATAATATATTATATATTTTAGAACATTTTAAAATTATACAGAAATTAAGTTTATCTTAATAAAAATAAATCAAATTATAAATATATTATTTACTAGAGTAATTCACACTCTTATATTACCAATATTTTTTATAAAAAATATATGCTTGATTTACGCAAGGGAACGATTTTATAGATTTATAATGAAATTAAAATGTGGTAATCAGTGAGGAAATTATATTTATTTGACTAAATATTTTATTTTTGAATGGTTTTTTTAAAATGTTGTTTAAAAATTGAGGTGCGCAAATTACGCCAGTATATACATATATATTTAATGTTTTTTTGAAAATAACTATAAATATTACATTATCTAATATTTAAATTTTTTTGCGAGTTCTGTCTGTCCGTTTACAACAGCTTCACGCGAGAACCAACCGATCGATTGCTTTAAAGTATTCAGGATAAATTTGTATTATTCCAGGGAAAGTTTTTTAACTATAAATTGAGACCTTAGCTTCTTTGGGGTTGAAGTTGTCTTCGTTGAACGTCTACGAACAGGCTAAAATAGTATCGAAAATTACTACTTTCTTTTCTTGTTTAGCCTCCGGGAATTACCGTTCAAGTATTACTTCAGGGGATGATATGTATGAGTTTAAATGAAGTGTAGTCTTGTACAGTCTCAGTTCGACCATTCCTGAGCTGTGTGGTTAATTGAAACCCAACCACTAAAGTACTCCGGTATCCACGATCTAGTATTCAAATCCGTATAAAAGTAACTGACTTTACTAGGTCTTAAACGCTGGAACTCTCGACTTCCAATTCAGCTTATTTGGGAAGACGCGTTCACCACTAGACAACCCGGTGAGTTAATGAAAGTTACTACTGGTAGTATAGTAACATTCGTTATTAATATTCTATTTTTTAATCTAATTTCTTCTTCAGTTATTCGTAAAATTTGTTTACTTTAATTAATTTTTTTATGAGATGTGCGAGTATCGACTACTGTGGTCATTTAGCCCAAATGAAAATTTGTAGCGTATGAAAAATATCATACCCTACCGGGATTCGAACCCGATTTGTAAATTTGAAACGCTAACACTCATGCCTTGGAGGCAGGCTTTGATTGTTATTTATCAGAATGTTTCTCTCAATCATGAGGATAAAGAATACAGTGGGAGTTTAGGAAGCGGAGCCCTGACTAGCCGGGTAGGCCAAGCGAAGCGACCTTTGACCGGCTAGTAGATATATAACTTTGAATGTCGCTTTTTTATTGAAACAAGAAAAAGGTTTTTAGTTTTTTTTTTTATTATTACGACTTTCAATGTAGCTGAGAATATTAAAGATCGACTCAAGGAGTTTTTAAGATGCGGGTTAGTAATAAATAAATGTCGATTTCTAACCAATTAGAATTTATTATTTTGTAAACATTACTACTATAGGCAATGCAATAGTATTGCCTTTAAATTCGACTTGGTTTCTATTGTTTATAATAAATAAACAATTCATATTATTCAGGTCTTGCTATTTTGTTAACACAAGCAGAAAATCATAAACGTTACACTTACATTAAAAAAAAAATAAATAAATAAAAATAAAACAATTTATAATTAAAATTGAAATGCATTAATTAATTATGTAATAAAATATGTTATTATCTTGCATTAGTTAATAGGTTTAGACTATAATTTATGATGTGATAAATGTGAATACGTTTTAATAATTTATACATAATTAAATTTTATTAGCATAAACAAATATAATATTGTTTCTTTAGTTGTGATACACTATCGTTTTGTCTATTCCTTGATAGGAGGACGTGGCAACCACGCTGTCTGGTGTTAGAATTGTTGTGTTTATTTTCGACTACATTGTCATCAAAATCAAACAATTTATATTCATTCAGAACCACCTTGTTTGCGATTTGCTTTACCGGCTAATATAGTTCTACTTGTTTGTTTTTGTTGTTTATTCGGTTTGTAGATACTATAATAGTTCAAACTAAGTACAATAAATTTAAAAAAAAATCGTACACCGGATTAATCATTAGGTGTGGAACCGTTGTAATAGAAACTTGCTTTTTGGTTTATTACTTCAGTCTTAATTTCAGGTAGTCGAGGTAATTCGGAAAAATTGATAACTATTAAGGGAGAATAAACCCGGGTAAAGCTGGATTGTATAAATCGATTTGTTTGTTTAAAAGCAACATCATTTATTAATGCTTTTACTATAGTTGATCTTCCTCTATAGCAGATAAATGTGAAGAATACAGAACAATTAACTAATCATGCATCAAAAATCTAAACTAGAATTCTGTACAGAAGAATTGAAAGGAGAGTGGAAGAAGTGTTAGGAGAAGAGAAACAATTTGGTTTCACAAAAAGTAAAGGGACATGGGAAGCAATTTTAGGCTTCAGATTAATAGTAGAAGGAAGATTAAAGAAAAAAACCCAACATACTTAGCATTTATAGACCTAGAAAATGCATTCGATAACGTAGACTGGAATAAAAAAATAGGGTTCAAATACACAGATAGTAGAACAATTACTAACATTTACAGGAACCAAACAGCAACAGTAATAATTGAAGAACATAAGAAAGAAGACATAATAAGAAAGGGAGTCCGACAAGGATGTTCCCTATCCCCGTTACTTTTTAATCTTTACATAAAACTAGCAGTTAATGATGTTAAAGAAGAATTTAGATCCGGAGTAATAGTTCAAGGTGAAAAGATAAAGATGCTACGATTTGCTGATGATATAATAATTCGAGCTGAGCGTAAAAAGGATTTAGAAGGAACAATGAACGGCATGGATGAAGTCCTACGCAAGAACTATCGCATGAAAATAAACAAGAACAAAACGAAAGTAATGAAATGTAGTAGAAATAAAAAAGATGGACCACTGAATGTGAAAACAGGAAGAGAGAAGATTATGGAGGAAGAAGAATTTTGTTATTCGGGAAGTAGAATTACTAAAGATGGACGAAGCAGGAGCGATATAAAATTGCGAATAGCACAGGCAAAACAAGCTTTCGGTCAGAAATATAATTTATTTACATCAAAAATTAATTTAAATTTCAGGAAAAGATTTTTGAAAGTATATGTTTGGAGCGTCGCTTTATATGGAAGTAAAACTTGGACGATCGGAGTACCTGAGAAGAAAAGATTAGTAGCTTTAGAAATGCGGTGCTACAGGAGAATGTTAAAAATCAGACTGATAGATAAAGTGACAAATGAAGAGGTGTTGAGGCAAATCGATGAAGAAAGAAGGATTTAGAGTAATATAGTTAAAAGAAGAGACAGACTTATAGACCACATATTAAGGCATACTGGAATAGTCGCTTTAATATTGGAGGGACGGTAGAAGGAAATAATTGTGCAGGTAGGCAACGTTTGGAATATATAAAACAAATTGTTAGGGATGCAGGATGTAGAGGGTATACTGAAATGAAACGACTAGCACTAGATAAGAAATCTTGGAGAACTGCATCAAACCAGTCAAATGACTAAGATAAAAAAAAATACTGTAGATACATATATTTCTCTGGTTACTGCTTTTATTTACTACCTTATTAATGGTAGCTTTGGTTAGGTTATAAACATTAAATCGTAAGATAGGAAGATAGAGAGAGAAAGAAAGAATTTTTTTTATATACTATGATTATACTGATCGAAACCTACGTGTTTAAATTACACGATGAGATCATCACACAAAATGTTTTCTTCTTAATCATAATATATTAACTATAAATGGTTAAAAAAAAAATTTTTTATACTTATGATATTGTATAGTTCTAAATGTTCTCATTGGCGGCTATTATATTATTAAATCTTTTTTTTATTATTTTTTTTAATCCGTGATTTATCTAAATTTAAGCCTACTTATTAAGTATAAATCATTATAGATTTTACGGAATTTCGGTATACCGTGTATACCGATTTAGTATAAAAAGAGGTTTGATAATAATGACTGTTTTAGATAGCTTTTTTATGATTCATTTTTTTTCTTTTGGTGTGCTTTATCATACCTTTCAATTTCCCCCGCCTACCAAACTTATTTGTTACATCGTACATCATCAATTATTTACGTTATTTATTCTAACTCTTTATCTTAGAATAGAGTTTTAACTTTCTACACTTCATTCCGTTATTGAATGAATTATCCTAAGTTACTTTTGTTTGATTTATTCATTTTATTTTCTATGATTCCTCTATTCTTAGTATTAGATAATTCCATATTAAAAAAACTCTATTTTACTTTTTTTTTTTATTGTTTTACTTTATGACAAAAGAGTGCACTTAATAAAATTTTGAAAAAACTTTTCTACATAAGTTTTACACTATTTTTACATAAGTTAAATATTATTTTGGATTTTTTATGTTTTTATCTCGTGTTTGATTTAACTAAGGCCGATTACTTATGTGTTTCTTTTTCCTGTTTAGCCTCCCCGTAATTACCGTTCAGGTAATACTTCTGAGGATGATATATATGAGTGTAAATGAAGTGTAATCTTGTACAGTCTCAGTTCGACCATTCCTGAGATATGTGGTTAATTGAAACCTAACCACCAAAGAACAACAGTATCCTCGATGTAGTATTCAAATCCTTATAAAAGTAACTGCCTTTACTAGGACTTAAACGCTGGAACTCTCGACTTCCAAATCAGCTGGTTTGGGAAGACGCGTTTACCACTAGACCAACCCGGTGGGTTGGTTCTACCGCTCACATTAGACATCACAACACAAAACATAATAGTAGTTTAGACATTTTTTGTGGTGGGGGTGCGATTTTGCAAAAACATTTTTTTGTAGATTATATTATGTAGATATTTTTTAATTGTTAACAAATATGCCTTAGAAAAATATGACTTTTAATTAGGCGAAATCTCGAGATACTTAGGTGGACCTTGCTGTATAGCTACACCATCTTGATTTTTAAGTTGAAAATTTAGACATCAGTACCACAAATATAGAAGTAATCTGACTCAGTTTGGTCAAAATCGATTCAGTAGTTCTGGCGATATAAGTTGATTTAGAGGCCAACACCGAATTAAGATTAACATCAGAAAATTTCCATCCTGTTTTTTGGGTTCCTTAAGTATCAAAACCTCAAGATACGGTGATAACTGCATATGTCCAAACTGGACCGATTACGATACTTTCTTTTCTAAAGCTTTAGCTCTGCTATAGCACTGGACGGGAAAGTACAAATGTAGTAATTTTTTTTTTAACCCCGGGTCCGCTGTTAAGCATTTTTTCCGCAGAGAATGAGATGAATGTTTTGTAGCGTGTATGAAAAATTCCGTGTCTGACCGGGATTTGAACCCAGGACCTCCGGGTGAAAGTCTGAGACGCTACCACTCATGCCATGGAGGCCGGCACGTTCTATAAGCCTAGAAAGCTTTTAAAGTAGTTTATAAATTTCAATATTATATACAAAAATTATTTTAAATTTAATAAAAATCTCATGATCAGTTGAAATAATTACCCACCGGGCTGGTCTAGTTGTGAACGCTTTTTCGCAAATCAGCTGATTTTAATGTGGATAGTTATATGGTTTAAATCCTAGTAAAGCCTTTTATATGGATTTGAATACTAGATAATGGATACCGGTGTTCTTTGGCAGTTGGGTTTCAATTAACCATACATTTCATAAATGGTCGACCTGAGACTGTACAAGAGTACACTTTATTTACATAGCATTCTCTGAAGTAATCCTAACGGTGGTTCCGGAAGCTAAACAGAAAGAAAGAAAAAAAATTGAGTATTAATTTTAGGTTGGTTTAGAAGTTGTTTATTTTTGAAGGATGATGATACGCTGGGAAATATTTAAAAAAATATATTTTACCGGCCGGATTTCCTTTCTAACTTTATGCTACTAGATTATTGAGTTTGCTAACCAAATCTCAGGAAGTTCATTTAGGCTACAATAGAATCATGTATATGATTCATGTATAAGAACTAGTAACTAGTTCTTACCAAGAAATGAATAAGCAAAAATTTTATTTTATTTAGTAAATTTGTAATTTATGTAACCGATACATAATAATCATCGATGTCATAATTATCTATGACATAGATAATAGAAAATAGTAAATGAAATTAAATAAAGATACTATTTTTTTAGCACAATATTCATATCATTTGTACATAATTTTAGGAAGAAAGTTAATATTTAACATATCGTAAGTAATTCGAATTAAAGAATTGAAATCCTTTTCCTAAATATATTTGATTTAATTTTGAAAGATGTAACAGATTTTATATTTGATTATTAAATTTTAATATAAATTAAAATATATTTCTGGTATCGAGGATATTTAATTAAAATCTTTCTCTTTGTTAAGTTTTATACTGGAAAATACTAGGTGATTCACATCATTTAATTACTTTTTGAGTATGTTTCTTTGATTAGAATTAATCTTTGATATGGAATTGTTATTAGTATTCAACATTTTTAGTCAACGTGTTTTCAAGGTATGAAGAGAAAACCGTTTTAAAATAATGTTGACTACTATCCTTTCCTTAATTCAGATTTACTTTAAATTTTTAGAATTTTAAATGTTGTAATAAATACTTTCATCGTACTAAAGCTCAGTTAATTGTAATTATTAAAACTGGTTGTATTAAATCTCTACTACCACTATATAAAAATACAAAATTGTGAAAAATTACTCTACTCTTTAATTTTTCCCAAAATTTAATGCTACTCACCTTACTTTAAGTAGAAATTTTTTTGGACCATTTTCAATGAATTTTAGTGTTAACTCAATTTGAAATACATATAACGGAAATTTTTATGATTTTTTTTAATGTTAAAACGTAAAAACCGTACAATACCATATTTGTCATTGAAACCTGGAAAAAACCATATTTAGTACCTTTTATGTTTCTTTGAACTCATTAGAATTAAAAAATATATTTTTAATTAAAAACTTTTTATAAACTTATGTTAAATTAAAAATGTAAAAAAAACTTTAATTTTTCTTAGACCTTAATCTTTAATATTTAATGAAAAAAAAAAATACCCAAATTTTCTCCTTCCTACAAAATAACAACTTTTTTTATTTAAAATTGTGGCTTGAACCATTGTATTTTTAAACAATTTTAAAGTTTCTTTTTTAAAATTTATTATCACCATTTTTGGATTATCATTTTAAAAATTAATTTTGCCCAAATGTTGTTTCCGCTTGACTATGGGAGTCCTCAAAAAAGAATTTTTCAATATCAGATTTTTAATACTTTATCAGTAAAGTCACAAAAATAACCTAATACCTCTCTACCAATACTGCTAATTCCTACCCTTCACTTTCACTCCCAGAAACCTAAAATTTAATTCGTTAAACCTTTATATATAAAATAAAAACGTTATACTGTTCATTGCCGGTTTTTTAATTGCTTTTTACTACACATATTAATGATAATTTTTTTTTTTAATCTTTACGTGACTAGTTTAATCCTTTGTAATCCTTTCTGATATGTACTAATGTTTAATTGATATGTATTTAGTTTTTGTTTTATTGGCATCTTCCTTTAATAAATTAATCGAACCTGGATCACTTAGTATAACCGCCATAAATCTAGCTTGTCTCAATAGGATACTGTCAAATTTATCATTAAATCTCCTCACTTCAAATTTTATCTTCTATTTAATATTCATCATCCTTAATGGAGGATCTCTTTTTCTTTTTCTTTTTCCTGTTGTTCTTGAGTCCTGTGGTCAATAAAGAATACACTTTCCACATATTTTGTGCTTTCGTGGTTGGAAACAGAACATATTTATTTGACCATCCGGCATCGTCATTTTTTTTTATCTTCAGTCATTTGACTGGTTTGATGCAGCTCTACAAGATTCCCTATCTAGTGCTAGTCGTTTCATTTCAGTATACCCTCTACATCCTACATCCCTAACAATATGTTTTACATATTCGAAACGTGGCCTGCCTACACAATTTTTCCCTTCTACCCGTCCTTCCAATATTAAAGCTACTATTCCAGGATGCCTTAGTATGTGGCCTATAAGTCTGTCTCTTATTTTAACTATATTTTTCCAAATGCTTCTTTCTTCATCTATTTGCCGCAATACCTCTTCATTTGTCACTTTATCCACCCATCTGATTTTTAACATTCTCCTATAGCACCGCATTTCAAAAGCTTCTAATGTTTTCTTCTCAGATACTCCGATCGTCCAAGTTTCACTTCCATATAAAGCGACACTCCAAACATACACTTTCAAAAATCTTTTCCTGACATTTAAATTAATTTTTGATGTAAACAAATTATATTTCTTACTGAAGGCTCGTTTCGCTTGTGCTATTCGGCATTTTATATCGCTCCTGCTTCGTCCATCTTTAGTAATTCTACTTCCCAAATAACAAAATTCTTCTACCTCCATAATCTTTTCTCCTTCTATTTTCACATTCAGTGGTCCATCTTTGTTATTTCTACTACATTTCATTACTTTTGTTTTGTTCTTGTTTATTTTCATGCGATAGTTCTTGCGTAGGATTTCATCTGTGCCGTTCATTGTTTCTTCTAAATCCTTTTTACTCTCGGCTAGAATTACTATATCATCAGCAAATCGTAGCATCTTTATCTTTTCACCTTGTACTGTTACTCCGAATCTAAATTGTTCTTTAACATCATTAACTGCTAGTTCCATGTAAAGATTAAAAAGTAACGGAGATAGGGAACATCCTTGTCGGACTCCCTTTCTTATTACGGCTTCTTTCTTATGTTCTTCAATTATTACTGTTGCAGTTTGGTAGCAATTGTTGTTGTATCTCTGTATTTGAACCCTAATTTTTTTAAAATGCTAAACATTTTATTCCAGTCTACGTTATCGAATACCTTTTCTAGGTCTATAAACGCCAAGTATGTTGGTTCGTTTTTCTTAAATCTTCCTTCTATTAATCTGAGGCCTAAAATTGCTTCCCTTGTCCCTATACATTTCCTGAAACCAAATTGGTCTTCCATTAACACTTCTTCCACTCTCCTCTCAATTCTTCTGTATAGAATTCTAGTTAAGATTTTTGATGCATGACTAGTTAAACTAATTGTTCTGTATTCTTCACATTTATCTGCCCCTGCTTTCTTTGGTATCATGACTATAACACTTTTTTTGAAGTTTGACGGAAATTCCCCTTTTTCATAAATATTACACACGAGTTTGTATAATCTATCAATCGCTTCCTCATCTGCACTGCGCAGTAATTCTACAGGTATTCCGTCTATTCCAGGAGCCTTTCTGCCATTTAAATCTTTTAATGCTCTCTTAAATTCAGATCTCAGTATTGTTTCTCCCATTTGATCCTCCTCAACTTCCTCTTCTTCCTCTATAACACCATTTTCTAATTCATTTCCTCCGTATAACTCTTCAATATATTCCACCCATCTATCGACTTTACCTTTCGTATTATATATTGGTGTACCATCTTTGTTTAACACATTATTAGATTTTAATTTATGTACCCCAAAAGTTTCCTTAACTTTCCTGTATGCTTATTAATTAAAAATATAAATATCATGTCATAGTGCTGATGACGACACTTCGTTGCGTGCACAGATATAAAAAACACTTATATATTCAAGAATTTATTTTTAATTTTTAAATGTACATTTTAATATTGGCAGATTTTTTTTCTATGAACCCACCGGGTTGGTGTAGTGATGAACGCGTCTTCGCAAATCAGCTAATTTCAAATTCGAGAGTTCCAACGTTCAAATCCTAGTAAAGGCACTTATTTTTATACGGATTTGAATACTAGATCGTGGATATCGGCGTTTCAATTAACCACACATCTCGAAAATGGTCGACCTAAGATTGTACAGGACTGCACTTACACTCAAATATATTCTCATTCATCCTCTGAAATAATACCTGACGGTGATTCCCAGAGGCTAAAAAGGGAAAAAAATTTTTTTCTATGTGAGTGTCGGCTAGTTTATGGTAATATGTTTTTGATATTTGCTTTAACTCCTTCCGTTCTTTATAATTTTATTACATATGAAATAAAATTTTGGAATTTTTGGTATACTTTGGTTGTCTGTCTTAATATTGAATTTATTATTTTTCTTCCTGTCGTATTTCATAACATTTGTTTTACATTTATTTTGAAATTGGATTTCTCTTAGTAGTAAACCCATAACATTACGAATTTCTTTTTTTTATGTATAATACATTAGCGCACGCGTGCGTGCATGTATGCCTCTTTATCTCTCTCCCTCTTTTCTTCGAATGTGTGAATGCACAGGCGTGCGCCCAAATTTCCCATTTAGTATCCAAGAAATTTCCCGTTTAGTGATTAACTGAAAAAAAAAATTTCTTCCAACAAATTTTATTCTGAATTTTATTATTTTTCCTAGATTTTTTTGGATTGGTAATAGACTTGCTTTAATATATTATCATATAATTAGAGTGTTAATACAATAATAATAAATAAAAAAAAATGTTTGTTTGTAGATACGAAACCAGCCAATTAGATTAAAGAAATTGTATTATTTTATTTTTAAGTCAGTTATTATATTTAAACGATTATTTATAAAATAAGAATGTACAATGCATTATACAGTGTGATTCGTAAAGAATGTAACAAATTTTAAGAGCATGATGAAAATGCAGAAGAAAGTTCATATAAACATCTGTTCTGAAAGGCTTCATTAGCGAGTGTCGGCCGGCGAACAATTTCATCTAGATTTGATAAATCTAAACCGGATTGTAATTCTTGGGAACCAAATTAAGTAGTAAATTTAGTGCTTTTATGGGAAATTTGACCTAAAAAATTAAAAAAATTGGTCTCAAAACTGAATTTTTGGTAGTTTTCGGGAAATCTGGGATAAGAAACACAACACTGGAGTCATAACATATTGTTTGCCATATTTTTGTTATGTTTCGTGATTTTTAATAATAAATTTAGAAATTCTTACGTTTGCATTTGGTTTCTGTGGAGGTTTTCATACCAGTTTACTCGAAATCAAATTCTCTACAAGTTTTGTTTAAAAGTTTTATACGTATATTATCCATTCAACATAGTTTTTTACATCAAACATAAAATTGTGTGTGTTTTGACCCCTCAATATTTTTGTCTTTTATCTAACATTTTTGGAAAAATATAGTTCTGCAACGTATATTTTTTTCTATTTCTTTATTTAAAACCGTCCCTTAATTTGGGTTTCTGGAATTACACTCAGGTTTAATTTTATTAAAGATAGAAAAATCAGGACGAAATCTTTCGCTAGTTGATACTTGCTAACGAACCGTTTCAGAAACTATGTTTATATTAAATGTCTTCTTTATTTTCTTCAATAGAACATTTCCTAAAAGTTTGTTACATTCTTCGTGAATGTGTTACGTGTTTCAACATTTCATGAATAAACTTTTTTCTTTCTTTTTTTGTTTGGTGGGAGTAAAATTAACACTTTATTATAATAATGTTACTTAAATGACTGATTTTATTTCATGGTAAATTAGGATTATTTTACTAGAAAATGTTTTTTGTACGATTCATTTTTGTTGTTCATAGTTATGACAAGCATTTTATTTTATATGAATCATAGAAATATCTTTTTAATGAATCCCTATTAGTTTCACTATGCAAGTGATTCATGTTATTTCTATTCCATTATATTTTTATGATTAAAATGTAAATGTGAGGAAGTAGGAAATTGTTTCTATTATAAAATTATTTATCATCTGTTTAAAAGGTAGGTGTTATAGAATCATTAAATTTCTTTAATCTGCGAATATCTATTCTGATGTATGATCTCCTACCAGGCGTGCGCGGATCTGTACAACACTCACACACACTTTATAATTACTCGTTATGTAGATTTCATTTGTAGAAAAAAATTTTTCTTAGTATATATTATCACTTAAGTAACATACTAACCGTGAGTTTTTAGATTCTACAAATCAGTTTAGGTAGATTTCGTAAGAAAACAAGCTACCTATTATAATGGGTACCATGACTCTTCCGGAAAATTTCGACATATCTTCGCGTTTCACATCCCCCAGACTCCAGAACCACCGTCAGTGTAAATATCTATATATATATATATATATATAAATGTTTCATTTTCTTGTGGACACGATAACTGCCGTAATTTTCCGCCAATCACTTTCATATTGATAATTAAAATATAACGACCCAAAATCTCGGTCGAGTTCGTTAGTGGGCAAAATCGGACCATGGGGGTCTTTAAAAAAAAAACACTATAACCTTTTTATTAAGTAAAACATCGAATTCGTCCAAAGTTCTTACTATTTTTTTGGATAAGGACCTAAAACATATTTAGTAAAGTTTTTTGATATCACCAACCATTGGCCCAAGGGGTGAAAAAGGGGGTTTCGAAGATAAAAAAATCTTACCTCCCTTAATAGACACAGTAACGAATCGGTTTAAAGTGGTTCTTAGTTCTCTAAACATTACTTAAAACTTTTGTGTGAAACAATTTTTGATATGACCAATTCTTAAGGCAAGGGATGATCAAAATGTTGCTGGAATTGTAAGATGGGGCTTATCGTATGCTAAAACACGTGAAACTTTTTTCACATGTAACAATTGTCGTATTGTGTAAATTTGAAGTTTTTGTTAACTTTAAGTTGGAAATATTTTTTATCCCCTACTTAGCACTGGTGAAATCTACTTCCACCTTCCGGCGTGCTGAAAGGGATTTTGTTTTTACTAATTTCATTATTTATTATTTTTCCTTGAAGACTAGGAATATAAAAATTAATGAAATAAATCGTTTATTTTTATCGTTACATTGTGATATATTATACAGGATACTGGCTTATGAATGAATGAGTAGATAACGGAACTATATAGATATAAAAAAAGGAATTATAATTTACCTGGAAAACAATAGTATAAACTAGTTCAAAATATCAACTATCAAATATCAAATAAATAACAAAATGAATTATTAAATAAAATATTGATTTTATTAAAGTAACGTAGTAATTATTTAAAATATAAACATATGAAATGATATTACGGAAAATAATACTGAGCGACACAGACAGTTTTGAAATTAAATATTATTATGAAAAAATTGTATTTTATAACGTGTAAATAGAAAAACATGCTGTTATGAATACATACACAAAATGTATTTTTTGAAGAACACATCTTGCATATGAGCTCCCCATTTTTGCATAGAGATTCCTGCAGTTTCGTAGTGTAACGCTGCATATTTAAGACGCAATATTTCAATAGAAATTTTAGTTCTGTCACAGCACGTCGACTACTATACTACACGTTACTTTTTATGGTAATCCCATAAGAAGAATAAATATTGAAACCCGATAGGCCATGGAATATCACTATTTCTCGAAATTATACGGTTACAAAACGATTGGCGTACAGGAACTATCGATATTCGTATTTTGTATGATGTTAATCCATTTTGTTGAAACCAAGCGTTGTTAATAATTTGTGAAAATGCTTTGCGCTACAAAGTATTTTCAGCTCGACGACGTATCGTTACGATGTGTCTCTAGTCCTGAGATCAACCTCGTTTAAAAAAATTGAAATATCGGTCTGTTATGCCATACGATGATACAACAAACCACACTTTTTTTTTTCCATAGGGGGAATAAGCTCTTCCAACCGCCGCTCTGACGGCAAGTGCGTGGCTCTCACCCGCTAAAAGTAACTTCTACACTACCGCTAACCGCTAACTTCTTCTACCGCTAACCGCTAAGTTCTTCCGGGTTGCCTTTTCTGTTATTTTGACTTAGATCTAACTGTGTTAGTTACAGCAGTCGCTGTTATACTCCCGGAAACCCTGTCTCTTAACATTATGCCGATTATGTTATCTGCATTAACTGGATCTTGCTCCAATACATCGGCCTTAAGGGGCCCCTCCATCTTATGCACAAGAATATTACATGCTCAGCGGTGTCCCGTCCACCACAGTAATAGCAGGATCCTTTATTGCTCCAGTTCATTCTATATAAATAGTCTCAAAAGCATTTATGTTCTGAGAGGAACTTGGTAAATTCATGACTGATGTTTTCATGCTTCCTTTCCATCCAACTCCTCACATCGCGGATGAACCTTTATGTCCATCTTCCTGTAACTGCCTTCTTCCATTTGTTATTCCAGGCTCTGCACATCGCGTTAACTGCCGTTTTCCTGCCTGGAATCTCTCATTTTCGCCGGCAGATCTAGTGGGGGTATGGGGGTATCCTGGCTATTACTGCCGCCTTTGCTGAGGACGTTCGGGTCCACCAGGTAGGTAGCTGGATCAGGATGTTCTGATGACGCATTGAGGACTCTCAAGGTTTATGAGGTGGGCGTGTGATTCAGGGGGGTGGAGTGCATACCCGGACCAAGACGGTGATAGGGAAGGGAAAGGTAGCCCTCTTGGAGAGAGTCATCATGACAACCGGGAGGGATGTCGTGATGTTTCAATGATCCAAGGAGGGATTCCGTCGGGAGATCAGCTTCAAGCTGCACTAAGGAGGTCTTTTCTTTATTTTTTTTTCCTGTTTAGCCTCCGGTAACTACCGTTTATGTAATTCTTCAGAGGATGATATGTATGAGTGTAAATGATGTGTAGTCTTGTACATTCTCAGTTCGACCATTCCTGAGATGTGTGGTTAATTGAAATCCAACCACCAAAGAACACCGGTATCCACGATCTAGTATTCAAATCATAGTAAAAATAACCGACTTTACTAGGACTTGAACGCTGGAACTCTCGGCTTCCAAATCAGCTGATTTGGGAAGACTTGTGTTCACCACTAGATCAACCCGGTGGGTTGCACTAAGGAGGTCTAGTCTTCAGCCACGTCACTTGCGGTTACCAGTTGCTCTCAAGTGGTTAAAAAAAACGATAAGGCTATTCCTGCCGCTGTACTTATCTTCCTGCGTCCGGCGACACAAGACTTGTGTTTTCTTTCTAACAGTAACTTTGTTACATAAATTAAACGTTACGTATACGGAAATAACTTAACGATATCGTTTTATAGTATAATGGCATTTAAATTTACTCTTTTTTCAAAACTTTTCATTACATAATTTGTTTTAACGTAAACTTACATTGGTAAAGTATTGAAGGAAAGAGAATAGAAAAAAATTGTAAAAAAAAAACGTTTACGATATCCAATGACACACCGACGCTAATTATTTGTATTTTTAGATATTTCTGTAATATATAAATAAAACAGAAGTGAAAAGGGTCGGTAACAAAAGAACTATGATGTGCCGATAAAAAAATATGGGTACTTTAGAGGGTTGGATAAGAAAGACATATTAAGAAGATGAAGTGATGAATTGAACTAGTAGTAATAAAGAAAAAAGAGGGAAGGTTTTAAGCTAGGGATATTTAAATGTCGTAGGAACGTTCTCCCCTTTTTTTTCTACCCTTACCATAAAAAAAAAAAACATGGTGTAGTATTAGACTAGCTAACGTAGGGTTGATAGGTTTCAGCTGCCATGTTCATTGATGTGAGTTAATCCGTACCGCCTAATATGACCGCCGAACATTTGTTTATAGTATGCTTGATTGAAAAAATACATGGTAATATAATATACGGAGAGTTAATATAACGAGAGATCTAAACACTCTAGTTTATAGATTTTTTTTTATTTTTATTTTATATAGTGCAGTTTTATTTATTAAGATCCAACTCAATGAAAAACTTGTTTGACGTTGTACACAATGTTGGAAGTTAATATTTATTTATTGCAGTCTTTAAAAAACAATACATTACTGATATGTTTTTGCCTATAAATGAAGTTAGTTTAAAGCGCCGTAACGATTTTAACTTTAAAATTGGTATCTAATCACAATTATCGATGGTGTATTGATGGTTGTATAGAATTTATTTAGTTTAAATTTCAAAAAAAAATCTCATAGTCCCTCGTACGCCTATAAAATTAAATATCCACATTCTTTTTTTATTATTGAATTATTATTTATCGTAAAATTTTTTGTATAATCAGAGGTTAATAATTATTAATAAATTAATATATTAAAAATAATTTTATTTAGCGTGGCCCATTGGTATATATAATAGATAAATTATAATTCCGCTTACCAACCAATGTAATTAATTATCATGTTTTAGCGCTTACGGAAGTTATTTTTCCATCTTCAGGAACATCTAATAAACTTGTATAAAAATATTCACTTCACATATTAATTTGATGTAGATTAAAATAAAAATAAAATAAAATTTCTATAAAAGTAACAATCGATCGTCAAGTTATGTCATAAAATTTGTACGTCTAGTCGATAAAAGCGTCTGAATTGTCGTATATTTATGGAAATTTTATTTTATTTTTATTTTAATTTATATAAAATTAATATGAGAAGTGAATACTTATATACAAGTTTATCACGTGTTCCTGAAGATGGAAAAATAACCTCCGAAAGCTCTAGAAAATAATAATTAATTAAATTGGTTGGTAAACTGAATTATAATTTATATATTTTTACGATATATTTAAATTAAAAAAAAAAAAGTTAAAAAAACGGAGATGAAGTCCGATTCGGACCCATGTGCTTCTCGATTATAAAATCCATATATTTCATTAATTAAAACTTCATTTGCCTATAATTCTGGAACCAATAAAAATAAGTACCACTTATGACATATCGTTGAAAAGCTCTCTGTGATGGCTTATTACTGCAATTAAGAAAAAGTCCAAAATTCAATTTTTTTGGATTTTGGCCTTTTTTTTGACACTTTGGGTTCAGTCGTTTGCAATCAAAATGGGAAGTAAACATCTAGATGTTACAACAGTCCTAAAGCCAAAATTTCAACATCGTATGGCTAATCGTTTTTGAGTTATGCGAGGTACATACATACAAACGTAACGCCAAAACTAATAAAAACGGATTCAGGGATGGTCAAAATGAATATTTCAGTTGAAATCTGAAAACCGAAATTTTTTGAGATCGCAATACTTCCTTTACCAAGGAAGTAAAAAACTAACCTGATAACGGTTAAGTTTGTTATTTTGAGAATTTTCTTTATTAGAAAAGTTTTACTTTCCTAACATTATAGCTTTAAAGCTAACATGTTTTTCATTTTTCGATGTTTCTTGATCTACGACCCAAAAACATTGCGGCAATGTACGTACGTACATGTGTTGGCGTGTTTGAAGTTTAATAACGTTTGACTGGTTTTAAAAATTTTGATGAAATTTGGAAGGAGACTTTTGTATATGGGGCAAGTTGTTTGTTGGTAAGAGTTAGGGGTCAATATTTTCAAGGAGTGGGGGAAATAGTTTCTTTGGGGTCAATTTTATCAAAATTTTGCAAACATTACTCCACTTATGAAAAAAAATTGTACAGACGTTTGGAATATGTAAAACAAATTGTTAGGGATGTAGGATGTAGGGGGTGTACCGAAATGAAACAACTAGCACTAGATAAGGAATCTTGGAGAGCTGCCGCAAACTAATCAAATGACTGAAAGAAAAAAAAACCCACTTATATTAATTTCACTTCATGTATACCTTCTTATTTTACAATTTATAAAAAAAAATTTACTCCCCCAAATTTTTCTTTTCCCCAAAAGTATAAAACCTATTTTTTTATTTATTTCATATTTTTTAACCGATTTTTTTCGTGTCTTCCTAAGCGTAGTACTAGTGCAAGTGGCCCCCCAAAAAATACTTTTTGGTTAATTTTGAGGGTGAAGGGAGCCGATAACAGTTTAAAAACATCTATATTTGGAATTTTTTAAATCTTTTTTAGTATATTTAACTTTTAAGCATTATATTACACTATAAAATTTTATAATAATTAAAATTCCCCTTCCCAAAAAATAAATTTTAGGTAACTTTTTATTAATTGTGCATTTTTCGGTGGAATTTTTTTTCTAGTTTCTTCTATTTAACATAGTAAAATAGACAAATCAAAAAATTTTAGTGGGTGGTGGAGCTGAATAAAAAGTAAAATATAACGACTTTCTTACATGTATAATTTCCACTATACAAGAATAAATGAACAATACCAGGAAAGTATAACAGCTTTGTTGTCAAATTTAAAAAAAAAATATAATTTAGCTTTTGAAATTTTTACCATAAAAAGTTGTAAGAACATATTTAAGCCAAATTTTAGGTTTCTGATGTAAGAAATTCAGGTGTGCTATAATTAAAACTAGTTTTCATTTCCCAAACCAGTAGCAAAATAGTTCAAATGTTTTCATCGTAATTTAATTAATGTTATTAATCAAGCGAAGTGAGTTTTAACTTAATCTTTAAACATTTCGTCTGTTTATATGTTTGTCGTTACAATTACGGCCCCTTTTCATCCCTTTTATGGTTGAATTTCAAAAACCTAGATATTCATATGAAGATTACACACATCAATAATAAAGTTGATATCTGCGTCTGTTACAGAGAAATTAAAAAAAAAATGTAAAATTTAATGCCCTTTAAACTTTGAATTTCATTAATTCTAGAATTTAATTTTGTTAAATTCTCATGAAGATTACACATACCAAAAATCAAGTTATTGCCTTCATTTTGTTAAAGAGAAATTAAAAAAAAAATTAATTTAATTTTAACCCTTTAAACTCCAGATTTAAAAAAAATCTAGAAATTAGTTTTTAGGTATTCACATGAAAATTATACACCAAAAAAAGTTCATATTCTCTAGTAAATTTTATTGTTACTCCATTTAAATCGGTTAAACTCGAATTTCAAAAAATCCTTCCTTAGCGATTCTTACACCGTAAATACATCTATACAAATTTTCATAATTTATTTTCAATAGTTTTTCCTAGATAGTTGATTATATGAATTACTTTCACATTGTTTTATGTATTTTTTTTATTCAGTCATTTGACTGATTTGATGCAGTTCTCCAAGATTCCTTATCTACTGCTAGTCGTTTCATTTCAGTATACTTCCTACATCTTACATCCCTAACAATTTGTTTTACATATTCTAAACGTTGCCTGCCTGCGTAATATATATATATATATATATATATATATATATATATACTACCTAGAAGACTATCTAGAAGCTGGATCGACTGAACATTGTGTGTGATACATAGAGAGATGTTAAAACACCTTAGGATATGTGCTGACAATCCACTTGAGTCAATAATTCTGCAAGATGATAACACTTGGTCACACATATCACTTGCAACCATCGAGACTCTTGAGAAGTTAAAATTTGAACCTATTCCATACAGTTCATAATCACCAGACTTCGCACTCTTAACTTCTTTCCACAATTAAAAGGGATATTCAGGGTTCAGGGTGGATGATGAACCGAAGTACAGTGTGAGGTTGTAGATCAAGGAAAAGCTGCTGGCATTCTTCAGTGATGGAATAATAAAACTGGTTCACTATTTTGAGATATGTATATAACTGTAAATGGTGACTATTTGGAAAAATAAATGTAAATTTTCATAGGAAGTAAAATATACTTTTATTTGTTCATTTGTGAGTTACGAGTGGCTTACATTTCAGCCACCTCTCATATATATTTGTGTGTGAAAATGGATATAATAATATTTAAATAATTAATTTTCTTTTTTTTGTCTTCAGTCATTTGACTGGTTTGATGCAGCTCTCCAAGATTCCCTATCTAGTGCTAGTCGTTTCATTTCAGTATACCCTCTACATCCTACATCCCCAACAATTTGTTTTACATACTCCAAACGTGGCCTGCCTACACAATTTTTTCCTTCTACCTGTCCTTCTAATATTAAAGCGACTATTCCAGGATGCCTTAGTATGTGGCCTATAAGTCTGTCTCTTCTTTTAGCTATATTTTTCCAAATGCTTCTTTCTTCATCTATTTGCCGCAATACCTCTTCATTTGTCACTTTATCCACCCATCTGATTTTTAACATTCTCCTATAGCACCACATTTCAAAAGCTTCTAATCTTTTCTTCTCAGATACTCCGATTGTCCAAGTTTCACTTACATATAAAGCGACACTCCAAACATACACTTTGAAAATTAATTTTCAAGTTAAATAATTTTTCAAATGTTAAATATTATAGATTTCTTTTTTCTGATGTTAACAGCTACTCTTCATCTCTTGAAATGATTCTACTTTCAGAAAAGATCACCACATACAAGAATTCAAGGGAGCCAACTCAAAAATTTTAATAGAAAGGATAGAGTTGTACAGCATTTTGAGGACAGTGAAAAAAAATTTTTGTAAAAAACTTTGGGCTATGCCAGTACTAAGCAAAATTATTATTTCTCAAAGCTAGTTCCATAAGTACATCTCATATTATATATATATATATATATATATATATATATATATATATATATATATATATATATATATATATATATATATATATATATATATATATATATATATATATATACTACTGCACAACTTTTAAGATAAGAACGTGATTTTATCAAACCGGTTCCCTTTTTTATTGATAATCATATTTTTTTTTACAATGTATTCTAAATATATCATAATTAATTATTTAATATTTACAAGCCTTTATAGAGTATTTTAAATAAAAATCTGTCAAGGGAAAAGCGCGGAAAGTATTGCAAATGTTTTGCGGTTTTTTATTCTTAGAACATCGACCTTTATTTATTTCATTATAATTAGGATGTGGTTAGAATCAGTCTGATACTACAATTAAAATAAAACATTATGTGATTTCGATAACTTTGCTAATTTATGTAGCATGCCTGATAATGATAGCTTCATTATTTCCCGCCTTCACTCATGTATTTCTACTTTCCTCTCTATATAGCAGCTATAGCAAAGCTATAACTATATAGAAGGGAAAGTTTGGTGATCGGTCAAAATTGGGCATATCCGGTTTTCACCGAATCTTGACGAATTGACCCCCTAAAGACCTCAGAAAAACGAAAAATGGCATCGAAATTTCCGCGAAAAAATATGCGTACGTGTGTATGTTGGCATGTAAATCGCCTTATATCTCCAGAACTACTTGACCGATTTTCATCAAACTTGGTTATAATATTTCTACGTTGAGGCATTGATGCTATTCAATTTTCAAATCAAATGGTCAGGTGTATGGGGATACTGGGGGGGGGAAACGAAATCGCCTCCAGATTTTGCATAATTAGGTTATATATATATATATATTTTTTTTTTGATAATTTTGTGAATATTAATAAACAACTATGTAAAAAACGTTTTGCTTAAAATTTCACCCCACTTCTAAAAATGGTTTTAATTTTGAAGTGTTATATAAGCTAGTATAAGGAGTGATTTTCGTTGAATTTTTTTATTTGGGTATTTGTGAACAATTATAAAAAAAAATCTGTGTAAATTTTTTTTGCTAAATTGCATCCCCACTCCAAAAAATAGTAATAATTTTGAAACGTTGTAGGAGAACAGTGGGTCTATTTCTTTGCAGTTTTTTCTATTCCCATCTCGATGGATTCATTAATTTATTCCCTATCAAAGTGGGATCTTAACCCAGCCACCAACCCCCATTACACACCCCACATCACACTTAGTGGCCTGACTACTGCTGTGTTGTGACGTCACAGGTGAGTGGTGAAATTAAATAAATTAATAATATTTAAATTGTAAAAAAGGAATCTATAGCGGCCGCTCGTGTCGCCATACCCGCACGAAAGAAATACGGTATGCGTGCGCGCTTTAGTTAGAAGCATTTAATTAAATAAACAAAATTGTATTTTAATAAAATGATCAGAAAAAAGCCTCGTGATGGGAAAGTCCTACAACTGTAGTTTTTTTATTTTTAAACATAATAACAATTATTAGTTTATATTTAATTCAGAATGTGTACTTCCTGTTCGATTTCATGAACCTAGTAATGACAACCTTTTTTTTTTAGGGACCATTTTTAACCATTTGAGAGAAGCCGGTAGCCACCAAAGACGTTGTCTCGGTCGGTCCCAAGTGACGTGGCTGTAGATTAGTCCCCCGCTTTACTGCAGCTTGAAGCCGATCTTCCTCCGTGGTCCGTACTTTTCTTTCTTTTTCCTGTTTAGCCTCCGGTAACTACCATTTAGATAATTCTTCAGAGGATGAATGAGGATGATATGAATGAGTGTAAATGAAGTGTAGTCTTGTACATTCTCAGTTCGACCATTCCTGAGATGTGTGTGGTTAATTGAAACCCAACCACCAAAAAACACCGGTATCCACGATCTAGTATTCAGATCCGTGTAAAAATAGCTGGCTTTACTAGGACTTGAACGCAGAAACTCTCGACTTCCAAATCAGCTGATTTGGGAAGACGCGTTCACCACTAAACCAACCCTGTGGGTTTCCGTGGTCCCTACTGGATCATTGAAGCATCACGACCCACTTTTTCGGGTGCCATGTTGCCTCTCTCAGTAGGGCAGTAATGACAACCTACGATATGGGTGAACAGTACACCCATACGTTTCTTTGTTACTCGTATATCGTGGCATTCCAGTCTGTCGCTGTTATTGTTATTATTAGATAATCATTTTTCTTTCTACATATTACTAAATTATTTTATTTTATTCCATTACTGCTTTTTCTACAAACTATATATTATTTATTAGTATTCGTAAGTGAATAATGATAAAACAACACTACCGAGTTTGTACACATCTTTTTAAATGTAATTTTATTATTTTTTAAATGTTCAGAAAACTAATTGGTTCTTTTTTTGTTTACATTTAATACTTAATTGTTTGTTATTGTTAATGTTAATTAAAATTTAACGCCGTTATACTGTCATTATTTATTTTTAATCATTCTATTTTTTTTTTTGTTTTGGAGGAGACTAAAAACAGTAAACAAAAGAGATGGTTATTTTTTATTCGTTAACTGACCTTGATTTAGGTCATACATTTAAAAGGTTCATTTAGTCCGTGAAAGAGTGGAAGTGTTAAAGTGGTTTATTGTGTGTACGTGTGCGTGCTTGTGTGTAAGTTTTCAGTTCTAGATCCGTTGTCCGACTAATCAATTGTATAATGAAATCTTAAGTTTCTTTTCATTCCTATCTCTCTTTTTTTCTTTTAACCCGTACTCCTAATATCCCTTCTCTGCTTCTCTTCTACCAAACGCTCCATACCAATCACCGGACACAATAGCATCCTAGTTGAGCCACTTTACTTGGCATCACACTTGCTTAATGTACCATTATTTCTCGATGTTCATCCCAATTTAATCATTCGCATGCGTTGAAGTTTGCGTGCACGCACGCATATGTACTGTTTCTCTGTCGAATTTACTGTTTTATTTTTCCTGTCTTATCCATTTTCATCTGTTACCTCTTACTCATTGTTTCTTGTAACAGTTTTTTTTTATCCCTGATTGACGCGAAAGCTTTCTCAGTCAATTAATGCTTTATCTATATGTTTTCTCTCTTTATATCCTCTCTCCATCAAGATAGGACAGTACATCTTGGATATAATAGACATTATACGACAATTTACGAATTATGTTTTATTTTATTATTATTTTTTTTATTGAAATAATACATTTTGTTTTCAGTTTTTATTTTTTATTTAATAAATATATATATTTATTTTAAGCGGTATTTGTTGTCTGGTGAATTGTATCAAAGAAAATAGTTTCTTTATTGTAAGATAAGTAATATTTTAAAAAATTTAATCTTTAATATGTTTATTACAACTAGATTTTACAATTGATATACATAAGAATATTACTCTGGATTACCTAGAGGATCCGAACATGCTCCAGTACCATTAACGTAACATAAAAAACGTTTTTGAATGAAATAATAGAAATTACTTACACTGTTATATAATTAAATTTAAATTAACAGTTAATATTTAACACTAAACTTTTAGGCTGCTCATCCACTAAAAGTTACTACAAACAACTACTGCCGACTTTCATTCAAAACAAATTAGTTTCTATTACAATTCTCTGAAGATTGATTAAAATATAATTATGTAAATTTAATGATTACATCATCATTATTGTGAAATTTTATAATCAATTTACGCCTCGCAGCTATTTTTGGAACCGTCATTCCGGACAAATTGGTACGTGTGGTATATATTGTGGTGAAGTATACGGTAATTTTATTGTAATGTTTGTTATAATGTTGATATATTTTTTTATTATTATTACTTGTAATGAACAATACAACCGTATTGTTCATCACAACTTTATATTGTAATGAAACTGCGGTCAAGGCTGTTACTGCTTACAAAAAAAAGTGGATATCATGCGTAACCGTTTTTCATCGAGCGTTGCTGTTATAAACTCGGCCAACAAACCACTCATATTCCGGATGTCAATAATAAGTCATGGTGGTTGAGTCATACTGCGTTTCTCTCTTGTCTCGTTTTCTCCCTCCTCCATTTAAATACTGCAACACCCTATATTGTTACCCCCTTTTTTTTTTATTTCAGATATTTCTGAGAATACTTTTATTGATTATTTGTCAATTATACTTATAGTAAACATGTTACTGTATATTTCTAAAATTCTATTTGTTCATTTTTTTTTTTTTTTTTAATTCGTGTTAATTCGAATATTATTGAAGTGGTTATTTAGACAGCATATGGAAAACATTTAAAAATAAAAATCCCTTGAGCTTTAACAAAATTTATTTATTAATTTTTTATACGAAGAATGTTACATGAACCGTAGCGATCGATTGACCATTTCAATCGATCTTATGGCTTTCTTTTATAACAATTTATATAGTTTTGTATATTTATAATTTTAATATAATTAATTACGATTCTGAATTGAAATTATTCATGTGCAACAATTTTAAAAAATAATTTCATTTCAAAATTGTGGTTACCTTTTTCGTAGATCGGGAAGTTGAGAAATCTTATAGAAGTAACGAATCCATCGCTAAGTTACCAATAGGATGGTCTCTCCTCCGTTTCTGACGTCACTCGTCATTTTCTGCCTTGTCTTAGCGACTACGCATTTTATTTTTCACACTTTTTCGCTTTGTTTCTTCCTTAATGAAGCTCTCTATGAGTATTGTGCAGTATGCCTTTCTCAGTGTACTATTAAATACTCAGTATTTGTTTTTACGTTGTCTTAAAAACAGTGGTGTATGCATTTTTGGAATTCGTTAAATCTTCCGTTAACAATTACGATATATGATTCCTTTTATTAATTTTTTTTTTTTTATTAATTTCCTTGTAGATCTCGTTTTGTTAATTTTAATTCAAAATGAGTTACGACTTGAAAAAAAAAAGACTGTTATATCTTAATTGTTAAGTTGGATTTTCAGTTTGTTTTAAAAGCATTCTCTTCGTTTCATTTGAAAGAATTTATTTATTTGTATTTATTTATTTGTATCAGCAATATCAGTTATTACGTTAAATCGTTCTGTAATATTGTATATGCGCGCGCATGTATTGATACCTCCAATTTTTACTTTATTTAAACTATCAGCTCTTCCGTCATTAAGTAATGCTTATAAAACACTCTCTCTTTAAGTTAACCCTGCAAAAAAACACTCGCTATATAAAACCAATCAGAGAATCATGTAGGATTTGGCATATCACTAAAATAAAGTTTTCAAACATTTTATATAGAATATATTTTACGTAGAATTTTAATCATTTTGTAGTAAAAACCTTAGCACAGCTGTAGTTAGCAGTTGACATCGAGGGATGTTATTGACACATAATTTTATAGTACGAGTACAAACGATTGAATAACCCTCATATCCCGAAAAAATGGAGTTCTATAATCCCGCCTGCTACTTTTAGAGCAATCAATCAATATCAAACAATACATTTTATAAATGCCGTGTTCGTTCATGTTGACTAGCAATTTAAATGAAAAACAGTAATGATTTAAAAGTCAGCAAATGTGAAAGGAATATTTTTTTTTTTAAATTAGCATATTTAATAATTTAAAAACTTTGTGAAGAAATCAATTTTGAAATTTCAATCATCTGTATATAAAACACTTATTATATTTTTACATCATCAATTAACTTTTATTTCACATGTGAATTTAACAATATTTACTTTCTTTCTTTTTCCTGTTTAGCCTCCCGGTAATTATAGTTCAGATAATACTTCAGAGGATGATATGTATCTGTGTAAATGAAGTATAGTCTTGTACAGTCTCAGTTCGACAATTCCTGAGATGTGTGGTTAATTGAAACCCAACCACCAAAAAACACCGGTATCCACGATCTAGTATTCAAATCCGTGTAAAAATAACTGGCTTTACTAGGACTTGAACGCTGGAACTTTCGACTTCCAAATCAGCTGATTTGGGAAGACGTGTTCACCACTAGACCAATCTAATGTCGATCTATTGGGTATTGCAATCTACGAAATACGAGTATTCCGCACTTATGACTACGCAAAAAAAAAGATTCCAAAAGAAGCAACCGATCGATTGCTTTAAAGTATTCAGGATAAATTTGTATTATTCCAGGGAAAGTTTTTTAACTATAAATTGAGACCATAGCTTCTTTGGGGTTGAAGTTGTCTTCGTTGAACGTCTACGAACAGGCTAAAGTAGTATCGAAAATTACTACTTTCTTTTCTTGTTTAGCCTCCGGGAATTACCGTTCAAGTATTACTTCAGGGGATGATATGTATGAGTTTAAATGAAGTGTAGTCTTGTACAGTCTCAATTCGACCATTCCTGAGCTGTGCGGTTAATTGAAACCCAACCACCAAAGAACACCCGGTATCCACGATCTATTATTCAAACCCGTGTAAAAATAACTGACTTTACTAGGAATTGAACGTTGGAACTCTCGACTTTCCAAATCAGCTGATTTGGGAAGACGCGTTTACCATTGGACCAACCCGATAGGGTAACAATATTTACTAAGAAATTTTACAGATTTCTTTATGGTGCGCCATATGATTCAACAATTTTGTACCTTACAGATACGAATTTATCTGAAATTAAATTTTATAATAATTATGGTTTACTCGTTAAATTTTTAATATGTAAAAAATATGGTGTTCCTCAGGGTTCTGTCTTTGTACCAATTCATCTTTCCTCTTTCCCTGATTTATCTAGTTGTTTTTTTTATTTTTTGTTTTTAAATTCATTTATGCCGATGAATAAGTTACTTTAGTTTCTTTACTAATAAATTTATTTAGATACTATTATTTTTTATTAAAAGAAAATAATTATTATAACTTTAAAAATTAACAGTTTTTATGTTTAATTAATAGAAAGTCGAATGACATTACAATTTTTCTTTTAAATTTGATATCATTTTGATTTATAATAAAAATTTTTTAATGGAAAATTTAGTTTATTAATTTGACTGTAGACTATTATATACGCGTATGATATTAATGTAATCATAATCAGGATGCTAGATATGTAATCAAACCTCACATCTAATCAAAGAAACCGGTTCAGTTTCATTAAATAGTAATTTAAAAAGAAATATTAATATAAATCAATAACGTAATAAAAAAACTTGCCAATAAAAAGGTATATTTTCCTTAATTAAACTAATATTATTCAGTTTTTTTCTAAAATGTATATATATATATATATATATTCATTGCAAAATTATATATTTGATTTAGGTAATTAACATAAACCAGTCAGTTTTGAAGGATGTTAAGACATCTGAGTAATAATATAACATTTAATTTGTATATTTTTTCTTGTTTTTTGTTGCTAACATTGCTTATATAGTTAATATTTTGACCTTCATATAACCTTAATCTAATACAGTATATATTAGGAAGGAAATTATATATTTATTTATAGATATATATTTTTTTTTGCGTTATAAGTAACGTATAAAATGCATGTAGTAAGAAAAAAATTTGAGATAATATCTCTACTCAAAAGTTCCACCCAACAATTCACTACAAAAGCTTTCTGTATTGAAAAGTTCGTGTACTGTATTTAACCATATTTATCTCCCCTCAACTAAAAAAAAAAAACTTTTTGTATACGACTATTCATTTTTTTTTTTTTTTTGTTGGAGGGGGTTATTCTTGCGATAATATAAAAATAAATAAATACACATTTTGCCAGCATAGAAGTAAATACAGAAGGCCAGCGATAAATGAACATGGTTGTTAACAACACTAAACTCGCAACTAGTTCTAAAGAAATGTTTTTTCTTTGTTCGATACGTTACATTAGGAAATCATTGTATTCGTTTTTAACTAAAATATATATAAGGAAATCGTTTATTTCCTGTAAACCTATAATTTTTTTTTGTGTGTACAAGAAATCTTTTAAAAAGTTATTTATTTCTATTCCAAAGTTTGTTGTTCATTTCTTTCTAAAGTCTCGATATTGGGATAACATTTTTACTGATAATGCCATAATCGTTCACAAAAATAACACCATGCCAGGTTTACTAAAAAAAAAGAAAGGATTGAAGTGGTTTCCCATTATTTTCTTCACTGAGCCAAATTTGTTTTTTTTTCTTTCTCTTCAGTAATTTGACTAGTTTGATGCACCTCTTCAAGATTCCCTATCTAGTGCTAGTCGTTTCATTTCGGTATACCCCCTACATCCTGCATCCCTAACAATTTGTTTTACATATTCCTAATTGTTTTACAATTTTTTCCTTCTACCTGACCCTCTAATATTAAAGCGACTATGCCAGGATGCCTTAATGTGTGGCCTATAAATCTGTCTCTTCTTTTAACTATATTTTTACAAATGCTTCTTTCTTCATCGATTTGTCGCAACACCTCTTCATTTGTCACTTTATCCACCAATCTGATTTTTAACATTCTCCTATAGCACCGCATTTAAAAAGCTTCTAATCTTTTCTTCTCAGGTACTCCGATCGTCCAAGTTTCACTTCCATATAAAGCGACACTCCAAACATATACTTTCAAAAGTATTTTCCTGACACTTAAATTAATTTTTGATGTAATCAAATTATATTTCTGACTGAAGACTCGTTTTGCCTGCACAATTCGGCATTTCATATCGCTCCTGCTTCGTCCATATTTAGTAATTCTACTTCCCAGATAACAAAATTCTTCTACCTCCATAATATTTTGTGTCTACTATTTTCACATTCAGTGGTCCATCTTCGTTATTTCTACTACATTTCATTACTTTCGTTTCGTTCTTGTTTATTTTCATGCGGTAGTTCTTGCGAGGACTTCATCCATGCCGTTCATTGTTTCTTCTAAATCTTTTTTACTCTCGGCTAGAATTACTATATCATCAGCAAATCGTAGCATCTTTATCTTTTCACCTTGTGCTTTTACTGGGATCTGAATTGTTTTTGAACATCACTAACTGCTAGTTCTACGTAAAGATTAACAAGTAACGCGGATAGGGAACATCCTTGTCGGATTCCCTTTCTTATTACGGCTTCTTTCTTATGTTCTTCAATTATAACTGTTGCTGTTTGGTTCCTGAAAATGTTAGCAATTGTTCTTTTGTATATGAACTCTATTTTTAAAAAAAATGCTAAACAATTATTCCAGTCTACGTTATCGAATGCATTTTCTAGGTCTATAAATGCCAAGTATGATGGTCTGTTTTTCTTTAACCTTCCTTCTACTATTAATCTGAGCGCTTTAATTGCTTCCCTTGTCCCTATACTTTTCCTGAAACCAAATTGGTCTTCTCCTAACACTTCTTCCACTCTCCTCTAAATTCTGTTGTGCAGAATTCTAGTTAAGATTTTTATGCATGGCTATTTTGAGCCAATTATATTGTTACAAATTAACATGCTAAATTCACCGAAATACAAATTGAATGCAATAATTTTTTTCCATAATAAACACTTATTATGTGCTATTTTTATACATGCACGAAGCGAGCGAGGGGCTAAGGAGGCTATAACCCCCACCGAAATTCTTAGACTTGAAACTATTAAACTTTATCATTCAGGGGTTAAACCTAAGTAAGTTGGGTATACAAAATTCTTATTAGCATTTTACATTTTCCTAATGTACAACATCTCAAAAGTATTTTCAAAAAATATAAGGTAAATCGGTACATAATCATCTCGCTAGTCATTAATCTCTTCTGATACACCGTAATCCGTCGGTGCTCGACCCTGCAAGAATAACGCCATTACTCGACGTGTGAGCGCCGCGCTCAGTCTGACACAATACTATTAAAAGTTATTGATTACTAGGGATTTCCCTTAAGCCAGAAACGTTAACACTTGCTTATCGCATTCCAAACACATACGAGGAAGCTACACGGCGTTCCAAGAATCTTCAAATAGTTTTCAAGTTCTTTTCCTAGGTTCAGCTAGTCCTGGAGAAGTGGATGAACATAAAATTTTAGCGATGTATTATGATAATAATAAATGTTCTGAATCTGTCCTCTCAAGCGGAGTATCTTATTTCGTGCGAGAAAATAAAGTCATTAAATTTAAAATGCGAGAGTTCAAATGTTCAAATTCCATTTACTTCTGTACAGATTTGAATACTAGATAGTGAATTACAGATGTTCTATGGTGGTGGGGTTTCAATTAACGACACATCTCAGAAATGGTTCATTTCACTTTAGGGAAATCGGGTATATGTTGTAACGCACCGGGTTGGTCTAGTAGTGAATGCGCCTTCGCAAATAAGCTGATTTCGAAGTCGAGATTTTTAAGGTTCAAATCCTAAGGTTCAAAGGCAGTTACTTTTATACAGGTTTGAATACTAGATCGTGGATACCGGTGTTCTTTGGTGGTTGGGTTTCAATTAACCATACATCTCAGGAATGGTCGAACTGAGACTGTACAAAATTACACTTCATTTACACTTATACATATCAACCTCTGAAGTGATAACTGACGGTGCTTCCGGAGGGTAAACCGAAGAAAAAAGGAGTCGATGAAGAAGAAGGTTGGGTCAAAAATGGATGGAGGGTGGCGTAAGGTTCCATTTCTTCTTCTTATTTTTTCTTTCAGCCCCCGGATCCACTATAAGATGTTTCTTCAGAGGATGATATGTATGATTGTAATGTATATGTATGAAGGGTAGTCTTGTCAGGTCGACTATTCCTGAGATGTATGGTTAATTGAAACCCAACCACCAAAGAACACCGCTATCCACGATCTAGTATTCAAACCTGTATAAAAGTAATTGAAACCCAACCATCAAAGAATACAGTCATATTCGTATAAAAGTAACTGCCGTTAGTAGGATTTGAACCTTAGAACCCTCGATTTCTAAATCAGGTGATTTGTGATGATGAATTAACCAGTAGACCAACCCTGTGGGATGGCGTAAGAGACCTGTCGCCTGGCAGAGCATTAAATGATGATGTACTAAAAATTATTTTATTAAATATTTATTTCCAAAATATAAAAATCTGTTGATCTATGTGATAGAATAGTAGCGTTTCTACTCTTTTTTTATATTCTGGGTTCAATTCTGTGGCATCTTTCTTACGTTAAAAAATTCATTGTCATCCATAATGGTAACTATTACTGGGCTGTCAACCTTGTGTTACCATATAAATAAATATATATTTTTTTTACTAATTTCCATTTGTAACAAATTACAATTTACAAATTATAATTCATAAAAAAGATCAATTTCCGAAATAGATTTATTTAGACTAATTATAGTTGTTTAATTTATTTTATATAAAATCCATTTATTTTAAAATGAACGATGAGCCTTTTCCGCATACTAAATATCGATCGATTTTCGTTACATTACGCAGGCTATTATTCATTATAAAAACATAGGTTATATATTTACCTTGTATGTTGGAAAATGACGGATTTATAATAGGGAAGATGAAATTCATCGTCAAGTACCTACCTAGCAGCTAGCTGTTTTTGTTTGCTGTAGTGGGTGTGGTGAGATAAATTGTATTTGACTATGGAGTTCATATATACATATGTATATGCATATCTAGTGCTTGAGGGATTTTGCACAACGTAAATACGCAGTTAAGAGGTTTATAAATAATAGAGTGCATTTTATCGCCATATTAAATATAGGAAGAGAGAGAGGGAGCGAAAATTATAAGGAGATGGAAGATAATATGTATACAATGAGTACATGATTTAGTGTGAAGTACATTTAATTCACCGTTTAAAAATATCTAGTTTCATAATTTGAGTGAAATTTCTTGTTTAATTAAGATAAAATTATAAAAAGCACAGGGAATCTTTTTTTATTGTATAATTTTTTACTTTTAACTAAAAAACAAGACAAACTTTAAAAATATAAAGTTTTGTATACTTATCTAAAATATAAACTTAAAAAAGTGGAAAACCATACTGAAACAAAAATAAAAAAAATTATAATTTGTGTTCGCATAAAAAATTTCTACGTGCTTAAAAACATTTTTTCATGAATCTGCTAGCTGTTTTCTGATAAGAATATTGCATAAACACCACTGTAAATTGATTTTAGTAGATTTTTCATTAATATTTCAATGTAATAATTATAAATTGATTAAGGTAAATGGTAAAATTTTATTTTGTAATTATTTTTCTCTTATTCAAAAATAAATTGTTTTTGAAAATAAAACTTTATTTAAGTTTATTCAACTTATATCTGGAATCGATACAAACGACCGCTCTGCTTCGTTAATGTGTAGGATATATCTTTGAGCTTATTGAAAACGCGTCGTGTAGTACATCACAGTGTTATTAAATTACACATACAGAATAAGTTGATTTTATTTATTTTTTCGTAGATTTTATTACATCAATTTTTTCAGAATTAAATTCTCTACAAGTTTTAATAATAAAATATAATGTATTTATTAGTCACTAGCAGACCCGGCAATGCTTCGCTATTGCTAGATTTGAGTATATATATATATATATATATATATACTCAAGAGAGAGAGAGAGATTGAGAGAGAGAGAGAGAGAGAGAGAGAGAGAGAGAGAGAGCGAGTTTAAATGAACACAACTGAAAATTTGATAAAAAAATTAAAAACTGAACATTACGGAACTTCACAAATTTTACCTTTCACTTATTCTCCTTCCTCTTCTTCTTAACACCCGTCTCCCTCATCACTCTCCCAGTTTCTTTTTACCCTTCCCCGTTTTCCATTTTCTCTTTTACCCGCGCGTAAATCGGTCCATTAGTTTTTTGGTCTTTAGCGGGCACACATACGAGCATGCCTTTTATATATATATATATATATATATATATATATATATATATATATATATATATATATATAGAATAAAAAAGTCTGTTTGTATGTTTGCTTGTTTGTTTGTTAAATATCTGGACGCCAGCGCCACCTAGGGGGTCCAAACAAATTCAGAAACCTTCGCGAGCGTGCGCACAACTCACTAAAGTTTCATCGCAATCGGATGAACAGTTTAGGAAGGCATAAGAGACATACGGACAGACAAACATTCATTTTTATATATACAGATTAACAAACTTATTATACGTCAAATCTAAAAAAATTGTTTTTCATAACCAAATTTTTTTTATTTTACGTTGGATATCATGAAAACTACGGGAGATACAATGCGGGACCTTTTTTTCCGATTTTTCAGGTCAAAAAATATAAGAAAATTTCAAGTTTACTCCTTATATAACGCCTTAAAAATTTCAGTATGACCTCATTTCACCTGGGGGAACTGAAATCTTGACAAAAATTTTTCACTAGTCGTTACTAAGTCAACCGGGTTGGTCTAGTGGTTAAACTCGTCAACGCAAATCAACTGATTTCGAAGTCGAGTATTTTATGGTTAAAATCCTAGTAAAGGCAGTTACTTTTATACGGATTTGAATACTAGATCGTGAATACTGGTGTTCTTTGGTAGTTGTGCTTCAATTAACCTCACATCTCAGGAATGATCGACCTGAAACTGTATAAGATTACACTTCATTTACATTCATAAATATCATCCTCTGAAGTGATACCTTACAGCGGTTCCGGAGGCCAAACAGAAAAATTGAGCTATCGATAACAAAGCGTTGTTGGATAATATATGTTGGTAAGAATTTTTTTTCCTTATTTTAAAATCTAGAATCAGTCCCCAAATTATTTTCCTTATTCAACAGACTTTCAGGACATTTTCTGTTGTTGAAAATATAGAAGAAAGTTCGTATGAACATAGGTTCGGAAATTTTTCGTTGGCGAGTTTTGGCTGGTGAAATCTTTTGCCCTTTTTCTGCGGCTTCGGTAAAATTAAGGCACACTGTATGTAATTCTTAAGAGCCAAATTACAGGTTAAATTTAGTGTTTTATATGAAATCTGATATGAGAAATAGAAAAAATATGTTCCACAACTGTATTTTTAGTAATTTTTAGAGAAATCTAGAATAAAAGACAAAATATTGTGGTCGGCAAACAACACTAATTTATTTTTGACGTATAATAAGCTTATTAAATGGGTACTAAACAAAGAAATTTTGAACAAAATTTTTATAGAGAATATAATTTTGAGTAAAACGGTATGAATAAAGTCCTCAGAAACCGAATACAAATGTAGTGGTAGCGTCTCGGGCTTTCATCCGGAGGTCCCGGGTTCGAATCCCGGTCAGGCATTACATTTTCACACAAACTACAGATCACTCATCTCATCCTCTGAAGTAATACTTAACGGTGATCCCGGATGTTAAAAAACAAAAAAAAAACGTAAGAATTTTAAAATTTAACAATAAAAAAATACCAAAATATGGAAGAATTAAACTAGATATTAAACGAAAATAAATTTCCAGTATTAGAAAGCAAAATAAATAAATAGTTTAGAAAAATAACAAATAATTTAATAAACTACTGAAAATCTTTACTGCCACAGTGGATATTGTACTCTGTCCGATAAAGAATGTTTTTTGTGGCTTTCCGTATCTCAGTAGGGTTATTTTATATTATTTTTTCCAAACTAAGAATTCTCATAATAAACTCTCCTCTTGTATTACACTTTTGTTCGTTATACTAATGATTTCAAGTAGTCCCACAAAATGGTATTTAGAAATAGGCGACCTTGGTGTCCTTTTTCTTTCCTGTTTAGCCGCCGGTAATTACAGTTCAGGTATTACTTTAGAGGATGAATGAGGATGGTATGAGTGTAAATGAAGTGTAGTCCTGTACAGTCTCATTTCCACCATTCCTGAGATGTGTGGTTAATTGAAACCCAACCATCAAAAAACACTGGCATCCACGATCTAGTATTCAAATCCGTATAAAAATAACTAACTTTACTAGGACTTGAACGCTGGAACTCTCGACTTCCAAATCAGCTGATTTGGGAAGACGCGTTCACTACTAGACCAACCCGATGGGTTGACCTTGGTGTCCAGTTGATTGTTCCGCCACGTCTAATCCGCCTGTTTAAAAAAGTATTGTTTAAGGGTTCTCTATCCTACTATAGTATGGAGTTGCCCCATCGAGCTGGAAAATCATTTGTCTTCTTGTTTCAAACTACTTCCACTTAATTTAGGAAATTATTCTTAAAAATACTGACAGCACAGTTGTAAAACTTTCCTGTCACGCGCCTTTTTTTTCTGATTCACGGCTTACAAGCATATACAACTTAATGGAAAATATTTATAATTTTATTTAAATTTAACATTTTTTGTTTATTTAATTCAGTGATTCTAACTAAAGCGCCGCGCATATCGTATTTCGTTCGCGCGGGTTTGGCGGTACTAGCGGCCACCTTAAATACTATTTTACACTTTAAATTCTATTCATTTATTTAACTCTACCGCTCACATGTGAGTACGACATAATAGACGACTACAACAGCTATACGCTAGTGCTACACTAGCGCTCCTTGTAGTGAGAGAAAGAACTATTAACGCTGTACCCCCCACTTAGCCGCTTGTTTATTTAGATCAATTTTTGGGGTAGAGTGCGATTTGGAAAATTTTTTTTCAAATTTTATTTTTTAATTGTTAACAAATGTGCCTAAGAAAAATAAGACTAGGCGAAATCTCGCGTTACAGACGGTAACTTTCCTCTACAGTCCCCCCTTGACTTTTTAAGTTGTCAATTTAACGGCATCATTGCCTCAGTTATAAAAGTAATGTAACCAAGTTTGGTCAAAATCGGTTCTGGAGTTATAAGGAGTGCAAGGCCGAAATCACACACGTACATTCGACTAATTTCCAACCGATTTTTGGATTTCTTAGGTGTCAAAACGTCAAGATCCGGTGAAAACCGTATTTACCCAAACTGGACCAATTACGATACTTTCCTTTATAAAGCTATTGCTTGCTACAGCACGAGACGGGAAAGTAAAAGTTAAAGTACGACTCATCCGAAATATTTTTATTGAAAATAGCAGTCACCTGTAAATTAGTAAACAGATTTTTGTTACTTCCTTGTCCGAAGTAAAGGAAGTATTGTGATCACGAAAAATTTCAGTTTTCACATTTCAACAGAAAGATCCATTTTGACTAGTTTCGGCGTTACGTCTATACGTATGTATGTATCCCGCGTAACTCAAAAACGATTAGCCGTAGAATGTTGAAATTTTGAATTTAGGACTGTTGTAACATTTAGTTGTGTACCTCCTCTTTTGATTGCAATTGACTAGACCAAAAGTATCAAAAAAGGCTCAAAATCCAAAAAAAAAAATGGATTTTGGACTTTTTCTTAACTGCAGTTCTTTCATTGATAGCTTTTCAACCATATATTATAAGTGGTACTTATTTTTATTGGTTCCACAGTTATAGCCCAATAAAATTTTAATTAATGAAATGTTTGGATCGTACAAGGGGAAGACACATCGGTTCGAATCCGACTTCATTCCATTCTTTTTTTTTTTTTAATATATTAATTTATTAATAATATTTGACTTCTGATTGTAAAAAAATGTGTATATTTAATTTAATAGGCGTACAAGGAAGTTATGTGGTGTCCATATCAGATTTTTCTGTTTAATAATTTCTCCGTAAATATTTGTGAACAATTATATAACGATTAACGTAGAGGAGTTATTTACATTCAAAAGTTATTGTATATCATTTGTATGAATACCATATTATCCTTTCGTTAATTTTTTTTTTAAACTTATTTATATATTTATTTTTTATGCTTTCAGTATTTTTTTTTTAACTATTCCGGTATAACATTGAAACACAAATTATATTAATAAATAAATGGTTGAAATCGCGATTGTTGGTCAATAAAATGTCAAAATTATATATAAAAATTTAATGTTTTAGGCAATTAATTTATTTGTTGTGAAATCGATTTTTGTTTAAAAAAATTAAGAATTCATTTCATTTGCTTATTTTTTTATTTTTTGAAGTAAAATTAGTATAAATATTTTAAATCACAGGATTAGGTTAACAGGAAAAAATAGAACCAAAATAAACTTGCTTATTATTAATTTTCAAATTCATCATTATAGATATGCGACGACTGCGCTGTTAATAACCAGCGTAATGGTCAATATTACCTATGTAAAAATATACTGTAAATGTTACTGTTTTACAGATAACAAAGGTATTATTATTTACGCTAAGTTATGAGTAACGTTTTCTCTTTAAGATAAATGATTTTACATAGACCATTGAACACGTATGGAGGCCGCAGGAAGCAGATGTTACATTGTGCTGAGTGTAGTATAGGCCTGTTAGTTTTCGTAATAACATCTGTTACTACTCCTTACCTATTTAATAATTTAGGCTTATTATTACATTACGCCTAATTTTACTACTCTAATGATATATTTATATACATTACTATAGTTCGGCCAACGAAAGAAAACACTTGAGTTTGTATCGAGATATATCCGTTTATTAATACACTCTGAATTCTTTATTTTATATTCTAATAGTAAATAATCATATACAGTTACTGTAAAATATTTTCTTTTATAACATCAATATTACACTGTTGATGAATTTTTAAATAATATTGTCACGTTTCGCGGCTCGATTAGGATGTTGAGATATAAGCAATTTAAAATGTCTACATAAGTACAATTTATTGGTTTAGAAAACATGAATAAAACAAAACAAATTAATAATAATAATGACAATAGTAATAATAATAATAAACGAATAATAAAAATAGTAATCACAACCACAATAATAAACAGTGATGACATACAGAACAGAATTTAAAATAATCGTCAGGATTTATTTACAAGTAGCCAAACAAGAATACCAGAATTCAGTCCCATTGACAAAACATATTAGCATGACCGCTAGTCTTAACCCTTTTACACACATTAGTCTTACCAACAATAGTGCAATAGATAAGACAAGTATAAAGTTCATTCACTCCAAATATACTTTGCTGTTCACAATTAAAACTACCCTAACAGTTTAAAAATGAAATTTAGTACATTATCTTTTTCACTTACTCACTGAACCATTTCTTGGTTACATGTACTGGAATTATTTATGACGTCACCTTAATCGTGTCGAACTCGCATAATAACTCTTCTATCGTAGCAATCTCGTAGAAAAAAAAACATTGTAACGTCTCGCTTAGACTGATTCGCAAAACTGATTTGAAACTGGTCTTTCCCGGAGTATTTATACTCCTGTCCTCTTTACCTTCCGGACTGCACTCAACTCGAAGCGTGAGAATGATCATTCGCCCTCACACATTCCCATGAAATTCCTAATCAGGTCCGGTAACTCTTCTCACATAACAACATCTATTTAGGTGTGTCAGTGGCTGTATTACTAAAGAAGATTGTTAAATGGACCTGTTACCTTTACTAAAAGGGTTCCTTTTAGCCCCTTTCAGGATTCCTCCCATTATTATATTTTCTACTACTTTCTTTTTAATTGGCATGAATCCGTTACTCAGGTCCGTTATACTGATCTTGTTATAATATAATGAAATTAAAAAACGCCTGCATTTTCTACAGTCCATTCAACCTTTACATAAATGTGTGTTTAAATAATTTTAATAATATCTTTTGAATTATATAAGATTTCTTAAAGTTATTTTTTACATTATTGCTTTTGTTCGCTGATTGCGATTGGGAATGAAATTGAATTATCTAAATGTTTTTTGGTATGTGGAGCACGAAAATACCACAATTAAAATGTAATTTCCGTGTGTGTATATATATATATATATATATATATATATATATATACACACACCTATATACCTATATATAAACTATAAACTTTGTGGCTCGAAAATCTCCAGAACAACTGGATCAGATTCATTAAATTTAGTTATACTGTAGAAGTGTATCTCTGAAATTGTACATGTTAAAATTAGATGATTGGTTGAGTCGTTCACGAGTTACTCTCAATTGTTCTAAAAAATTTTAAAATTTTGTGGCTCGCTTGAAAATCTGCAAATCTATTAGATCAATTTCATTGAAATTTATTTATACTATAATAGTTTATCTAAAGTTATGCCTGTGAAAATTGATGAAGATTGGTTGATTTATTCTTTAGTTAATGATTGACAACAGATGAATGAGAAGTAGTGTGTGAAAATCCCAGTCAGGTATGGCATTTTCACACGATACTTGTCATTCATCTCATCCTCTGAAACAATACCTAACGGTGGTCCCGGAGTTTAAAAAAAAAAACACCTCAAATTTTAGGTTATGTTGATTATGCAGTAGTGTATTTTTTCGTACACCCGAATGCGGTGTCACTGTAGTTAGCAAGTTGAAAGATGCTTGTGTGTACGATCTACTCATTAATCGAACGTATATGGTGCGTTTCTGATTGCGAAATAATGGAGCGTCGGAACGAAAGTCGGTCTTGCACATAAATGTGCAAGGTTTTTCTTATGTTTTGTATGTTTACGTATTCATCTTAATAATATTTTTTATTATGTTTATATTGTAAATAAATAATGAACATCTATTTTTTTTAAATTTTATTATGTTTATTTTACGATGCTGTTTTGATCAACGTTTTACTGTGGTTTCCCGCTATTCATCCAGACAAACGCTGGGTCATTTTTTTTTATTTTTCCGTGAAGTAGTATATCTACTCACTCCTGATGTGAACTGTATAAATTTTTCTTCTTTGTACGAAGTAAAGAAAGTATTGTGATCGCGAAAAATTTTGGTTTCCAGATTTCAACGGAAATATTGATTTTGACCATCCCTGAATTCAACCTGACTAGTTTCGGCGTGACATATGTTTCTGTACGTACGTACGTATGTATCTCGTATAACTCAAAAACGATTAGCCGTAGGATGTTGACATTTTGGATTTAAGACTTTTGTAACATCTAGTTGTACACCTCCCCTTTTGATTGCATTTGACTGGACCAAAAGTGTCCAAAAAAGGCCAAAAAAAAACAAATAATTGGATTTTGGACTTTTAACTACATTATAAGCCCTCATTGAGAGCTTTTAATGATATGTCATAAGTGGTACTTATTTTCATTGGTTCCGGAGTTATAGCCAAATGAAATTTTAATTAATGAAATATTTGGAACTTACGAGGGGAAGACACATCAGTTCAAATGCGACTTCTTCTACTTTCTTTTTCTTTAATTTTTTTTTTAATTTAAATATATTGATTTATTAATAATTAACTTCTAATGGTAAACAATTTTTATAATAATTAATAATTCAATAATAACAATAAGAAGAAATATGAAAAAAATATCAGAAATTAATGAAATAAATTTTACGCACTTTTCATTTAAAAAAAAAAAAAGTGTATATGTAATTAATTAGGCGTTAATGGAAAGGAATTCACGTGGATTTCACATCATTTTTTGTTTTTATATTACCTACCTCATTATTTAGCCCAGCGGTAATTTTTGAAAACTCTTTTCTAATGTATTGTGAAGATAGCTTTTTTATCGAAGGTATTATGTAATTTTGTTTTACTATAACCTTTCTCCCATATTTGCCATATTTTTGTACGTTTAACAATATAAAGGAGTCTCAAAATTAAGGCAGGATTTATATTGTGCAACATGTTTTTCCGTTGGGTTGGCAACGTTCTATGAAGCACATGTAATCATCTCATTCAGGATAGTAGTGAAATAGTCATGATGGAATAATTCACTCTGCAGGAGCGCATGACTATCGTGAAAACGTATTATAAATACGAGAGTGTTGTGCTGTAACTGTATATGAGGCACGTTATCGTGTCATAACAACAGCATTTTTGTTTGTGGCCTTAGGTGGAAGCCATGGAGTTCGATGAGATAGCGCCATGTGTCATGTGACGCGCTAAACCATTGAGTTGTTACAGCAAAAATTTCATGGACGGCTGATTTCCAACAACAGTGATCACAATTAGCCAGCAAAGTCAAGCAATTTTGCACCTTATGATTTTTATCTCTGGAGATTTGTAAAGTCCATGGTTTACAGCAAACGCATACCAACCATTTCTGAATAGGTTGTGTCGGGTGCCCTGCCGTTGGTTCAACGTGAAACGTTGCAGACCTTGGATGAAGTTCCTCCGAGCTACAGACCGACCAAACTATCTAGAGTTAATGGGAGAGCCACCGTCATATTTTTTTTTCGAACAAAACTGAAAGTGTCCAACAGAAAATTTTAGTTTCTCCTTTTGGCCAACTCTACAGATAAATTGGTCGGTCTGTATGTTGGCGAGTCACTTTTAGTGTATTGGATTGAAATAAAAACGAAACATTGACTACACTAAATGGTACATGATATTTATTTCGACTAATGTTTGACGACAATTTTGTTCAACATCGGTCTATAATATGAGAAGTAAAATACATAAGGCTAAATAAGCAACGGTGGAGTTGCTCGCGCCGTGCCAAAACAGTCTAGCTCGCTCGGCACCGGACATTGGGGTACTTGTGACCATGACCTCCCCTTTTCAACGATGTGTAATTTATATTTCCAGCTTTTTCTGGGGTTGAAGCTGACATTTTGAATTTTTATTCTTTTTTACGTGATTACTTTAATTTTTTACGCATAAATATTGTCCAAAATCGATCTATCTCGACAAACTAAACACAACACACGAATCGCTGCGCTATCACGACTAAGTCGTGAGCCACACCGAATGAAAATGAGGGAGAGCGCCAGGTTTGGCCGATCTGTTCTGTGCCCCTACCCGCCAACCCGCTCTCCAGTGATGCAAACTCAAAGTGTCATCGGCAAGCTAACCGTGTAAATTATAAAATGACACCGCATTTACGTCTCTGAGACTTATAGTTTTGGAGTTATTAAGGCAGAACGATATAGACATTTTCGTTACCTTACAAATTTCTGTTTCGGTATCTGTATGTTACGGTGTGATTTTAAAGACGTTTCAAAAAGAACTTTGACCTGTTATGGCACTTATTGAGACGCAAGTCTGCGAAAATGTGATTTTTGTACAAATTGTGTCAAAAGATTGCGCGAGTGTTATTTAAAAAGTGGTAGACATTTTCCGGATATTATCTTTTTCCATATTTAATTGGTGTTTTTACTCTTTTAACATATATATTATATAATATATATATATATATATATATATCTGGTAGTATTATTAAACTTTCAAGGAGAACTTATGTTATCCGAATTAAACATGAAATTAAATGATGAGACCGGATTAGTATAAGTACTTTTGATTTTGAAAGTTTTTCCTTGCTTAATGATATCACCACATAAGCTTGAAGCTTGTGTGTGGGATATAAAAATGGTATTTTGTAGCGAATGAAAAATGCCTTACCTGACCGGGATTCGAACCCGGGACCTCTGGTTGAAAGGCGGAGACACTACCACTCCGCCCCGGAGAGCGACGGAGGTAATATAATTAGATGATGTATTTATGTTAATTATAAAACAGTTAGCGAAAAATTAATCGGTTATGATTTATAAAATGTTTGGTACTTTTATACGCAATTACTCAACTATCATTACAGAAGGATGAAATAAAGAAATTCGAAACTGCAAGAATAATAATCAATTAAAAAAAAAAAAAAAAAAAAATTACAAAAATATATGTGATTACGTATAAACATTATTTTTTAAAAAAACTTTTATTTAACTAATATTAATATAACATTAATAAAAAAAAGAAACAAATTATAAAAACACTAAAAAGTAAAAAATAAGAATTAAATCAAATTTATTTAATTCTTATTTTTTACTTTTTAGAGTGTTTTTATAATTTGTTTCCTTTTTTTATTAATGTTAATATTAATATTAGTTAAATAAAAGCTGTTTTAAGAAATAATTTTTTATATCTAATCAAATATATTTTTGTAATTTTTTTTTAATTTTTTTACTTTTTGTCTTAATGAACGATAAACTTTTTACATCCAAAAATTATTGACTAAAAAGTCAAAATATTTATTTTTACACATCGAAGCTACATACGTGTACCAAATTTCAATCATTTTCATACGATATTCATGAGAAATGAAAATTTTCAACTAAATGCATGAATTTAGCGTAGGAGTATCGCGTGGGGTTGTGAGGGTGGGTCTTATCCAAATTCTAACACCGTAGTATTATGTGTATGTCACTGAACTCCTAAACGGCTGGACCGATTTTTATGAAATTTTTTGTGTGTGTCAAGGGTATTCGAGAATGGTTTAGATTCACAATTTCATCCGATAGAATTTTTTAAAAATTAATTTATTTATTTATTTATGTGTTGTTATTGATATTGGGAAGGTTAAGGTTCATAATTGGATTCGGTAGGCAGCGCTGTGATCGCTTTTTAGAAATTTTTTTTAACTTTTGGTATATCAGCCAGACCCGGTAGTTGGTGCTGCGATCGGATTCTAGGATTTTTTTTTTGTTGCTTTTTCGCATGTCAGTTACTTGCGTCGTAGCTTAGGGTTGTTATTACATTAAAATTCGTATTTTTAACGGACTACTGTATTTACAGAGTAGTTTGAATTAAATCCGATAGGTAGTGCTGTTCTGACAATTGGATTTATTTACATTCTGATTTTTATAAAGTGAAGGGTTAAATTTTATGAAGTTCCGTAATGTTTTGTAAGTTTCTTAATGTTCATTATTAACTGTAATGCTTTCGCAGCCACAACCCTTTTCGTTAAAAAATTACTTCCTACCGAATACTGTGATTAGAGAGTGGTGTGAATTAAATCCGATAGGTAGTGCTGTTGTTTTGCCATTTGGATTTATTTACGTTCTGACAAAGATTATATGTTGTTCCTAATATTCAGTTTTTTAAGCTTTTATGAAACTTTCAATTGTGTTCATTTAAACTATATGTATACTCAAATCTAGCAATAGCGAAGCATTGCCGAGTCTGCTAGAATTGCGCGTTTATTGAGATTATTATATTATTACTGAAATAACGTTTTAAAGTGTAATTAAAAAATATACATTGTGCAAATTTGTAAAGTGCAGTATTTAAGTGAGTATATTACATGATTTTTCATGAATTTTAATGATTTATACACGTGCATTCAATTACAGTCAACTTAACCTACAAATTTAAATTGTCAGTTCTCATTTGATTCTATGCAACTAATGAAGTATTGAACGGCTCTTTGAAAATAAAAATCTAAGTCTGTAAAATAAATTATAAAAGTTACTTATAATAATTATAGATTAAAGTATATTTAAAAAATTGAAGTTATCATTTCTGTAGCTGATTAATTTTATAAAAAAATTTCTAAAATTGTGTTTTTAATTTACAACTATTTAAAATGTGTTAAAATAGATGTTAAAATTAAAAATGAGAAAAATGATCATTTCTACTAAAATTTTAACAACGTTACTTTTTTTTACAGTGTAGTTTTTTTATTAATTGTTTAATTAAGTTATCACATGGTTATGAAACTTCAAAATTATTAAATAAATAAAAAAATGTAGGAGGTACTTTTTTAGAATTACCTTAAGTGAAAATTAGCAGTAATGTGGATGAAAATTTATTAATTACACTAATTATTGATTTTACGGCGTTTCGATTTTTTAATTCAATTTTCATCAGACATCTCAATATTTAGTGAAAAGAAATATTAACCATACTACACATAATTAATCAATAAACCCATTACATTAATACAACAATCACAAACTGATAGTAGTCATATTAATGAAATTTCGTCCACATTCCTGCTAATTTTAACTTTCTTATTTAATAAATTTCTTATTTTTATTTGTTGTGTATTAATTACAGAACAATGCCACATCAGGACAACGTCTGTCGGGTCCACTAGTTATTTTATATTTGTTTATTTAATGTTACGTTTGATATTAGCAACTGGCTACGTTTTTTTTTAATTTATGCCAACTCTGAAGTCAAAATTATGGTGAAATTTGATTGTTGATTTTAAGTTTAACTTTGTATTTAATTAGTCATTTAATATTAAAATATTTATAAAATAACTATTATAAAATTTGCAAAAATAAAAATTTATTAGGTATTTTTTAATGATTTTGAAAACAATAATATATCATAACACTAATATATCATAATAGTTTTAATATAATTTTGTACAAGAAATTACATTAATAGTTAGTAGTCGTTTATAATCAACATTATCTGTTTTTTTTTATTTTTTATTTTAATACACTTTGAATGATAGTTTATAAAAATTTATATCAAAAAAGTGATAGTCCAACCATGATTTTCTTGTAACATAAAAACATTTAATTCAACGCATTTCGTCCCGGCCTCGTAATAAGTAGCATGAATATTGATTCATCTTGTTTATAAAAACGAGATGAATCAATCTTTTTCCAAAATAGATGGGTAAGGATTCCTGTCTTCTTTCTTCTTATAATATATATTATGTATATATAATAAATATTCCATGTCATTCAACTTCCTAAAGTCTGAATTTGTATTCAGACTTTATGCAATTTACCGATATATGGCATGTTTTAATTTGTCGTCCGTATCAGTTAATATTAACCGAAGCAATTCGTTTTATCCTTCATCTTAATATCTACAAAACTAACAAAAAATTGAGATGGGGGCCCACCTCCCCACCTCACTTAATCCCACCCCACCATTATCGTTATGGTTCAACCATGTTTACTCTGATTATTTTTTAAAGTTATCTACCTTTTTTATAAATACCTTTTATTATTATTCGTTATTCTATTTCTTTGTTGTTATCTTTAATTTTTCTTGAGTTTATTTAATTTCGATTAAGATTTCTTTTTGTTAATGGTAGTCCTCTTTCCTTTAAATTTCAGCGGTTTTTTTTTAATTCTCTTTTTATATGTGGACTTCTTTTGCAATTCCTTTTTTTTTTCTTGTATATATTTCTTTTGATGTAGTATATAAATGCTCTCAATCGATCAGCAGAGATTGAATAGGTGTAACTCTGTCAGTACTCTTAACAGAACTGAATTGAAAATTAAATAACAGTTGCTTAGAAACTGTCTAAACAATGCCTAAATATAAATTATATATATAAATAAAAATGTAAATGTTCGTTTGTTTAAAATCTTAAATCTACGAAAGTTCTTCACCGATTGCTTTGAAATTTTAACACAACGTTGTATTCTAATACGCGCGTATTTTTATATACCTACGATTTATATAAGTAATCTGTCACACTTGTGACAGGGAAAAACATGCCTTTTTTAAAAACAGCGCTATCTGTTGGACGTAAAAGCAACACACGCTATATTAAATATTTTATGATTCCATTTTAATATTTCCGATCTGTGTGTCTGCTATAGACTAAAAAACTACTGGATTTACGCGCGGGGAGAAAGGGAAAAATCGGAAAAGGTAAAAGGGAAGAAGGGAAAATGGAAAATAGAAAAAGGAGAAAACGGGGAAAAGGAAAAACGGGAAAAGAAAATGGAAAGGAAAAAGGAGAAAAAAGAAAAGGGGAAAGGGGGAAAGATGAATGGAAAAAGGAAAATAAGAGAAAGAGAATTGGGGGAAAAAAAGGGAAAGGGATGGGAAAGGGGAAAAGAAAAGGAAATATGGGAAAAATGAAAAGGGAAAAGGGAAAGATTATATTTTGTTAAGTTCCGTAATGTTCATTTTGTTAATGTTTTATCAAACTTTCATTTGTATTCATTTAATCTTTATATACACAAATCTAGCTATAGCGAAGCATAGCCGGGTCTGCTAGTAAAAAAATAAAATATTAATTAAAAAAAAAAATTACCAACAAGAAAATTGTTTTAAAAATTAATTTTTAAAAATAACATTGATTTAGAAACTAATTTATATACTAGATGGAACTACAGGCAGAACAGAATCATTTTGTATAAAATTAGTGACTAAATAATAATATTGTACAATATGCTATGATATAGAAAAATATAAAATAGTTTTTACTATGATCAGGCGGAAGGACCGTATGGCAAATAAATGCTCTACGATGTGCTGCTACATGGACCGGAATGATTTTGCAGGATGTAGATGTTTTCAGATTTCTCATAAAATATTCAACAAAAAAATTAGGATTTTTAGTTTTGCGTTTGTATATTGCCTTAAAAGATTTTTTTGTTATATAGAGTATTTTTACATAGCTTTATTTTAGTTAGTTAAAACTAATCAAATTTTAACCAGTTTTTTTATCAATTATTAAATTTTAAACAGTTATCCATAATCTACTAAATCTCAAAATATTAATCTTTTACGTTGATTTTTTTTTTTTTTGTTCGCTCCGTTATGATTCAGTAATTCAAATGAAATATTTAAGTGCAGTTAAGTGAAACTTTTTTTAAATTATAATTTATTTATTAAATAGTGATTTAATAAATAAATGTCTATATGCTTAACTTTTATACTTTTTTTCTTTTTAACCTCCAGGACCATCTTATATATATCTTTAGAAAATGAGATGAATGACAATTTTTGTAACGTGTGAAAAAGGTATGCCTGACCAGGATTCGAACCCGGAACCTCCGGTTGAAAGCCGAGACGCTACCACTCGCGCCACGGAAGCCAGCTCAAGTTTTATACCTTACTTTCTTTCTTTTTCTGTTTAGCCTGCGGGAATTACAGTTCAGGAATTACTTCAGAGGATCAATCAGGATGATATATATGAGTGTAAATGAAGTGTAGTCTTGTAGTCTCAGTTCCACCATTCCTGAGATGTGCGGTTAATTGAAACCCAACCACCACAGAACAACGGGTATCCACGATCTAGTATTCAAATCCGCATAAAAGTAACTTTCAAGTTTTATACCTGCAAACGAACTCACCCACTCTTCCGTAATCATCGTATATTATTGCAATATATTACTAATTTTTCTACGAATTCTACTTTGAACAAATTTATTTTAATAAAAAAAAAATTATCCTAAGTATTGTACTGTTGGTTTTTTAAAAATTATTTTAAGGAATCAATATGTAAATTCTTTTAGAATATTCAATATCTTGGAATTCCTATTTTGTTACTTTTTTGTCAATTGTAAAAAACAAGAAACAATAAAGAATTTCATGAATTGTTTATCCAATCTGACAATTTCAAAATACTGTAGTTTTATTTAAAATACAGGATGAGTTATAGGAACCTGTCGATTTAAAAAAAAATCTGATGTGGACACCACATGACTTCCTTGTACGCCTATTAAAATACATGTACAATTTTTTTTTAAAATGAAAATTACATAAAATTTTATTTCATTAAAAACGTCAGATATTTTTTCATATCTTTTTTATCGTTATTATTGATTTATTATTTATTGTAAATTTTTTTTACAATCGGAGATTAATAATTATTTATAAATCAATATTTCGAAATAAAAAAAAAAGAAGAAAATCAAGTCGCATTCGAACCGATGTGCCTTCCCGTTGTAAGATATAAATATTTCTTTAATTAAAGTTTTATTTGGCTATAATTCTGGAACCAATGAAAATAAGTACCACTTATGATATATCGTTGTAAAGCTCTCAGTGAGGACTTATTATTGCAGTTAAGTAAAAGTCCAAAATTCAATTTTTTTTTGGAGTTTGGGCTGTGGAATATTGGAATGCCAACGTTGCAGTTGCTATATAATAACAATGGAATTGCCTTTTTTAAAGTATCTTTCCAATACGAACGCATGATATACAGCAATCCTTAACTTCATTGTTATTAAAATAGCATTCAGTTTTCAAGATGATACTAAGTCCAAAAACCGCTTATTTTGCCATCCTGTTTTACCTCGATAACCGTCAGGTTTGTTGTGGGTCATTCTATGTTTTTTTTTTTTTTTAATTATATATAACTTATAATAGATATTCTTTCCAATAACTTGAAATAAATAACACTTTTCTAGATAAATGTTGCCCTGAATATTAATTTTAAAAAAATTATTATTTTTTTTTGATTGCTGAACATTATTGAAAAGAAATTAGTTTATTTAAAAAAAATTAATTTTTAAGGTAGAATAATTTTTTAAATTAATATTGAACAAGATATAAATATTAAAAATTAAGTAATACGATTGCCAAAAATACAACATTGCTCTTTAATATAGGGTAATTACTTTTATAGGTTAATTAAAAAGCGTGCGGTGACAATCGATTCAACCTTTTAGCTGCTACGGTATAACAAATATATACATACACCCTAAATACATTACACTCGTTTATGGGCAGTCGTGTAAAAACACTTGTATATTGTTAGGTATTACTTCAGAGGGTAAGATGAATGGCAATTTTTTTTGGCGTGTGAAAATTCCATGCCTTTCCGGGATTCGAACCCGGGACATACGTATAAAAGGCCGAGACGCTACCACTCTCGCCACGGAGGCCGGCCGTATAAAAACACTATTAAGTGAATTTCACAAGTATGAAATACGAAATTTCAGGATCGTTTAGAATGAAGCGTTGAGATGAGAGTTATTGAAAAATAACTCAGTTTACTTGATAGATTTTTTTAAATTTATCTACACTATTATTTATAGACAGAGTTCTTGTTTTTTTGGAATAAACAAAAAAATTACTCGATCAATCGCAACCAAATATTTACCCAGGTTTCTTCGCATAATTGAGAAAGGTTTTAGATATATTTCATCTTGAAGAGCCAAATGATTGATGACTTTCACAGTTTTTAAATATTCAGATTATAGTGTGGAATGTTTTAAACGACAGACCGATGCCCTAGCACCCTTGAAGGTTAAGGTATTAAAAATATTCATATTTCTTCACTCTCAAGAAGGGTGAAGTTGTAAAAGATTGCCTCTACGGCAAAGAAGTACGTTATGAATTTTTCGTCATCAAATGTGTGTGTACTTTATTTCCCACAGCTGCTATTTATTATTATGTCTTACGTAATTAGCTTCTTTTTCAGGAGTCTATTAGGTCTGAATACTTTAATTGTTATTTATCAGTATTATTCTCACATCCATGAGGATAACGAACAGTGCGAGGTGGATGAGAATAGCGACCGAACCGAGCTCTGCGGTCCTGGGGTAGGCTCCGAGGAACCCCTGAGTTGGCTCCGGGGTTTGCCTAGACCGGTATATCGTGTGTATATATATATATATATATATATATATGAACATATTTATATAGCCTATGACACTCCCGGTAACGTTAGGATTCCAACGCGGGATCATACATCTAAATCGGTTCAGCCGTTGAGCTGCTACGATAGAACAAACATAAAGACACCCTAAATACATTGTATCCATTGTCTAGGATTCAAATCCGTATAAGGATAAAGGATAAAGGGAACTAACTTTAATCTCAGAACTTTCGAAATAAAATCTGTTCTTAAGATTAATATACATGTTAATGCTAAGTAAAATGATTGGTTCCCAATTTTATTAATAAAATTCCTTTAAGTGTATTTCATTTTTCTATAAATCAGAATATATTAAAAATAATTTATTTAGAAACAAGTTCTTTTGAGTTTATGGACAAAATGAAGCTTTAATTATTAATTATAATAAAATTACTTTGTAAATTGGTGAAATAACGTAACTTTTCACTTATTAAGAAATACTAAATAAGTTATTACTGGAAATGTTTTACATAGATATTAATTTTTCTTTTTTTTAATTTCAGGTGAGTTTATTGGACAAATAACACACACAACATTACTATTTCATTTATTATATGTAAGTAATTTATTGTTAATATTGTAATTTTAATTACCGTGTCTAATTTTTTGTGTGTTATCTGGAAAATCGAAAATTAAAAACCTGGTACAATTAGCCACAACTTTCTTTATCCTGATTAGCCTCCGCTATACACCTTTCAGGTAATACTTCAGAAGATGATTGTATGAGTGTAAATGAAGTGTAGTACAGTCTCAGTTCGACCATTCCTGAGATGTATGGTTAATTGAAACCCAACTACCAGAGAACACCGGTATCCACAATCTAGTATTCAAATCCGTGTAAAAATTACTAGGACTTGAACGCTGGAACTCTGGACTTCCAAATCAGCTGATTTGGTAAGACGCGTTCACCACTAGACGAACCGGTTGGTTAATTAGCCACAACTTACTCGTTTTCTACTGTATTTAACAAATTGAACTCTATAATGAAATTGAAAATAGCAATGAAAATAAAAAAAAAAAATAAAAAAATAAAATAAAATTATTTTAGTACTGATTGGTTGGATGGTTAAACCAGAGCAAAAAATGTGATTTGGACACCACATGATTGCCTTGTACTCCTATTAAATTATATATCTTTTTTATATATATATATTTTTTTTTATTATATATATATATTTTTTGTTATTGAATTATTATTTATTGTAAAACTCTGTATCACAAATTTACAATTATTAATAAATCAATACATTTAAATGAGAAAAAAAACAAACAATGAAATAAAGTCGGATTCTCGCCGATGTGCCTTCCCCTTGAAAGATCCAAATATTTAATTAATTAAAGTTTTATTGGGCTATAACTCTGGAACCAATGAAAATAAGTACCACTTACGATATATCGTTGAAAAGCTCTCGATGAGGGCTTATTACTGCAGTTAAGAAAAAGCCGATAATCCAAATTTTTTGGGTTTTGGGCTTTTTTTTGGACACTTAATCTAGCCGATTGCAATCAAAAAAGGAAGTGCACAACTAGATGTTAAACAGTGCTAAATCCAAAATTTCAATATTCTTCGGCTAATTGTTTTTGAGTTATGCGAGATACATACATACGTACAGACGTCTCGCCGAAACTAGTTAAAATGGATTCAGGGATTATTCGTGCAATTCATGGAGATTAGTTGCTGACCACCGTTATGTATTTTGAGTATTAATATACTCTCCGGTATGAAACTATCTGTAAAAAAAATACATAACGTCAAGGATACCTACGTAATTTTGGTTTCAATAAGACGTTTAAACAGTTGACAGTAATTTAATCTTTTGGTATGATCTGAAGGTATCAGTTCTTGAACACAGATTACTTTGTAGGGGAAAAGTTTCTTTTGTTTCTTACAGCTTTATGTGCAGTAATAAGTCCCATATGTTGCTCTTACCAAGAACCCCCAGCGCAACCGGTCGAAAGAACAAAATGCACCGTACTGCACAGCAATTTTTCGAACGCTTTGAAGAAACAGACAGGAACGAAAATTTAATTATAGTTAAATTATACATTTCGTTAATATGTACAGCAACAAATGTAACATTAATCATAGGGTAATGATATTCGGCAGACTGGTGAGAAGGATTACCAAAATGATCTTTTCTTCCTGTTTAGCCTCCGGGAATCACCGTCAGGTATTACTTCAGAGGATGATGTATGAGTGTAAGTGAAGTATATTCTTGTACAGTTTCAGGTCCACCATTTCTGAGATGTGTGGTTAATTGAAACCCAACCACACCGTTATCCACGATTTAGTATTCAAATCCGTATAAAAATAACTGCCTTTACTTGGATTTGAATGTTGGAACTCTCGATTTCGAAATCAGCTGATTTGCGAAGACGCGTTCACACTAGACCAACCCGGGGGTTCGACCAAAATGATCTGGCACAACCCTACCTTTTCCATTTAAAATTTTTAAGTCCCGTCGTAGGGGTCCTTTGGATATTCCGGGTGTGGTAATCTTATACCGAAAAAAATAAAATAATTTTCTTCATGATAAGAGTATTTTTCTATTTTTTTTTACATATTTAACAGTTGTAATTTTATTTAAATGCCCTTATTCTTGACACAGAATGATTATGTTATACCGATTACAAATCTCGTCCGTTAATCGACAAGATAAAAATTAAATCGCCCATTTCGTCGGTTAACGAACGATCTAAAATTAATTTTTGTACTTTATTATATTTTTATTCAGTTTTTTATACCGTTGAAACAAATATGGAGTTGTTTTGTTTACTTCTATATATTTTGGTTTTTATAATTAATTCTTTTGAATGGTCATTACTGCTTAATTTTTACGTGTAATTAGTTGATCATAATCTATTCTTGAATGATTGTATAAGAAATATCTCAAATATCGTTCTATGATTTATAAATAGGCTTTGTAATAATGATAAATCGTTAAAAGCAAAGCAACTCATTTATCTTTCAATACAAGAAGTTATTTTGGTGTTAGATATCATCTATACAAAATACTGATAGAATTGTAAGGTTAGAGTAAAAAGCAATCAAGACACATGAGCAATCAAGACACATGATAGTTAAAAAAAAAAGAAGAAATATCTAAACAGTCTTTCAAAAATGTATAATTAATGATTCTCTTTTTCATTATTTATTTTTAAAGGTATAATTAATTACAGACAGACAGATTTTAAAAGATATTTAATTATTTATTTAAAGAAATAAATTATTTATCAAATTGTAACATAATTATACGTTATTATATAAATCACATAGGAATCCATTTCTATTCTACAGTTAACAAAAAAAACAAAAAAACTATTCCAGCATTTATCTTAAGGATTATAGAAAATATGGTTAAGTACAAAATTTTAAACAAAATAAATTATCATTTATAATCCATTTTGTACAGTGAAATAATTATTTTATATAATAATTATGTGCTATGTTTTGGTTTATAAAAATCAGCTACAATAATTTAAAATTTAAATATGTCTAAAAACAAATCTAACTATATCGTATTATAAAAAATAAAATAAAAAAATAATAATAAATCTTATTTCAAAACGTTTTCAGTCGTCATAGATGACATATTTAATGATTTTTGTTGTATAAAATGTATGGAAATTTTCTTATAGATACAAATTTACCAATATTTCCTTTCTATTTTGTACAAATATTTTTTTTTTACGTTTTAAGGTACAACTATTTCATGTAGACGAAAATTTTTCTAAGCTATTTCTATGTATGGTGCCATTGATCGTATCAATTTTTTTTTCAAAATTCGTTAAGGAACTGGGTGAGGGGTAATATCTCGTAATTTTGATTTTCTTCAGAGGAATTAAAAAAAATTATTAAAGTAAAATTATTACCTACAGTAATTATGTAAATCCAAAAAATATTTTTCAAAAAATCAATCCCCCTCTTATAAAAATGAAATATATGTTTTTTTGTTCTTTTACTCTACCTCCCTTTGATTTAAATTTATACTGTATTTGGTTTTTTCAAAATTTATACTTCTTACGTAGAGCTATCGGGTAATGTCTACAATTTTTTCCAATTATAGACCCCCGAACCTTTACTTTCTTTATCCTGTTTAGCCTCCGGGAATTACCGTTTAGGTATTACTTCAGAAGATGAATAAGGATGATATGTATGAGTGTAAATGAAGTGTAGTCTTGTATACAGTCTCAGTTCGATCATTCCTGAGATGTGTGGTTAATTGAAATCCAACCACCAAAGAACACCGGTATCCACGATCTAGTATTCAAATTCGTATAAAAGTAACTGCTTTTACTAGGAGCTGTAACTCTTGACTTCCAAAATCAGCTGATACGGTAAGACGCATTCACCAGTTGACACACCCGGTGGGTCCCCAACCGATTCTATTGAAACTTACCAAATCTTTTAATGAAGATTCAAAAAATGTTTTGAAAAATTTCAACCCTCTACGAAATATAAAAACAAAATGCGGTTTTCAATTATAAAAATAAATTTTTGGAAAACCATATTTTTTATCATTATTAAATATTTAGTAAAAATGATTAAAAATAGATGACTGTTATAACTAGAATAATAAGAAACAATTAAATAATTAGTCATGGGTATATTAACTTTTTTTATTCAATTTGAACAGCTGTTTAATAATATATTATCTATTTTTAATAATTTTTACCATATATTTTGTAATGACTAATAATGTGGTTTTTCTGAATAACATTTTCTCTAAAATGCCTCTGGAGAAATTGTTTTTTCGCGATATACCCCCAAAATGAATTTTGAAAAAAAATTCCGTTAGTTTAACGTGAAACGTTACAGGATCTTGGATGAAGTTCCTCCGAGCTACAGACCTGTATTGTAAAATGGGAGAGCCACCTTCATTTGGCAAACTCTACAGATAAATTTGTCGGTCTATATGTTAGTGAGTCACTTTTAGTGTATTAGATTGAAATAAAAACGAGACATTGATTGCGTACTAAATTTAATTTTAACATAAGACCGACAATAAATGGTACATTATATTTATTCTGATTAATGTTCGACGATAATTTTGTTCAACATTGGTCTGTGACGTGAGAAGTAAGAGACATAAGGCATAATAAGCAGAAGTAGAGGTGCTCGTGTCGTGCCAGCTTTGCGACGCTCCCGAAACAGTCTAGCTCGTTCGGCACCGGACATTGGGGTACTGTGCGTAGCCCATAATGTCGTCTTTTCAACGATATATGTAATTATATTTCCGGCTGGCTTTTGCGCGGGCTGAGGCTGACATATTGAATTTTTATACATTTTTACACGTTTACTTTAATTTTTTACACATAAATATTGTCCAAAATACACTTTACTTAAATCGATCTATCTCAAATAACTCTAAATACAAACACACGAATCATCGCGCTATCACGTCTTTAAGTCGTGAGCTACACTGAATGAAAATGAGGGAGAGCGCCAGGTTTGGCCGATCTGCGCTGTGCCCCTCCCCGCCAACCCGTTTGCCAGTGACACAAACTCAAAGTCTTATCGTCGAGCTATGTAAGTTATATAATGACACCGCATTTACGTCTCTGAGACTAATAGTTAGGAAGTTATTATGACAAGACAATATAGACCTTTTCGTTACCCTGCAAATTTATGTTCTTGTACCCGTATGTTTCGGTGTGATTTTAAAGACGTTTTACGTAAAAAAAAAATTGATATGATTGTGTCCCACATATATAGTAATATTTGAGCCAAGAAAATCAGTTTGATTAATCCTGAAATATAAGGACGATAGGAGTGCCGCACACGTGTACATACGAAGTATAGTTGTACCCTAAAAGTAAAGATTTGTTAAAAAAACCCGATATCTCATTTTTTACATTGTCGCCACACTTTCCCTTGTAATAAAGACAACATGCCTTGATAGCTGTTGTGATGGCATTACCCAGGGCACCCTGTTTTCCCCACGGGTTTCTCAAGAAGGATCCAGGATTCCCACACACATCATCGGAAGCATCGACCCAAGGGTTCTTAAGCTACCTCCATGTGCGGGCTGTTTCTTTCCCGTCCTTCCCATGTATTCTGTCGATGTTCACCCGAAACTTACTCTCTTGAAAACTTTTTGTCCAGAACTGTCTTGAACCATTTAATTCACTTACTTTACAAGTGAAGATGTGTGAACAGGAAGGTGTGATCCGCTGTGTCCACCCGGCTGCAGTAAATACATTTCGAGGAAGTTCCGATTACATTACTGAGGAAGCAATACTGATGGAGGATCAGATGGCATAAGTGAAGCTGATGGCTTACTCGGGCACGCTGATTTCTTTTCGGGTTTCTGAGGATGGATACAGGAGTCCCGTACACATTAACACGGTAGCAGCGACCCATTTCTTCTGAAATCTTCGGTTTCAGAACTGTATTGAACCAGTTAATGCTCTTACACCATAAATATCGATCTTGTGGAATAACTTGCATGATCTACTTCGGGGAGTTATGGCTCACTCCTTCTGGTTTATATGCGATCCACCTTGGAGATTTTAGAAAGGTATGATATGCAGTATCCACCCGGCTGTGCAATAAATTCATTCCGGGTAGGGTATTTTCGTTATGGTATTCAGGTACTCCCTGAACGACCCATTCCTTGTAAGCCAGTCCTTTAACTTAACCCTTTACTATGTACACCTCGGTGACTAAAAAAAAACAAAAAAAAAAAAAAAAACAATTTTTTAATTAAATAAATTAAATTTTCCTTTTTTAAGATGTTTTTAGGAAGAATTAATTTCTTAGCTTTTTTTTTAAATAAAAAGTTTTTTCAATATCTTTACCGATTTTTATTCGGTGTTATAAACTGAAATAATTGAAATTTTTATCTCTGGATTCGATTAACCATATATAAGTAGTTTATCTCCGAATTTATTACGTAGTAAAATGTTGATTAATGTCACGTGTACATTATTATAATTATTTCATTGGATTTAAAGTATTTTCTATTAGATTATTATAAGTGTTTTATTTGATGTTATGTATACGTCTGCATGTGTTTGAAAAAAATGTATTAAGTAAATATTTCTTATTAAGATTATTAAATATTTTAATTATAGTAATAATAATATTATTTAAGTCGTTATTTCTAGTCCGATATTAATTTTTTTTTAAATTTAATTTCATGTTCTCAATTATTAAAAAATCGCCGATCTCCACGTCAGAGTGGTAGTGTCTTGGCTTTTCATGGGAAGATCCCAGGTTCGAGTCCAGTTCAGAAATTGCATTTTTCTACGCTACAAATTTCCATCGGCTTTTTTTTATTTCAAAAAAAAGGAAACAAAAATGATTATGTTAGGTTATTTTTCAGTAATATACTTTTAGTTTACCTTAATTGTAACTGTGATAAAATATATATATATATCTTTGTTTATCCTTTTAGAATTATTATTATTTAAGAAATATAAATATTTCTTCTTCATCTATTCCTTGTTATCATGAAAAATTATGTAACTTTTGAATTTTTTCATTGCTTCCATGTTTTTCTTTCTTTTTTATAAAAAAAAACAAACTTTTAAGAAGGTTTTATTTTTTTTATGTTTTACTATTGAAATATTCAACGGGTATTTTCTAATTTTTTTTTGTTTTTTTAAAGAAGAAAGAAGAACTGAAGTTATAAAATAAGAGCTCGGAATAAACAGGGGGTTTTTTTTACCTTGTTTTAAAACTTATGAAAAAGTTTCATGTGGTTAATAAATTATATTTGTTTATAAGGTTTCTTCTATCAGTCGTATGGTTACTTTGTATATTTCCCTTTGAAAATAATTTTTTATAGTATTTTTTTCTTGTAAAAACAAAATTAAATAATTTCTTGGTTGTAGATTTGATGTAATTTTCCGTTTCGTGAAACTTTACAATATCTATTATCATAGTTTATATTGATAGCATAATTCATTCGTAAGAAAGAAAGCGTGCTTTATGAAACAGTGCAAAGTGAGAGAGAATACACACCACTCTCGAAAGTCGTAGTAATGGACATCAACAGTTATAATATATCTACTCCAACATTTCAGATTTTTTTGTTTTTTTTTGTTTGTTAAGTAAAAGTAAATTGAGAAACACATATTTGTAGACAGTGGTATGTGTACAAAATTAAACGATTGGAATGGGGGGAAACTGTCAATCCGATATAATAGGAATTATTCCACAGTAACCAAATTAAAATATTGTTAGATCTGTATAAATTTTTGTAATACATACATTGATTTTACTAAATTTCTTTACCATATTAGGTTAAATATCTTTACCATTGAGAGGGCACAGTTAAAATTATTTTATTTAATATTGTAATAAAGTCATTAAAAAAAATCTCATGGAAAAGTACTTAATGCTTTCATCTCTGAACCGTGTAACTTCTACACAACAAAGTTGTTACGTTGATACAACAAAGCGTACATGTAACTGAGCGTCTCCTTAATAAATAACTGTTTTTAATAATTTCATTCTATTTATTCCACCACTTGTCCGTGCTTATAAAAATGACATTTTTAAATTTATTTTAAAATTGTTTTATTAAGTATTACAAAAAAAATATAAATTTTTACCATACAGGTAAAAATATGTTGTTGTATAAGGTATGGCAACAATTAAATAACTTTTAAATCGTTAAAACATGAAATTTAGCAAATGTTCCACCTCGAATTTATCAATTTTTGACCTTATGAAAGTACCACGATGCGATTCCTTTGTTAAACTGACATCAGTAGTTTACCTAATGGAAAAGACTCTTACCGCACTGCTGTGGGAAGCTAACCTTTCTTTCATTTTCCTGTTTAGCCTCCGGTAACTACCGTTTAGATAATACTTCAGAGGATGAATGAGGATCGAATGCTAGATCGTGGATACCGGTGTTCTTTGGTGGTTGGGTTTCAATTAACCACACATCTCAGGAATGGTCGAACTGAGAATGTACAAGACTACACTTCATTTACACTCATACATATCATCCTCATTCATCCTCTGAAGAATTATCTAAACGGTAGTTACCGGAGGTTAAACAGGAAAAGAAAGAAAGGATGAATGAGGATGATATGTATGAGTGTAGTCTTGTACATTCTCAGTTCGACCATACCTAAAATGTGTGGTTAATTGAAACCCAACCACCAAAGAACACCGGTATCCACGATCTAGTATTCAAGTCCGTGTAAAAATAGCTGGCTTTACTAGGACTTTAATGCTGGAACTCTCGACTTCCAAATCAGCTGATTTGGGGGGAAGCTAACCTAGAGATACGTATGGTTGACCACCAGCCAATTAAGTCTCCAAGCGCTTTAATATGGTGGACAGGTTCTTGCTGTCATTCAGCAACCTAGACGTGACAGTGAATTGCTGTCTCAACGAAATGAATTTTAATTTATGGATGTCATAATATATTTTTAGTAGTTGTCGGGGTGCGCCAACCCATCATTTTAGCAAACATATGACGAGGAACGGTTGGGACACGTAAGCCGGTGGTGTATAGCACCGCGCTTACTCCGCTCACACTGTTAGGTAATCTCTAGGAGTTACTTAGGATACTGGTCGCTAAACTGTTCGAGGCTCAGTTGCCGTTTGTGGCACAAACATTCTTCGGTCTTATGCTTTAGGACAACCGAATGGGGTGGTGGCGGGAGAAATGCCAAGTAGATCAATAATTATGAAAGTACCACACCTGAAGTATCCATTGGGTCCATTGGAACAACTCAACAACTTTTAAATGGAAAGGATTAGATAATAAACCATTTTAAAGGGAATTGAAGAAAGAAAAAAATTGATGTATAACCCTCGTATTATGACAAATCTAACCGTAATGGCGGCTATTTCATCGGCATGAGATCTCTTCCGGGAGTGTATTGTAAGGGACTTATTGAACTAGCTGTAAATAATATTAAATGGCTGTCACTTTTTTCCCATTTTATTGTTTAAATGACGTCTTTACTCTTTATATTTAAAAGTTCTTTAGTTACTTACCAAGAGAATACCAAAACATTGGTTGTGTTGAGCTACGAAATTTTGCTAAATTTTATTTTTTTAAAGATTTCACTGTAGAGTAGTTATATGAGACAAATGGTGGGCGTTATACGCATGATCTCTCTCCAAATATTGTTGGTTTGTGTGATGCCTCTTGGGTGCACCCTAATAAATATGTGACGCAATTTCTTTCCGGCCAGGTGCTTTTAGGGACAGACTGCAGAAATTCGGCCTGGTAAATTCTGGGATGTGTCCTCATTGTAGACAATTGGACGACACCTACCGTGTTCTTTATGAGTGCTCGAAATACCAGTTAATGCGTACAGAGACCATCTGTCGACTTGATCTTATCGGGATTTCCGTGTAAACTGGAGGAGGCAGGCCGAATGGGCTATAGTGAAGAGTTTTGTAGTGTACTTAGCAAAGGAAAGGATTGCTGAGGGGATTTAGAGCTCTGCTTGGATTTCTATTTTATTCTATTTTTATTGATGTTTTGTTTTACAAATTATGTTTTTGTTGTTCTTGCTCTTTGTTTTGTTTTTTTTTTTTTCAGTGTTACTGTATTGTTTTTGTTCCGTGTAATATTTGTAAGTTTCGTGTTATGTTTTGAACTCAGTTTTACCTTCTACGGGCAGGTAGTTGAATTCCTTTGTTTAGTTAGGTATTTTCAGTCTTGCTTAAGACTCTGTGAGATGTGATTTGTTTTGAGTTCATTAACTAGTAGGACACCGATGGGAATGTCAGTGTCATTCGAATCGATGGCATCCTGCCCGAGGCGGACTATTTCAAAAGCCGAGGTTTCGAAGATGACCTATGGTAAAGCCCATAAGTGCTCGGAACAGAGGAGTTGGCAGAGCGTGTCTTTCCCTTCGGGGTCAGGATATAGAGCAGATGTTTAAAAATGATTCATTATAGGCTTCTTTTGAAACAAGTTTTGAACATTGAATAAATTTTAATTCATCATTTATATATATTATATATATATATATACAGAATGGTGCGGTTTCAGTAATTCATAGGAAGATTGTAGGGAAATTTCTAGATGTTATATTGGTATCCCTGAAAGCCTCCAACCCAAAAGTTTGTTTATCAGCAGTTGTAACCTTGTAACCACAACGTCAGTTTTTGTAATGTTGTTGCGGTGAGTTTATTGAGTTACTATGTTCTCGGATAAAGACAAAGCAAAGTGTGTTTTATTGATGGCTGAATTAAAATCCGTAATTTTAGTTCAACGTGCGTTTCGACGTGAATTCGGAAGAGATTAACCACACAAAAATAACGTAACACGTTGGTTCAAACGATTTGAAGAAATTGGATCAGTTAAGTAACAGAAATCAACCGGCAGACCAAGTGTACCAGACGAAACGGTTGAACTAATTAGACGATCGGCAATTAGAAGTCCTGGGAAGTCCATCCCCCGTCGAAGCGTCGAATTAGGTATTCCAAAATCAACGGATCACAAAGTTTTACATAAAAAACTGAAATTACACGCTTATAAAATCCAGATACTGCAGGAATTGAAACCCGATGACGGTGTAAAACGTTACAATTTTGCTGTTGAAATGTTGGACAGAATAAGTCAAAACGAATCATTTTTAGATGATATTTTACAGACGAAGCTACATTCCATGTGAATGGATGTGTTCAGACACAATTCACGAATATGGGGCTCTGAAAACCCACACGCAAATATTGAGAAACAACGCGATTCCCCTAAAGTTAATGTTTGGTGTGGTGTGATGAAATATCGTGTAATAGGGCCTTTCTTCTTTGCTGAAAAAACAATTAATGGAGTTGTGTATGTTGACGTGTTAACCGATTATTGCTTTCCTCTACTGGATGAACTCGAGAACATTCATCGACTTCATTTCCAACAAAATGGTGCTTCCCTTGCTTCATTGCATCGGTCACGGACGCTTTGAACGAAAAATTTGGAGATCGATGGATAGGCTGGACCTATACTTTGGCCTCCAAGGAGTCCCTAGACATGACACCTTGCGATTTTTTCTTGTTGGGGTACATCAAAAGTGTTGTTTATACACAAAAAATTCGCGACCTAAACCGCTTAAAAAACAGGATAATTGAAACAATGACAACCATTAACGAAGAAATGTTAACTAATGATTGGAGAGAAGTTGAGTATCGTTTGGACATCCGTCGAGCGACGAAGGGCGCACATATTGAAATTTATTAATTATGTAAAAAAATGTTTGAAACGACAAATTTGAAAAATAAAAAACTTAAACTGTAACTAATTCTGTTTTAATTTAAACCGTGTTCAAAACCGCATCATTCTTTTATGATAACCTGTATATATGAATTAAACTATATTTGAATTGTAGACACATTTAACTTAAAAATATTACCTTTATAAATCTCTTGGGTTAACCGATCTACTATACAAATTTCTAAGTTAAATACACAACGTTTCACTTAGAATTCTCTAAGCTTCCTCAGGTGACAATACACATTCACACAAAATTCTCTTACATACAAAGAAATTAACTAGTCTACCCATCCTAGATAACAACATTAAACATTATTTTCCTGAAAACTAAATTTACAATACAAATTTTTTTTTTTAAATTAAATAAAAATATATGTTGCTTAATCACGGCTATGTCCGTTCTATTGTTGACAGCGTTTGTTTTTTTCTTGATGTATATAATTTGTAGAGTGGGGTCCTTTTATGTGTATTTTGTTCTTTGTTTAATATTTTTGTGCTGTTGAAATCGAACAAGTGTTTATGTTCTATTGTATGTTTTGTAAGCGCTGTCACTTCCTTTTTTCTACATTTATGGGCTTTTATTCAATTTTTAAGGTATTGAGTTTGTCCAACATACACAGTGTTACAATCTTTATACGGAATCTTGTATACTAGGTTGGCCTGTTGATTTTTTTTTATCAGTGGTTTTCTAAATTAAAAGTATATCTTACAAATTTGTTTTGTAGAAGTTATCGAGTTGTAAAATAGTATGCACAAAAAAACCATGTTACTCCGGGTTTTTCTTTTAAAGTGAACGATGCGATTTTTTTCTTTTTAAACAACTTCTTAGTAAACGAACGTAAAAACAGAACTGGATTTAATGTTGTGTGTAATTAAAAAGAATGTCGTTCTTTGCTCCGGGTTTTAAATGTACGATATTTTAATTATACATGAATTTTTTTACTTCAGATACAGATACATTTGTTATAATTTTCAAGAAAGCCGCAGAGGAATTGATTAATTTAATTATTTCGGCTTGTAACAATTATAGAAAAAATGATTAATGAAAGTAGAATCTTGATTTCTTAGATTCTTCGTATTTTCTTTATTTACAACACCATTTACTATTTCGCAACCTGAATAATTTTAAACAATTTTGGGCCTTAATCTAATAAACCTAAATATTAAGCCCAACGTTTTTATCTGTATCGTCCACACATTAATTTTGGCGATAGCTAATTTTTTACGATCGTAGGTGTGACGCCAGTGTTAAGAAATTGTAAGGATAATTTGTAGACCAATCAAATTTAATTTATCTCTAAAATTTTTATTTTGATGTACGGGTTTTAAAAAATATCTGTCCCGAAATACTGTACAAAATATAAAAGATTATTTAATTTATCTGAAAACAGAAAAGAAATCAGATGAATAAACGAATAAACATAGAACCCCGATTATCGTACGGTCGGATAATCAGAAATCCGATAATTTGAAAATTAAAAAAAAAAATAAAAATACGTGCTGTACATGTTATTCTAATTTTAATTGGTATCGTACTTAATAAAAGAAAAATATTAAAAAATGAATTTATTTTAGTAAAATTAAAAAAATAATTTAAAATTCAAAGTGTTATACGAATTAGAAAAAAGTAATTAAAAATATCCCTTTCTGCACGCCGGAAGGCGGAGGTAGATTTCACCAGTGCTAAGTAGGGGATAAAAAAAGACTTCCACCTTAAATTTAAAAAAAAAATTCAAATTTACTCAATACAACAGTGGTTGAATGTGAAAAAAGTTTCACATCTTTAGCATACAAATCCCATCTTCTTACAATTCCATCAATATTTTGGTCATCCTTTGCCGTAAGTGTTGGTCATATCAAAAATTATTTTTAAATAAAGGAGTTAGGTAATATTTAAAGGACTAACGACCACTTTAAACAGATTCTATATTAAGAAAGATTTTTTTTTGTCTTTGAAACCGCATTTTTTCCATCCCCTGAGCTAATGGTTGGTGATATCAAAAATCTATTATGTGATAAATTTTATACCATCATCCAAAGAATAATAGGAACTTTAAATGAATTTGATATTTTCTTATAAGAAAGTTATAGACATATTTTGTTTTTTTCGAAAAATCGCCTCCCATTTTCACCCCCACGGTCCGATTTTGTCGACCGAGATTTTGGGACGAGTTATTTTTAAGGAAACATTTGAAAGTGATGGGCGTAAAATTTCGGCAGTTACGGTCTCCACAAGAAACTGAAAAAAAATATATATATGTGTATATATATATATAAATGTATATATCAATTTTTGAGCTGACGGTGGTTTTGGGGTCTGGGGGGATTTGAAACACGAAGATATGTCGAAATTTTCTTTGAGTCGAATCATGGTACACATTACAATAAGTAGCTTTGTTTTAAATCTACCTAAAACGGAGTAAAAATTTATTTCTTATTGCAGTAAAGCTTTATTTAAATATCATTTTAGATAATTTATTTTGTCTAAATAGCCTCGCGCAGATATAAGCAGTCCGGAAAATCGGCGTTCGGATAGTCGTCATCCCATATTATTGATAAATTATGATTCAACTCCTCTTTATCACGTTGGAGTAAGTAATCATTAATTAATAATTACCTTTTCATGTTTTCACCCCACAAAGCTTTACAATGAAGGTAATTTTTCTTAGTTTTCCTGTTAAGGTTGTCATAAATGATCGAAAAAATTAGCTTTCTATGTATTCAGGTTTATTTTTTATACACCTGTTGGTTATAAAATTATATCACTTCAGACTCACGTGCCTTCTTTCGTTAACCAGACTGTGCCGAATTGTTATTGTATAGATTGTCACGGTACGTGCAATAGTGATGGACTCTATATATACATATATACAATAATAACGGTAATGTATCTTTTTTTTTAAATGTTATTCAATGAAATTGGCCTATTAACGTGTTATAAACAAATTGGTAAATTCAAATTCGTTCAACATTCCAAACTTATCATAGGAAAAATACTACATTATTACACACATATATATATATATTTCGTCCTTATAGCTATTTATAAAACGTAATATATTTATTTTTATCTAATGTACATACCATATTTGCTAATGTCGTATGGGTTATCTCTAACAGTTGATAACATGTTCAAAGTTCCAGATTTGTTATGTGGAAAATGTTATTGTAATTTTTGTTGTTCTTAATATATGTAATTAAAAGCGTACACCAGGAAAATCTGTGACAAAAAATTGTAAAGTTATTGGTTAACTTCTTTTTTACTTAAAAAAAAATTGAACTTATTCCAGTTAATTGTGCAACTCAATATCATAAATATACCCGGCGACGCTTCTGTCACACTCTCTTGACGAAGTTACCTTTTGTAAAGTTATGATTTAATTTCGCCAGTAACACTTAAAATCTCTTCTTTGAGCTTAGGAATTATTTGTGGTTTGTTGATATAAGGACAATATTTTTCAAACATCCAATGAAAGAAGACGCATTGTATCCTTGGGGTGTCTGATCATCAAACATCAAGAAACTTTTTCACAACAAAGCAATCGTTTGCGCACTTTATGACTAACTGCGCTGACCTCCTGAAACCAGATATATTTCAGATTCGTATCTTCTAATTGAGGCAAAAAAAAAACTCCGTTATGATGTTACGGTGACGTTCACTGTTTCTGAATTTCGGCATCATTTTCGACAGTTGTCTGGCCCAATTACTCATCTACAGTGACGGCACCCCTACTAAAATTAGTGGGGTTGCTTCTCCAGAAAGGTTTTTTCTGGGCATTTTCAAGCTCATGGTTAAAGATTTCTGTAAAATAAAAGAACCAAATTAAATAAAAAGAATCAAATAGAATAGCTGGATGCAGGAAAATCTAATCTTACACTATCACATTCAAGAGTACGGTACGTATTGGGTTTAAAAGAATAATTAATAAAATTTCAATACAGATAATATTTTTTAGTACATTATTAGATAATAACTTAATAAAATGTCCGCTTAAAAACAGTATAGTCCAGTGGTGCTTAATTTAAATTTCTATGTACACAGAAACAAATACATAATTAGTATTTACTAATTACCTTCTCTTTCGCCCTTCCAGCTTGTTTTTTGACAGATTTAGCAGTCAAAGAGCCGTTGCTTTCACCATCTTCTGATCACTACTGAAAAAACAATTAAACCGGTTTCATATTCCTTCCACCCACCAAACTAGAAAAGGGAACGAACAAGGAACGTTCCATACACAAGAGGAGTATAAAAAACCTAACTTCCACCAGCACGCCAGGGTTGGCACCGCGGGAGCGACAGTGCTCTCTCTCCCTCACTTGCAGCTTCCTGTGTGCGTATGCGCCCAACAGCCAAACACCACCCCGCTGGAACTGTAAAGTGCATAGTTCCATACAAAGATTTTTGTATATTTTTTATAAACTGGGGGTTGGCTACTGACATTAAGCTTATGTGTTATCTAGTACAAGTATACAGAAAGAATTATCACGTTCGTCAGCATGTAAAGAAGTTATAAACTGCATCATTATTTTTTTATACCGTTCAGCTTTGATAGTTTCCGAAAAAAAGATTGCCCGAAAATTCTCGGATAAGATACACCACCCCACACCCCAATTTTTTGCGAATGTAACGGCTGTTTATGGATCACATGTGGGCTCTCTGAAGACCATATTGTATAATTTTGATTGTTAACATATCCACCAAGATTAAACCAAGCTTCATCGTTGAAAAAAACCTTGTCCAAATGTTATTTCGAATGAAACTTCTAAACCACCGAAAATATTGCATTCGTTTCTCCTTATCCGGTTCTTGGAGCTGATAACTTACGTTAATCCGTTACAGATATAATTTTAGAATTTTAGTAGTCTTATGAACAATTCCGTAACATAGACCGATCTGGTTAGAAAGTTTTTGAAGGGACTTGTTTGGAGACCAAAGAAGTGTTTCATTTATCGTATGCACACGACGGCCTGTAAGCTTAAGGTCATGCACAGTACCTGTATCTCAAAAACGATTAAATAAACGACATGTAGTGGATTTGTTTGGTACATTTGCATTTGTCTCCCACACTTCGCTTACGATTTCGATTCGCAGTAACTCACAACAATGGCGTTCTTCTTGCGTAAAAGATATTGTTGCTCGGACTAAACAATCTGCTTGGTGCCACGTCCACTGTTGCCGGAAGGCGTGATATAGCAATGCTATCACACAATATTCTGTCACACAAAAAATTACCCTAATTAAAATATTTTTTTACAAATTTAACTGTCATTACTTACAAAGCAGAAAAATTTGGGTTTTATTTTTTAATTATTTTTTTTTTTTACCATCCCTCTAGGCCTGCACCCGCCGCGGAAGCACAATCGGTCCTAGGGGTGCCATTGCCTCTAACCTTCCGGGCGACCATGTCGTCCCCGGCATGGGGTACCACCCGATGAGCCGGGGCTAGGTCCTCTCAGTCGCCTGCCTCAAATCAGGGTTCTCCCAAGACCCAGGAAAAATTTGGGTTGGTTCGAATTCCGGTCAGGCATGACCGGGATTTTAACCCGGTCATATGCTACCTAGCGTATCTCCACCTAGCTAATGACCGTACGTCTTGATATCTCTCTCTTAAAGCAATAGAAAATATAATAATGAATAAATAGAAGGTAAAGTAATAGGTTTTTAATGTTTTGTAATCAATTTAAAACCAGTTATCAATGAAAAGTGTAGTAAGACTTCCTCGAACGAATATTCTTATTGTTGTTAATCAATTATTAATTCATTTCTAAGAAAGTTATTATCTCTAATTTCTACTTGATTACATCCAATTGTTATTTATAAATGTTATATGTATGTTTAGTATATCTCAGTAAATATATATATATATATATATATATATATATAATTATAATATTTAATGTAGTTCATTATAATATGGTGATTACAAATGAAATATTCCGTTTAGATAGCCTATAAAAAATAAAATTGGTATGTGAGAGTACAGTAAATGATATGGTTTTACAGGGAATTTTTTAAACTTTATGTTGGTATCTCCAGTGCTGCTAATGACATTGATTGATGTATGATATACCAGTCTGGCATGATGGCTGCTACTGCAGTAGAGAAAGCTGTTTGTGCGCGCGAATTAGGCAAAAGAAACTCGGTTACTGTCGTTCAACGAGATTTCAGAATAAAATATGGTAAATCAATCTATGACTGGAATAATCAATTTCAAAACACAGTATGTCTGTGTAAAAAGAATACTGCTGGAAGACCTGTTTCCGAAGAACAAATTGATCGTGTTTGTGATATGCATAAACGTAGCCCAGGCAAATCGACTAGATCAGCTATAGAATTTTAAATTCTATCAAATTATTAGAATTTCAAATTCCTCAACCGGCTATGTGAGAAATTCTGTGGAAACATTTGAAAGTGACGCCTTATAAATTACAGTTGGTAAACATTTTGTAGTATAGTTACGTAAACATTTTTATGTGGAATTGCAGGAACGTGTTGAAAATGTGATGGCTTTTTCATGGCCTAATTTTCGGTGATGAATGTACATTTCACGTTTGTGGAGAAGTTAATATATATAATGTAAAAATATGGAATGTATAAAGCCCAGGAATAATTTTATAACATATACGCGATTCCCCTAAAATGAACATGTTTTGCGCTGTATCTTGTGAAAGGGTGTACGAGCCGTTCTTTTTTCACCAAGTGATAGTAACCGGAGTAATTTATGTGGACATATTAAGTGAATGGCTAATGCCTCAACTCGAGGAATATTGTGACAACTTCATTTTTGAACAAGATGGAGCTTCGCCTCACTGGCACTTACAGGTCAGAAATTATCTGGATGTGAACGCCTTCCCAGACGATGGATTGGCCGTCCAAGTGAGGAAAAATGGTGTTTAAGCGTTGGCAACCATGTAGTCCAGACTTAAAGCCTTGCGACTACTTTTTATGGAGTTATACAAAGTTTTTGTACTACCCTTCTTGTTGATATCGATGACTTTACGTATCCCAAATGCTGTTGCTACGGTTGACAAGCATAAGCTTGCACATTTGGGACAAATTCGATTACCATGTAGATATCTGCCGTTTTACAAACGGTATACACATTGAATATTTATAAAGAAAAACCTAAAGAATTCTTCTATATAATCATATAAAAAAATAATAAGCTATCGAAAGTGTTTATTCATTTGTAATCACAACCCAGTATAATTAGTTAAATAATGTCATGTACATTAAGGTTACATATGTCTTTAAGGGATTATTTTTGAGGTTTTAAACTTCCCTTAGGTCACGTGATCATTATTTGATGGCCGATTATATCAGTACCATCATACCATTACGTTGATGAAATGCAACATAGCTGTTCTAACTCACCGGGATGGTCTAGTGATGAACGCGTGTTCCCAAATCAGCTGATTTGAAAGTCGAAAGTTCCAGCGTTCAAAGTCCTAGTAAAGTCAGTTACTTTTACACGGATTTGAGTACTAGATTGTGTATATCGGTGTTCTTTAATGTCTGGGTTTTAATTTACACATCTCATGAATGGTCGAAGTGAGATTGTACAAGACTACACTTCATTTACACTCATACATATCATCCTCTGAAATAATATCTGAACGGTAATTACCGGAGGCTAAACGAATAAGAAAAGGAAAGGAGCTGTTCTAGTAAGGGTCCGTATTTTTAAGCTAGGGATGGAGGTTTAGTCGGTAGTGCGCAGGTATACATAGGTACCTAATAACACCTTGCGGAATCTATTAGCGACCACGATACTGCCGCGGCGTCTGTAAAATGGATTCCTCCACCTCTAAAAAAAAAACCCTTTATGTTAATCATAATGTATAGTCTTGAATGACATTGGTTCCTTTTAAATATCTCTGTTGTAGTTAAGAAGGTTACACATTCTTCTAATTTTAAATTAAAACTTTTTTTAAATTGTTTTTAATAAATCTCTATTGTGACTAGTAGCGGCTCGCGTATATGCACTGTGGAACTGCAACCTTCTATTTCCACTTGATATTATCGATAACATTTAATATAATGAGTCCTTTTTTATTTAAATTTTTTTTTATACTTTTACAATATATATAATCCTTAAGCTTAATGTCAGTAGCCATTACCCACTTTATGAAAAAGGTACAAAAATCTTTGTATGAGACTATGCGCTTCACAGTTCCAGCGGCGTGGTGTTGTGCGCATGCGCACATAAGAAGCTGCACGCGAGTTTGCGAGAGAGAGAGATAAAGAGAACACTGTCGCTCCCGACTAGATTGAGACGTTCACGCTCAAAAATTACCAAAATTTATTTTTTCTGGCATTTTGAATTTTATTTTACTTGGATTTATAAAATTGAAAATTATTCATTTTAGTAAACTTTGCATTAGTGCGTCTGAACCAATTTGATAATTTACACCGTTAATACGTAATGATTATTAAAAAATTTTAATTTTGGCGGCCATTTTGAGGTGAGCCGATCGCGACCATTCGTGTATTTTTGTAATCCTCTAATGATGCGTAATTCGAATCCGAAATCAGAATATAAGATACATAGACGTATTGAATTCAATAACCAACTCTTCCATTCGTCGAAAATTGAATTAAGCATTTTTTTAGGTTTGTCTAAAAGAAAGTACAAAATTGCGTACGATTAGAACTAATAGTATAATTTTTTGTGTACTGTGTGTAATTTTTTTTGTATTATTATTGCTGTATTAGACTGTCAGTTTTATTACGCGTATTTGAAGTATCCACTTTGATGAACAAACTGCTGTTATCTGATTTATCGAATTAAATTCTATTTATGTCTGTCACTAACGATTAAGATAATAGCTTATTTCCTTTTATTGTTATTTTTATTATTACGTTTTATTATGATTATCTGTCATCGGTGTTGTGTTTGTACAGCAATTTTATAAATCTTGTCTGTATGCTTTTAATATTATCATACATTTTCTGTCTTTCTCCCATTCAATCCCTAATACCTTTTTTCATTCTTTTTCTACTAATAATTATTCATAATTTCTCTCATTACCTAAGTACATTTGTCATAAAATTGCCTACAGATGTCGTAGGTTGATACTTATTTTTCTTTCTCGACTATATTTCTATTGCAGCTGCGTAACACTCGGTTTTAATTTTGGGTATCGATCTTTTTGCAATTGTTGAAGTTTTAAAATTCTGTTTAAAAAATATTTTATAGAAATTTTAAAGATGTATTTTCGTACATGAGTTGGCCGTTTACTTCATTCTATTTTTAATTTTCTTAAATAAAAAAAATTCCAACTTGTTTTAGTCTGTCCAAAAATAAATAAATTTTTCGGTATTTTATTTTATACAGGATGTCCCATATAAAACGCATCCCATCAATCACTAATCCATGAAATTTCAAAAGTCAAGCTTACTCCCCTACTCGTTACTGAAATGGACTCGTCCAACATCTGAACATTCGGCGACCCTGTAGAACACTACCGATAGTAACAACAATGCAATCATAACGTTCAGTGTATTGCTAGAGACAAGTTTTCGCTAGATGAACGTGTTTTCATTGTTGAGTCGTACTTCAGTACGAAATCAGCGGTTGCAGTGCAAGATTTGTTTCGCCATAAGTACCCAGATAAACCAGCTCCTAACAAAACATCAGTATTAAGGTCAGTCACAAAATTTAGAGAGACCGGTTCTGTTAATAACAAGGAACACAAAAGATCTTCGTCAGTGTTGAATACAGATACAGTCACTAAAATAAAAGACCGATTACTCGCCTCGACAAATAAATCTATCAGACGTTTGTCTGCTGAAATTAATTTGTCTAAATCGACTGTTCATCGGGCGACCAAACGATTACAATTACGACCTTATCGCATTCAAACGGTTTATCGACTTCTTGAGCCCGACAAAGAAAAACGGCTACAATATTGTCAACGGTTCCGTCGATTTCTGCGTGAGGGAATTAATGTTATGGATTCGTTATTTTTCACAGGTGAAGCACGGTTTCATTTGGATGGCTTCGTAAACAGCCAAAACAGTAAAATTTGAAGTGCTGAAAATCCCCACGTTTATCACGAAAAACAATTACACCCGCAGAAGTTGGGCGTGTGGTGCGCGATATCGCGGAAGAAAATAATCGGTCCTATTTTTTTCGAGTACATCATTAATGCAGAACGATATCAGGATATTTTATATCACTTCATCGCACTCTTGGAAGAGCAAGACAGGCACTGCTGGCTACAACATGATGGTGCTACATCGCACTACGCAGGTTCAACTTCTGATTTCGTCGAGGAATTCTTTGGTAATCGTGTTATCGGTCGAGGCTTGTGCCCACCAAGATCTCCAGATTTGACTGCCGCGGATTTTTTTCAACGGGGTTACTAAAAAGTAAAAGCCTACAACAACAAACCACTTGAACAATTGAAAGTCAATATTGAACAAGCTGTATTAAATATCCAGCCACAAACTTTGAAAAAAGTTGCAAGAAACGCTGTAAAAAGTATTATTGAAGCTTGTATTCAAGAAGATGGCGGCCACTTCCAGCATTTACACATGCCTTTTTATTATTTCAATACCTACCAATATAAGGTTGGGTTGCGTTTTATATGGGACACCCATCATAATATTTTTTTTCCATAAGGATTATACAAAATATATATTAAATGAGAAAATTAAGGGATAATGAAATCAGAATGTTCAGGAAAACTCGCTTTGGTTTCTGAACTTTAACAGGTTCTAACGAATTTCCGACTCCAGTAAATATTTTCTTTACGCTTTTTTGGTCTAATAGCCACTTCATGAGACACTTGGTTTTTTCTTCACATGTTGTAGATTTTGGAGCCACAACATTTTCAAATATTTGGACTTCAAGCGTAATTCAAGAACGACTCAACCAATTTTCATATACGTAACTTCAGATAGACTACTACAGCATATCTAAATTTCAATGAAATTAATCTAGTAGATTTGGAGATTTTCGAACCAAAAGATTTTGTAGATATGTTTATATATTTATACGAAAACCGCAATTTAAGTTAATGGTATTTTCGTACTCGTTCTTAAAAACGTAAAGAAAAATCATTATCTATCCCCTCCCAATTACCACCATTATCCAAAAAATTACACTGAAAATAAAAAAGATTTTTTCCCCTATATCCTCTTTTTTTCTGTTTAGCTTCCGGAATCACCGTTAAGGTATTATTACTTCAGAGGATGATATGTGTTAATGTAAATGAAGTGTAGTTTTGTACAGTTTCAGGTCCACTGTTCCTGAGATGTGTGGTTAATTGAAACCCAATCAAACAAAGAAAACCGGTATCCACGATCTAGTATTAAAATACGTATAAAACGATTTAAAAGCGTTTACTAGGATTTGAACCTTAACACTTTTACTTCGAAAGCGGCTGAATTGTGATGAGTTAACCACTCACTAGACCAGCCTGGTGGGCTTTCCACAATGCCCTGACCCCGGTTGAGGAAGACCTACGATCATAAACCTTATTGTTTAAAGTTTATGTCAAATTCAAACAAATTTCTTGTACTCGTAATTCGTTTAAAATTATGCGTCGACTTTGTTAAATAAGTTTTTTAAAAAAAAGTATTATTTATATTTCTTTTCAATGCGACTTTTTTAAAAATTTATTTTATTTTTTATTTTTATTTTACTGAGGTATAAAAGATTAAAGTATTGATTTGGTCGTCATTTTAAAATTTTTAATTATATTTGCACAGTGATTTTTTTATGTACTTGAGAAAGTTGGTGTAAACTTGTATACCAAATGTTATAAAGATTCCCCAATCCAATCTTATAATTTCATTCGCAATTACAAAATGCAGGACAGTTTATTCATTTTGATACGTGCAATTACATTTTGAATAACCAGATATACTGTTTTCTTAATTGAACATCTTGTATATTTAAATTTTTTATTAATATAAACTCGCCGGGCAGGCTATAAACATTCCCGTCTAGCCAGCGAGCTCTGCCTCCTGGACCCCGTCTATTCATTAAATTCATGCTAGCTAGAGTATTAATGATAAATAAAAATTAAAACGTATTAAATTTATGAAAACTGTCAGTGTATTGTAATTTCTTCAGAGCAATATTTTGGTCAGTATAGGACCCGAAACTTTGAGTGATCTGAAAAATGCGTTTTTCGAAATAGTCGGACTCCATCGTAAAAATATTAGTTACTAGCAGACCCGGCAATGCTTCGCTATTACTAAATTAAATTATGTTTATACATTAAATGAACACAATTGAATGTTTGATAAAACATTAAAAAACTGAACATTACGGAACTTCACAAAATTTAGCCTTTCACTTTTTCTCTAATCGGTTCTTCACTATTACTCTTTTTACCTTTTTCCCTATTCCCCCTTTTTCCTATTTCCAGTTTTACTTTTCCCTTTTCTCCATTTTTTCGTTTTCCCCGCGCGTAAATCGGTCCACTAGTTTTTTTAGTCTGTAGCGGACACGCATACAAACATTGCCATATATATATATATACGAGGTGTGATCAAAAAATACGGTGAATGAATTTTTATAGCGGCATCTGCCGACGCTACATCCATATGCTGTAATTTGTCCAATAGCGTGATCAACTGAGACAAGCAGGGACAAGTTGTAACACGTTCGAGCTTGCCAGTCAGCTGCCAGAGCCGCTGGAGTGAGGTTGTGTTTATCGTGTCGGTCGCGCAACATGGATTTTGAACAACGCATTAACATTAAGTTTTGTTTTAAGTTGCAAAAGAGTGCCAAAGAAGCTCACGAAATGTTAGAATCTGTGTACGGCGATAATGTTCGGAATTTTATAAGGGTCTACTGCAACGTTTGCGAAAGGACGTACGAAGAAAGCGACCATAAAAATGGACCAATGGCTTCCTTCTTCGCCTTCAACGCGCCGTGTCACACCTCCCTTCTCATTCGCGAATTTTTGGCCGAAAAAGTGTTCCTGTCTGACCACATCCGCCATACTCACCGGATTTAGCTCCATGCGACTTTTGGCTCTTTCGAAAAATTAAAACTGTGTGTGCTTAAAGGAAAACGTTTTGACACCATTGCAGACATTGAGAGGGCCACGACCGAGCAGCTGAAAGTCCTTCCGAAAGACTCCTTCCAGAAATGCCTCCAGTCATGGAGTCAACGTTGGGATAAGCGCATTGCTAGCCAAGGACAGTACTTTGAAAGAGATTAAATCGAATTCTATGTAGCCTTATTACTTTTTTTAATAAAAAATTATTCACCGTATTTTTTGATACGGTGAATACGGTTTATACGGTATTCTATATATACCTCGTATATATAGAAGAAGACTGTATAAAAAAAAGTTTCTTTACATGTAATTAATATATATTCTGAATATGAGTCAAACCGGACCATAAATATAATTTTTCGAAATATTTCGATCTCAGTGCCACATAGCGCGTCCAAACTGATTCAGAAACCTTCGTGGGCGTGCGTACAACTCACCAAAGTTTCATCGCAATCGGATGAATAGTATAGGAACGCATACGGGAAAAACAAACAAAAATTCATCTTTATATATATATCTATATATATATATATATATATATACACTTCGATTCTCATATTTTTTTTAAAACTTTTGTATTTTATGTTTTTTAATGAAGTACTGTGTTTTGGATATGGCTCGTTAGAGTAACCAGACACTCCTCTGGGTGGAGTTATACCCAACAGTCCGGATCGACCTAGAGGAGAAGAGGGGGAAAAAAAAGGTCGCCGTTCTCAGGAACGGCAACTTGAGAGTGTACAAAATACGTTAATTTACTTTCATACATCTCATCCTCATTCATTCTCTGAAGTAATACCTTACGGTGGTTCCGGAGGTTAAAGAGAAAAGAAAAAAAAATATTATGTACAACCAATATTTTGTCGTTTAGGACAAATCTTTATTTAAATAGCTAAACTAATAACATGTAAATACCCCCGGGACAAACAATAATGAATTGTGAAGTTTTCAGTGCAATAGATTTAGTAGTTTTTGAGTTATTAGGTCACACACACACACACACACACACACACACACAACACAAACATATCTTATGTTGATAAGGAAAAATAAAATAAGATATTGCATTTAATATTGTAATTTATTTGATTAATTAGTTATAATTCGTTCTTTCATATATGTTTTTAGTGGATAATTTTTTTTATTTTTTTATTTTCTGTATTACAATTTTATTTTTCATGGAATCCATCAATTTTTATAATGTTCCGCCAGATAAAAACTGCAAAAATATTTTAAAAATTCACGTTGAATTTTACTTTTCCCGCTATAGTTATGTTGCTGATAATATAGCTGCTATACCTATACAAAACCAGCATATAAATTAGTCAGAAATTTCGATGGCCTTGTTTTCCTTTTTTTCCTCTCTGTATTTCCATATTTCACGATCTCCTGATTACAAAAAAATTAATTAAAACTATAGAAAATTCTTGAACGAATTTACTATAGAATACTATAGAGTGGCGAATCGCCACTCCGATTTAGACAAGCCAAGTCCAGGCTGTATGGTGGGTGATCAAACACTTCCCGACGAAAACGCTGCAGGAGCTTCTTTGTTACAGCTGCAGTGTGCGGCCGAGCATTGTCATGGAGAAAGACAATGTCTGATAACAACATTCTTCTCCGCTTATTCTGAATTGCCCTTCGTAGACGTTGAAGAGTCACGCGGTATGAGGCTCCAGTGATGGTCGTGCCACATTCCATGACTTCCACCGATAGAACTCCATTCCGGACCCAGAACACAGTAGCCATACACTTTCTGTTGCAGAAGGTTCGCTTGAACTTCTATGGTTTACTGGGAGAATGAAAATGCATCCACTGTTCTTTTATTTCTTCAGTTTCGAAATGAACCCGTGTCTCGTCTCCTGTGACAATTTTGTTCAAAAAATCTTCTCCATCATTTTGGTAGCCCTAGAGAAACGTTAGGGAGGCGTCCATTCTGATTGTTTTGTGATGGTCGGACAGCATCTTGAGAACCCATCTCGCACACAGTTTGCGGTACTGAAGTCTCTCATTAACAATGGTGAAGAGAACTGACCTTAAAATTTCAGGAAACGAATCGCTCATCACAGAAATTGTGAACCGACGATTTTCTCGAATTGCCTCATCCACTCGCTCAACGAGATCATCGGTTCACACTCGCTTCCTTCCCTAACCGCCTGCATCATGAACATCTGTACGTCCTGCTTTAAAGTTCCTGCACCATTGTCTCACTTTGCTGTCACTCATTGAAGTTTCACCGTACACATTACTTATTCGTCGATTAATTTCATCTGTATTACACCCCTCAGCCCGAAAAAATCGAATTACCGCACGCACTTCACACTTGGCGGGAGATAATATTATTTTGTACATGTTTACGTGCTAACTACGTGTTCAGAACTAAATAAAGTGACGCGGCTTGATTGAAGGCTATACCAGAGACGCTGCGCAACACATATGCGTAAAGGTTCATCCGATTTTTGTGCGGGTTTTTATCTCGCGACCGATCGGACCTTGAAAAAAAAATAATCTTCGTATTTACACATGTACGTGTGTTTCTATATTTTAGTTAATATCTCCGGACTGATTTACCATAAATTATTTGAAAATTGTTCAACAAATTTTTATACACGGATCATTGATGATATTAAATATTGGAAAAAATTAAAAAAAAAAAGAAAAGGCAGTTTTCTCCATTTTTACTTTTTCATTTTTGTACAGTGGTCATAGAAAATTGAGGTTTAGTACGATGAAAATACTTTTAACATTTTAAGACATGTCTGCCTTAATTATTATTATCTTGTCATAATTATCTGTTTTTTTTTTTTTTTTTTTTTTTTTTTTTTTTTTTTTTTTTATATATAAAACTCCATTAAAATTTTACATCATGAAAATACGAAGTAAATAATCTGTTTAATTGCATACTAATACACAATAAATCTTCATTTGTTTCGTATTATTAAGATAAATATTCAGTGACTATTGAATTTATATTTATTTGACTTTGTATTGCTTTTAAATATATATTTTTTATTTTTATTTGTTTGACCTCCATTGGATTATAGATTTGGTTTAATGATCGATAATAATTAAATTATTTATTAGGAATATTTATTTATAATTATATATGTTGTTTATTATTTTTGTTATAATATGCATATTTTATTTTAATATATATATATTTTTTTATTATATTTATTTTAATACTGTTAATTACATTACTAATAATAATAATAATAATAATATATTGGAATCACTTCACTTATTACTGGTTTTTCTCTCTCTTTAATTATTTATTATTTGTTTAAATATTTAAAAAAAATGATAGCTATTTTTATAATAAGTAACATTATTATTTATTATTGTAATTATTTAGAATTTGAAAATGATACTGCTACGTTAGCAAACAATGTAAAAGAGATCGAAATTCAAATCAATATTTTTTTTTTAAATGCAATGCAAGAAAAATTGTTAAGTATCTTTTGAAAAAAAAAATAGTTTTTCTTTAAAATAAAGAAAGATTCACCGCATTTAAGAAAGGTAGGGCAATATCGGTTGTTTTAGAAGTAGAGAGAAAAAAAAGTAAAAAAAAATCGATTGTTTCGTTATCATTTTTCCACTAAATACAAAGTTTATCATCAAGAAGTTCTCCCGGGATTTTCATAACTTATTCTACTCGTGAAAATAAAAGAAAAAGTTCATATAAACTTATGTTATAAAATATTTAGTTTGCGAGTTACGGCTTGTGAACAATTTGTTCGGATTTCAGCTTTCTCGGTGAAATGGTGGTAGTACTGAAATTTTTAGCGCGTTAATTAAGGAACAAAATTAGTGATTTCGTATGGATTTTGACCTAAAATCGAATAAAATAGGTCCCACAACTGCATCTGCAGTAGTTTTTGAGAAATCGTAGTGTAAACCAATATTTTGGAGTAAAAAATTCTGTTTTTTTTTTTTTATGTTGACGTATAATAACTTTGTTAAATGAGTAATAAAACTTTGAAACAAAACTTCTAGAGTATTTAATTTTGAACAGATTTGTGTAAAATATATTAATTAAAACAAAGAAAAGTTAGAAAAATACAATATTTCTATTTTATTCGGTTTTTCAGGTCAAATTAATAAGAAATCACTAATTCTGCCTCTTAATTAACGTTCTAAAAATTTTTGTACGATTTCATTTCACCGGGATAGCTGAAATCCGAGCGAAATCTTTCATTAAACTTAACTCGCAAACGAAGCATTTTAGGACATATATATGAATGTGAACTTTTTCTATTATTTTCACGAATAGAATAGGTTATTAAAGTCAACAGAGAACTTCGTGGTGATACATCTGTATAAGAATAAATAACTAATGTTAAGAAAATATATAACTTTGCGTCAACAATATTTACAATATTCAAACTATTTTCTTTCCCTTTTTGGCCATTTGCATTACTTACTTAAGACGTCACAAAAAAAATCGGTTCAAAATATGCAATAAATAAAAACATATCTTTTTCGATTTTAGTGGAACAGTGAGAATTTGGGGGCAATTTTTTTTTTAAAATGATAAAATAAGTATGTACACATGTATCAAGCTTAATATAAAATTGGTATCTTTGCAAAATATTGAGAAATTTGCTTCAAAAGAAACTTTCTACACCATCCCCTTGGAGATATTGACCCCAAAGTTTTACCATCAAATTGCCCATATAAATTAATTTCCTCAGTTATTAACTTATCTCTTAATTTATTAAGTTTCAAACATATCAAGACACGTACATACTGGGAGTATGAATAATACTCCCAAATTCTTTTTTGTTTGTTTTTTCGGGTCCCTGAGTCATGAAAGGACGATAAATACAAAAAAAAAATCCATACCCCATTTTTTAACCGATTACCGTATTTTGCTTCTAATAGCATAACGCTATGATGTCAAGAAAGTAAAATGAAGTAAGGAAAGTACTTTGAAAAACCTAAATCCAAGAATAAAATTATTCTATTATTGAGGTGTAATGTTAAATTTACAAAATAAAAATATGATGTGGACACCACATGACTTCCATGTACGCCTGTTAAATTATATATACACATTCTTTTTTTTAAAATGAAAAGTACAACAACATCTAGCCGAACCCGACACTACCCCATTTATTTGTGGTGGGGGGGGGGGGGTGAAGGGGGCGTGTGCGTAAATGGCATTTTTCAGACTTATCTATAAAAAAATAAATGAAAATAACATAAAATTTTATTTTGTTAAATTTTCATAATTTTGCGTTTATTGTTATTATTGAATTATTATTATTTAAATATTTTTTTACAATCGGAGGTTAATAATTATTAATAAATCAATATATTTAAATTAAAAAAAATAGTTAAAAAAAGGAGATGAAGTCGGATTCGAACTGATATGCTTTCCCCTAAGATCTAAATATTTCATTAATTAAAATTTTATTTGGCTATAACTCTGGAACCAATGAAAATAACTATATTTATGATATATCGTTGAAAAGCTCTCAATGAGGGCTTATTACTTCAGTTAAGGAAAAATCCAAAATTCAAATTTTTTTGGATTTTGGGCTTTTTTGGACACTTTTGGTCCAGTCGATTGCAATCAAAAGGGGAGGTGCACAACTAGATATTACAACAGTCCTAAATCCAAAATTTCAACACCCTACGGCTAATCGTTTTTGAGTTATGCGAGAGGTACATACGTACATATATACGTACGTACAGACGTCACGCCGAAACTAGTCAAATTGCATTCAGGGATGGTCAAAATGTATACTTTCGTTGAGATCTGGAAACCAAAATTTTTCGCGATCACAATACTTCGTATAAGAAAGTAGAAATGGAAAATATTTTACGAGTATTAAAAAAAAATAATTAAGATCTTTTTTTATGGACGCATTTTTCAAATGATAAAAAATTTCATTAATTAAAAAAGTTTTTGTTTTTTAGGGCAATAACAAATTATATCAAAATGTGGTTTGCGAAAATAGAAAAAGAGCTGGAAGAATTAAATAATTTTAATAACAGATTTTTGTAGGGTAAAGGTATAATTTCGAATTCCAGAAAATTGAAAGCAAGGAAAAGATCACTGATCATCATGAATTTTAATGTCATATATGCAATGAAAACGCTGCAATGGGAAATCTTAAATGGGGTCAGTAGTTACCATAAATAAAAATAAAAAAAAAAATACTAAATACCAACACTTTTGATTTTTAAATCTTGCTTTAGTATTTAATTTTGTAATTTTTTTATATTGAATCCTTTTAGTGGGAAATTCATTGAGGAGAAAAAACTGAAATAAAGAAGAATTTTAAAAAACTATTTAAAAATGTAAATTTGTTCCGATTCTAACTTATGGTGTAAATGTTCCAGTTTAACAAAGAACTATCGTAACATAAACAATGATCTTGAAATATCTTTGAATAGTTGAAAATAAAACTACATTAGTCAAATTCCTTCGTTAAAGTATATTAAATAGCTTAAATATTCTTGACGTTATAAGTAAACTAAAATCAGTCTGACCCAAATTTAAAAACTAAAAGTTGTAGTTTTATATAAATTTGCTTGACCACTGTTTTTAAAATGTTTGTATACTCAATTTTTTGAAAACCGTTCTCAAGATTTTGAGTATAAAGGTGTTTCAAAATGAACCGATATTTTAAATTTACTGCCATTTTTTTCGCGGTAAAACCAGAGTAGAGATTTTTATATGCTTTTATCAGTAAATACTTAGGTTAAATTATATAAAAGTATACATTTGAGTTTAGAAGGAACAATTTGGAAGGAACATTTGGATTTAGAAGAAACAATGAACGGCATAGATGAAGTCCTACGCAAGAACGATCGCATGAACATAAACAAGAAGAAAAAAAAAGTAATGAAATGTAGTAGAAATAAAAAAGACGGACCACTGAATGTGAAAATAGGAGGAGAAAAGATTATGGAGGTAGAAGAATTTTGTTATTTGGGAAGTAGAATTACTAAAGATGGACGAAGCAGGAGCGATATAAAATGCCAAATAGCACAAGCGAAACGAGCCTTCAGTAAGAAAAATAATTTGTTTACATCAAAAATTAATTTAAAATCAGGAAAAGATTTTTGAAAGTATATGTTTGGAGTGTCGCTTTATATGGAAGTGAAACTTGGACAATCCGAGTATCTGAGAAGAAAAGATTAGAAGCTTTTGAAATGCGGTGCTATAGGAGAATGTTAAAAATCAGACGGGTGGATAAAGTGACAAATGAAGAGGTATTGCGGCAAATAGATGAAGAAAGAAGCGTTTGGAAAAATATAGTTAAAAGAAGAGACAGACTTATAGGCCACATACTAAGGCATCCTGGAATAGTCGCTTTAATATTGGAAGGACAGATTGAAGGAAAAAATTGTTTAGGCAGGCCACGTTTGGAATATGTAAAACAAATTGTTAGGGATGTAGGATGTAGAGGGTATACTGTAATGAAACGACTAGCACTAGATAGGGAATCTTGGAGAGCTGCATCAAACCAGTCAAATAACTGAAGACAAAAAAAAATACAATTGAATAACGCGTAGAAATTTTTAAAATAGCAGTAAAACTAGTTATAACGAGGTTTCGAAAACAATTAACTTTAGCATGAGGTACATTTTCTTCTTACTGGCTTTATCAGTAAACTAATTTATTAATTTAGAGATCAGAAAATCTAAAAAAAATATTGCGTAACTTTGAAAACCGTGCCCCCTCAACGGGACACGGTTTTGTGAGGATTTTGATCTGAGGGGATTGATTGGACCTTTCTTTTTCAAAAATAAAAATTGATATTCCGTTATTGTCAATGAGAGTTCGATATCGTAAGATGATTTCAAAATTTTATGTCCCAAAATTAATGATATGTATGAGAAAGACGTACGGTTTCAAGAAGACGGTGTAACATGCCACAGTGCCAATGAAACCAAGAAGTATGGCAAGAAAAATTTATTGGTGGTGTTATCTTGCAGCGAGGTGATGTGAATTGGCCGTCAAGGTCACGTGACTTGACACCATTGGACTTTCTTTGGTGTTATCTTAAGGAAAAATACCCATCAATAAATCACAAACCCTCAAAGAAGAGATTCAATACAACATTGTCTACATTTCTCATCAATTATGTCAACATATTTTGGAATATTTTGTCAAAAGTGTGAACATGTGCAAGCCCAGATTGGGGCGCTCATTTTCCAGATATATTGTACCATACATAACCTTCATGTCAATACTTTTTAAAAAAGCAAAAATATTGTTAATCGTCAAATAAAAAATGTGTTTTATAAAAAAATTAAAATGTCAGCTCATTTTGGGACACCTGCACACACGCACGCACGCACGAGGGTTTTTTTTTAATAATTAAAGAAAAAAATAACAAAAACAAAACACTATTTAGTAGAATAAACTAAAATTCTTTGACGTTCATGTTAGCCCCTGACATAGAAAATATCTGCGCTTCGAAAAAAATTTTCATTATTTAACTATTTTGTTTATTTCAAAATATCGGCTTCAGTTGTAAATTGCTCTTTGGAAGAACAGCGTACTTTATCCAAAAAAATTTGAATTTTGGATTTTTTCTTAACTGAAGTAATAAGCCCTCATTGAGAGCTTTTCAACGATATATCATAAATATAGTTATTTTCATTGGTTCCAGAGTTATAGACAAATAAAATTTTAATTAATGAAATATTTGGATCTTAGGGGAAAGCATATCAGTTCGAATCAGACTTCATCTCCTTTTTTTTAACTATTTTTTAAATTTAAATATATTGATTTATTAATAATTATTATTTTCTGATTGTAAAAAAAAATTTACGATAATAACTCAATAATAAAAAAAGAAAAAAAAACGAAAAACTATCAGAAGTTATTAATGAAATAAATGTGTAATTTTCATTTTAAAAAAATGTGTATATGTAAAATTTAATAGGCGTACAAGGAAAACATGTGATGTCCACACCAGATATTTTTTTTAATCTAATATAATCTTTAATTTAGGCTACTTCTTTTTTTTTAAATCTTTTTTAAAGAGGTGAAAATAATAAACTGTCATATCAGTACACTTGGAATTGCGTTACATTCGAATGTAACACGTGTTTCTTTATTACAAACAATTCTAAAGAATCAACTTTATAAGTCACGCAACAATTCATGTTACTTTATTTTTTATACCGTATTTATTAAAATATAGAGGCTCCCATGACGTATGTTAATTTTACCCCGGACATCCCTATTTTGTTACTTTTATATTGTAACTGTGATTTTATACTTTTTAACACGCAACTTTAAGCTACGCCTTTTCTTTTTTAGTTGTTTCTTTGGTGGATTTACAACAATTTATTCTTCCCCACTTTATATTCTGTGTTTTTATTCTCTCAGCTTTCTTTTTTTTCTCTCTTTTTTTACATATGATATTATTATTTGAGTTCATAATATTCTATTTTTATCTGTCGTTTTTTTAAAGACGAAGAAACTTGAAAGTAGTAAATAATTTGGTATGAACATTTATTTTTGGTAACTAAAGCATATGTGAAATTAATGTTGCTAAAATATTTCTTATTTAATTTTCTTTGAAGTTCAACATTTATTTATATATGATTTCATTTGTATATATTTATATATAAAAATGCAAATGTTTATTTCTTCAAAATCTTAAATCTCTGAAAGTTCTTCACCGATTGCTATGAAATTTTGATACAACGTTGCATTCGAATACGCGCGTGTTTTTATATACCTATTATTTATACACTTAAAATGTCACACCTGTGACAGGTAAGAAAATGTTTTTTTTTTTAAATAGCCCCATCAGTTGGAGGTAAAAGCAACACACGCTGTACTAAATATTTTACGATTCCATTTCAACGTTTCCGATATGTCTGTCCAGTCGCTATTAATTAAAAAACTATTGGACCGATTTATGCGCCGGAAAAAAGGGAGAATAGGACATAGGGAAAAATCAAAAAAGGTAAAAGGGAAGAAGTGGAAAATGGAAAAAAGAAAAAAGGGAAAACGGGTAAAGGAGATAGAAAGGTGAAAGAGGAAGGGGAAAAGGTGGTAAGGGAAAGAGAGGTGGGGGAAGGAAAATTGGGAAACAGAGAAAAGGGGAATATAGTAAAAATGAAAATGGAAAAAATCCATGAAATTTCAAAAGTCAAACTTACTCCCCTACTCGTTACTGAAATGGACTCGTCCAACATCTGAACATCGCGGCGACGCAGTAGAACACTACCGATAGTAACAACAATGCAATCATAACGTTCAGTGTATTGCTAGTGACAAGATGGTGTTTTCGCTAGATGAACCTGTTTTCATTTTTGAGTTTTACGAAATCAGTGGTCACAGTGCAAGATTTGTTTCGCCATAAGTACCCAGATAAACCAGCTCCTAACAAAACATCAGTATTAAGGTTAGTCACGAAATTTAGAGAGACCGGTTCTGTTAATAATAAGGAACACAAAAGATCTGCGTCAGTGTTGAATACAGATACAGTCACTGAAATCAAAGACCGATTACTCGCCTCACCAAATTAATCGATCAGACGTTTGTCTGCTGAAGTTAATTTGTCTAAATCGACTGTTCATCAGGCGACCAAAAGATTACAATTACGACCTTATCGCATTCAAACGGTTCATCGACTTCTTGAGCCCGACAAAGAAAATCGGCTACAATATTGTCAACGGTTCCGTCGATTTCTGCGTGAGGCAATTAATGTTATGGATTCGTTATTTTTCACAGATGAAGCACGGTTTCATTTGGATGGCTACGTAAACAGCCAAAAGAGTAGAATTTGGAGCGCTGAAAATCCCCACGTTTATCAAGAAAAACAATTACAGCCGCAGAGGTTGGCCGTGTGGTGCGCGATATCGTGGAAGAAAATAATCGGACCTATTTTTTTCGAGTACACCATTAATGCAGAACGATATCAGGATATTTTATTTCAGTTCATCGCACTCTTGGAAGAGGAAGACAGACACTGCTGGCTACAACATGACGGTGCGACATCGCACTACGCAGGTTCAACTTCTGATTTCGTCGAGGAATTCTTTGGTAATCGTGTTATCGGTCGAGGCTTTTCGCCACAAAGATCTCCAGATTTGACTGCGGCGGATTTTTCTCTATGGGGTTACCTCAAAGAAATAGTCTACAGCAACAAACCACGTACACTTGAAAGATTGAAAGTCAATATTGAACAAGCTGTATTAAATATCCAGCCACAAACTTTGAAAAAAGTTGCAAGAAACGCTGTAAAAAGAACTGAAGTTTGTATTCAAGAAGATGCCGGCCACTTCTAACATTTCCTCTAAATGTAAGGTAATGGATGGTAATAATAAAAATTACATTTACATTTACACATGCCTTTTTATTTTTCAATACCTACCAATATAAGGTTGGGTTGCGTTTTATATGGGTCATCCTGTATATTTAATTTCTATAAAACAAGTCGAGGAGTTTTTCATATTATTTTTATATTATATTATTTATTATATTTTTTTCTTAGTGTTTTACTCTTTCTGAAGTACGTTAGAAATAGTTTCTTTAAAATGTTTAAAATTCTGCAGATATTCAGTTTATTTTATAATTCATTAAATTCTGTTTCTCTCTCTTACTTTTTCTCATTGATTCTGTTACTGTATTAGTCTTTCCCTTCTTGTTGACTCTCTGGGGCTTTTTTTTTGCGTATTTTTTACCAGCAACAAGTAGCTTAATTTCATCTTAACTACATTTCTTAGTCCTGTTTCGTTGAATTTGAAACACTCTTACCGGTTAAAATTTTATTTATTTTAATTTTAACAAAGTTCAGTCTTGTTGTTTGTTAATTTTTATTTATAAGGAGAGGCAGAATTAATTTTTAATTTGTACAATACTCCTGCTCGCTAAATTTACTTATTTAACCACAAAGTAAAAAGAAATTGTAATTAACAATTAAATGTTAAAAAAATAAATATATAAAATTGTATAAAAATAATTGTCTTCTATAATTAATATTGGTTGAACTCACAGATTTCTTAAATTTGTGGTCGCATGATTAATTCACGTTCCTCTACTCTCACATCTATTTTAATTTTTTTTTAAAAAGTATTAGCTTTCTTTTCTTGCTATTTTTATCCAGCTTTTGTCGGTTGTCTAATAATAAATATATACGACCTATGTTTTTTTTTAAGTAAGTATGGTTTGATAGCCCAGCTTACCGTTTCCCGAATACACTGATTAACTACGTCTATTGGCTTGCTACGAACGCTATTACATGACTGTTTGATTGCAGTTTCCTGTGTTTGTTTAAAATGCTTATCACTATAGACAGTTACGCCGATTGTAAATATGTCCTGTAATTCGTTTCTTAAACGAAAGCCGCCAAAATTCATCGACAGATTAGTGAAGTGCACGGGGATAACGCTGTGTTTGATGGAATGTTGAGATAATGGGTTACGGCATTTAATGAGACTCGTAGAAACGTATACGAAGGCTTGGAATGGGCCACCGTCTGTCGTTACTGCTGTTTGATGCTGAGAGTTAACGGAAAAGTCGTGGGAATAGAGGTTTACGATTTCATGACTACGTAATATATTCCCTTTAATTTCACCAAGTATTCTCTGTGATATTTTGTCGGTATGCTTAAATTATCGGAAGTTAAGCTGACGTTGGGTACCAAAAATGCTGACCTAGTTGCACAAAACCAAACGTTTTTTCAGCGTCTCAGAATTAGGTAATTCAAATTATACCGGAATCAAGACAACAATCTATGGGATGGAGTCCCTCAACGTATCCCAAGAAAGTGAAGTTCAAGCAAACAGTGTCATGCGGAAAATCATGTGCATTGTGTTTTGGGATGGATACGGGTTGTTTTGATTTTTTGAATTGGAGTGAAACAAAAAATGCTGAGATATATTTTGAGATCTTGATTAAATTGCGTCACTTAAAACAGAGGGCTTGCTCAGTTCGGGGATCGTGATGCTTCACTACAATGCTTGGTCACATCCGGATCATCACATCTAAAATATCATCGCGTCATTTGGTCAAATTGATCATCCTGCATTTACAGTAGCACTTTGTTGATTAGCTCTACGACGACAGTATGACAACCTTAAAACAGTCGTTCACCAACGGTTATCTTCTCAGCCGGCAGATTTCTATGAAGCTGATCACACGTTACTATTACTGTAATGTAGGCAGAAATTATGTAAAATTATTGATCCAGCCTTTTAGGTGAATATAAATCTTTCCAAAATAAATTTGCTTGTTATTTTTTTATATATCAAAGCGATACTTAAAAAACAAACCTCGTATTTTTAATTAAAATATAAAAATTAAAAAAATATCTTGTTGCAGCACATCGATAAAAGAATAATTTTGTCAGTAACATAGGTCCGAGATAAAAACCTTGAATTATTCCGTGTTCAAATATAGGTGAGAGAAGCATTGGCGTAATTGCTCATATGATGTTTTAGCTCAAAGTAAAATAGGTCTTATCTAGTATTAGATGTTGAATGATTAGGACGGTTTAATAGCATCAGGAGGAATCATATCTTGATGTCTTGTTCAAGATATGTCAGTTGATAAAGGAATGATAATGTTGTGTTTGGGTTTTCTTCCTCGTGTAAAGTACAAGTGACCACCATATTACTATAGTTATATTTACAGAGTAAATAGATGTCTTTCAGAAGAGCATCCAGATTGTCCAAATTAATGCAATGCATGATGCTTATGAGAGTCTATCAAGACTCTCATACTTAGATTTGTCTGATTTTTACCAAACTTGGTTAGATTACTTCTATATATGGGGCATTGATGTCATTAAATTTTCAACTTATAAGATCAAGAGGTGAGGTTGTACAGTAAGGTGACCCTCAGTATCTCGAGATTTTGCCTAATCAAAATATTGTTTTTTAGGCACATTTGTAAAAAATTAAAAAATAATAAATAAATAATATTATTAAGTAAAAAACTTAATTTTTTGGTGATATTTATTTAATATTATTTAAGTTTTTCTTCCTAAGAATTTTGTATTAATGTTTATACGTTCAAGGAAGTATATTTTCTTTGATCTTCTTGTACCCCTTTTACTAATCCGTTTTGAAATTAATTACCTTTTTTAAACTACGATTCAGTATTTATCTTAATCAAATAGTTGCATTACTATGTAAATTCAGTGTTTTTGTTTCAAATTTTTTATTATGTATAAAACCTATTTTACTAGTAACAAATAATCAAATTGATTGCATTATAAATTTTCACTGTTTTTTTTACAGGTGAGTTGGAAGAAGCTAGTTCATTTTACTATTTGACTAATTAGTCTTATCTAATACGTAAGTAAATATAAGTAATTTAATATTTTAATATTACAGCTCTATGTTTTGAATATGATTCATAATTAAATTATTAAGACTGAATGCTTATACGCCGGTTGATATACTTTTTTTTTTTTTTTTAATGTTGTCTGTATAATACATGAAGTTTGATAAGTAACCTAATGGGCTTTAAATATAGTCATCAGATAGGAAACAAAGTTATTCGTAGACAGAGAACTATAGGCAAGGCTTATTCTAAAAAACACACAAAAACTTAGTAACTTTTATTGAAAACTTTATTACAGATTCTAATAGGTATTTAATCGAAACCCACAGATCTTCACCATATAAGTAGAGTTAATGATAAGAAAAGACGATTTACTCACCGATGGAATACGAGCTGGACAAATGGCCTCATTCAATGGATTGCTTAATTGGTTTCTTCCGACATTAATCATTCATTTTGCTTATAACAGCAATGTATTTTACTCCAAATTAAATAAAGATAACCGGTAAGAATCCACAGAACTGGACGGCACGACGAGGTCAACGAACTCTCTTTACAGTTCTAAACATGACCCAACCTAAAAGTGAACTAAAAATGGGGAAAAAATAAAAAATAACCATGTTAAAATTATATTTCACTTCAATTCGATTTGTAATAATATTTTCACTTTCGAATTTCCTTAGAAAACGTTTTTTTCTTCCATTTAATGAACCGCGGTACTCGAATATGTCACTTTTTCCTCAAGAAGGTGGGTTTAATAATCGCGCCGCTAGGTAGCAGAGTACTTGATAGCATTAGGTGGCGTACAAAAACTTTATTATATACATAGTGTCCCATATAAAACGCAACCAATCAATCACTCATCCATGAAATTTCAAAAGTCAAGCTTACTCCCCTACTCGTTACTGAAATGGACTCGTCCAACATCTGAACATCGCGGCGACGCAGTAGAACACTACCGATAGTAACAACAATCTAATCATAACGTTCAGTGTATTGCTAGAGACAAGATGGTGTTTTCGCTAGATGAACGTGTTTTCATTGTCCAGTCGTACTTCAGTACGAAATCAGCGGTTGCAGTGCAAGATTTGTATCGCCATAAGTACCCAGATAAACCAGCTCCTAACAAAACATCAATATTAAGGTTAGTTGCAAAATTTAGAGAGACCGGTTCTGTTAATAACAAGGAACACAAAAGATCTGCGTCAGTGTTGAATACAGATACAGTCACTGAAATCAAAGACCGATTACTCGCCTCGCCAAATAAATCGATCAGTCGTTTGTATGCAGAAATTAGTTTGTGTAAATCGACTGTTCATCGGGCGACCAAACGATTACAATTACGACCTTATCGCATTCAAACGGTTCATCGACTTCTTGAGCCCGACAAAGAAAATCGGCTACAATATTGTCAACGGTTCCGTCGATTTCTGCGTGAGGGAATTAATGTTATGGATTCGTTATTTTTCACAGATGAAGCACGGTTTCATTTGGATGGATACGTAAACAGCCAAAACAGTAGAATTTGGAGCGCTGAAAATCCCCACGTTTATCACGAAAAACAATTACACCCGCAGAAGTTGGGCGTGTGGTGCGCGATATCGCGGAAGAAAATAATCGGTCCTATTTTTTTTTAATACACCATTAATGCAGAACGATATCAGGATATTTTTTTTCAGTTCATCGCACTCTTGGAAGAGGAAGACAGACACTGCTGGCTACAACATGACGGTGCGACATCGCACTACGCAGGTTCAACTTCTGATTTCGTTGAGGAATTCTTTGGTATTCGTGTTATCGGCCGAGGCTTGTGGCCACCAAGATCTCCAGATTTGACTGCGGCGGATTTTTTTCTACGGGGTTACCTCAAAGAAAAAGCCTATAGCAACAAACCACGAACACTTGAACGATTGAAAGTCAATATTGAACAAGCTGTATTAATTATCCAGCCATAAATTTTGAAAAAAGTTGCAAGAAACGCTGTAAAAACAATTGAAGCTTGTATTCAAGAAGATGTCGGTCACTTCCAACATTTACTCTAAATGTAAGGTAATGGATGGTAATAATAAAAATTACATTTACATTTACACATGCCTTTTTATTATTTCAATACCTACCAATATAAGGTTGGGTTGCGTTTTATATGGACACCCTGTACTTGAAATAATAAAACTTAAAAGAAAATGTACTGCAGCTTTATTTAATAGTAAATGCGCTTATGTAAATGAAAGTACTGAAGATGAACCTTTTTTTTAATTCCCATCACTTCATTAAAAAAAAATATATTAAAGTATTAGTTTACAACAGACTATAGCTGCTAATAAAATACAAAAAACACGAACAGTAGGTAAGTGTTTCGAATGTGGCAGCAAAGATTTGTTACACAAAACAGAAATAAATTCGATCGGCCAAATTTTTATTCTACTATTAAAACTAATTGATAGAGAAATAAAAAAAAGTTCATTTAATAATAATAATAATACAAAAAGTGTTTCCACGAATACGATAAAAATCGAGGGTTATATTACAAAGTATTAAGTGGAATCATGGATCTTCGATAGGTGAAGGTCATTATACTAGTTTTATTAAAAAATAAAAAATATGGTATGCAGTGAATGATATGACTGTAACAAAAAAAAATTGCCTAGAAATTCAAGAAATGCTTATTTGTTTGTTCTATAAAAGTAATAAATTTTAATAATAAATCAATAAGATAATCAGTAATTCATTAAAAAAATTTTAAAAATAATCTAACAAAACGCAGATTTCATTTCTTCCGCTCAAAAACAAAAATTTCTGTAATATAAATAAATCTGTTTTTATCAAAATCTGTTATTAATTTAGCATTTTGTTTAAAAATAATACATGCTAAATATATGTAATAGTAATTAGATATACAATAATACATAATAAACAATGTTTAAGCGTTCCATATAATAAGCAAAAAATAGAAAAAATTGTTACAAAATTCGTACCGGTCTGGTTTCATTTATATGTAATACATATAACATTTACAGAAATAATACAATTCTGTTGATTATTCCTTGATTAATAAATATAATTTGGCCGGTAAGAGTTGTAACAAATTTTTCTATTTTTTGTTTATTATACAGAACGCTTAAACAGTGTTTAATTATTATTGTATGTCTATGTCTATTACATATATTTAACATGTTTTTTTTTTTTTTTTTTTTAGACAAACTAAATTAATAACAGATTTTAATAATAGAAATGTAGTAACTTCCCTTTTTTGATTTTTTTTTTTGTATTCAGTCATTTGACTGGTTTGATGCAGCTCTCTAAGATTCCCTATATAGTGCTAGTCGTTTCATTTCAGTATACCCTCTACATCCTACATCCCTAACAATTTGTTTTACATATTGCTTCTTTCTTCATCAATTTGCCGCAATACCTCTTCATTTGTCACTTTATCCACCCATCTGATTTTTAACATTCTCCTATAGCACCACGTTTCAAAAGCTTCTAATCTTTTCTTCTCAGGTACTTCGATCGTCCAAGTGACGCTCCTGACATATACTTTCAGAAATCTTTTCCTGACGTTTAAATTAATTTAATGAAAACAAATTATACCGAAGGGCGTTTCGCTTGTGCTATTCGGCATTTTATATCGCTCCTGCTTCGTCTATCTTTAGTAATTTTACTTCCCAAATAACAAAATTCTTCTACCTCCTTAATCTTTTCTCCTCCTATTTTCACATTCAGCGGTCCATCTTTGTTTTTTCTACTACATTTCATTACTTTTGTTTTGTTCTTGTTTATTTTCATGCGATAGTTCTTGCGTAGGACTTCATCTATGCCGTTCATTGTTTCTTCTAAATCCTTATTACTCTCGGCTAGAATTACTATATAATCAGCAAATCGTAGCATCTTTATCTTTTCACCTTGTACTGTTACTCCGGATCTAAATTGTTCTTTAACATCATTAACTGCTAGTTTTATGTAAAGATTAAAAAGTAACGGGGATAAGGAACATCATTGTCGGACTTCCTTTTTTTCTTTTTACTGTAGAATCTTCTTATTATAGAATTCACATCTTCTATATATATATATATGTGTGTGTGTGTGTGTAATTTACTAGAATTCAAATTCTACTGTAGAATCTTTTTATTATAGAATTCAAATATTCAACAACTAGGGAATGATTTTAGATTAACAGCGATTTATAATACGTTTAATAATTAAAGTTACTTTATCAAATTGTAGACTATTTTACAGAAAACAAAATTCATTCTTTAAATTGTCATATGTTAGTTCAAAAGAACAACAAGCATCCCATGTTGAGAAAACCTAAGTAAAAAAGGGTTTTCAAACTATTTTTTTCTTCAATGAATCGATTATACTGTTTTAAGTCAGTCTAATAAACTTACAAAAAATTCAGTAGATAATAATTAATATTTTAGTTTTTCTCAACACAGCATTTTTTTATCTATAATTAACCTTTAAACTCCCATATAAAGCAACTTGTAACTAGTGCTGGGTGTACCTCATTTCCTTTACATGTATCACAGCAATAAGAAAAACAGATAGTGTAAAACAACGAATAAAATGACCCCTTTTTTTGTTAAGAAACAATTTTTCTGTACAATCCCTTTTCTCAATAAGGGAAGCATTTTACATACGTGTCACGCAAATTACCATTCATCACGTTATCTTCCGAACATGTGTTTAACAAAAATTTTTCAGAAGATTTATTCAGAACTTAGACCTCTATTAAGGAATAGGGGTTGAAAATAAAGCAATTATCTTGATTTTTTTTTAACGTATGTAAAATTACATTTTATTAATCTATTGTTATGTCAGGAGTAATTTTAATTAGCGAATCTCTGAGTTTATTTGGTATTATTTATCTATTATAAAGCTTAAGTAATTACTGATTTGCACCAAATTATAGCTTTTTATTTTATAATAATTTATGAAAGAATCCTTAGACCAATCAGAATTCAAAACCACAACTGGACGTATGATAGGTAAAGAAAATATCACTCTAATACTATATATACTATAATTCCTTATCCATATTCATTAGAATTTTCGTACGTACAATCACTTTAAATTTACAACCCCTTGGCCAGATTTAAAATTTAAAAACTGAGACTACAGCTTTTTCTAAGCGTTGTTTTTCCTAATAATTATTTTAGTCGGTAATTGATTCTACAGAGTGAGGAACTTAAAACTGAACAGTAGCAACACACTAAATACATTACAGCATGTGTTATATTATAAATGAAATGAAAAAAAGAAAAACGTAAATTAAATTAAACTATAGTTATCTTAGCAAATATTTATCATATTCTTACAGAAGATGTTCGAAATAAGTACCTTGCGAAGTATTACACTTTTATGCTCGAGTGATCTTATGACGCAAGACATTGTTATGCAGCCGATTCCTTGTTGAATGTTCACCTTCAATTCCTCGATAACATGGGAATATAATTTATAAACTCTCTTTTAAATGGCCTCAAAGGAAAAAATCCTAACTAAACAAATCTGGCTAATACGGAGGTCACTGCGCTCTGTCTGACGGTTCCTTCTTAAGTAAAACTCGCTCAAAAAATTATGGCCCAACTGCGATTAACACAAAGAACACACTCAGATGGTGAAGTTGCAACTTCCGAAAAGGATTTTCAGTCATCCGATACCTGATTTTATCCAATTAATATCCCGTTAAATGAAACCATGTCTCGTCCGACATGAAATACAGCATCGAAAATATTTTTAAAATGCCAGTCGCAATAATTGAGACGTTTCAATCTGTCTGTTCTGTTATGTTTTTGCGCAATTATTATACGATACGGTTTCAAATTTAAATCATGAAGAATCTTACGGTGTTACGCAAGATATGTATTTTATAAAACTTGTGTTAAGTTATAGGTAGATTTTTTTCGGATCGGAAGAAATTCTTTGAATATCATTCGGTGGTGAATCCTATCAGAAAGTCGCTTATTTCATTGTGTGTTTGAAATCGATCCCGTTGTACGGCTTTTTTTTTTTTTTTTACTAATCGTTTATTCAACTATTTGCTAGAATACTGGATTCGGATATTTTTCCGCGGCTATTTGAGGGGTTTCATAAAAATATAACAAACATTTTTCAAAGTTTTTAAAAATTTGCTTTATACTTTTTAGACATACTTTAATCAAATTATTATCATACATTGCATGAGTTTTTTTTTGACAGTTGGTTTGCTTGGCATTTCGCACGCCACCATCCTATTCGGTCGTCCTAAAGCATAAGACCGAATGTCTGTGCCACAAACGGCTACTGAACCTCGAAACAGTTTAGCGACCAGTATCCTAAGTAACTCCTACAGCTTACCTAACAGCGGGAGTGGACTAAGCGCGGTGCCATACAACACCGGCTTACGTATCCCAACCGTTCCTTGTCATATATTTGCTAAAATGGGTTGGCGCACCCCGTCAACTACTAAAAATATATATGATGTCCATAAATTAAAATTTACTTCGTCGAGACAGTAACTCGCTGCTCCTAGGCCGTTGAATGCCTCAAGTATCTATCCTCTATATTAAAACGCTTGGAGACTTAATTGGCTGGTAGTCAGCCATATATATATCTAGGTTAGTTTCACACAGCAGTGCGGTAAGAGTCTTTTTCCTCAGGTAAACTACTGATGTCGGTTGAAAATAGCAACCGCATCAAGGAACTCCCAGTCGGTCCCGACATTGCGGCTCTCGCCACATTTACTCGCCGCTGGTGAATGGCTTTTTTTGTCCTTGACAGGACATCCTTCCAGGATGGCCCGGTGTCTGGCCCTCCCAAGAGCAGGGCAGTCAAACATCAGGTGTTCATTTGACTGGCCCTCCACGCAGATGACAACTCAGCTGCCAGGTGGAACCGAAACAGATATTGGTTTAAATTAACATGTTTGCTGAGCACCCGGGCACACACACAACACTGGAGGAACTAAATATGAACATAATAACGGAGATTAACAGTTTTCACGCGTTTTATGAAGTGGACTCGAACATATTAAAAAGAATTCGTACATGCATTACTGGACGGGGCAGCCATTTTGAGCATATGTTTTCAGAATACATAACTCTTTAAATATTATTATGTAATATCTTCTTCTTTTTTTTTATTACTTTGATGTGCGCGATTTTTCCATCTCTCTTTATAGGAATACATAAAAAAAAGAAACCATTGGTTATTGTCAACTTGATATTGCCGTACTTCAGAACAAAAGGAGTTATGCTCTAATAACCAGATAACAATAATAATAGTTATATTGCCAATGAGGTCAATTTATAATAATAATATTCATAAGCTTGTAGTAAGAAAATATGAAGATGGAAGTCGCAGTCGTGAAGGAGGCAAAGAAGGTCAAAGACATTTTAATGTCTTGACGAGTTACGTAATGTAAATTGACTCTTTCCCTTGTATATATATATATATATATATATATATATATATATATATATAGGCTACTCATGTTAACTATCTATGACCTACTACTGTTTTTAGTTAACTTCATTCAGTATTAACATTATAATTGAATTGCATAAATGATGCTATGTAATAATAATTGGTTCAAGTACCCAATTAAAATAAAATTATACTAGAGTTATTATCTTATAAAAAGTTAAGTTTTTTTTTATAATAGGCATGCTAAATATTTATTTAAATTAATTGAAAAAAAAATTACACTCAAAATTATTTATAAAAAAATTTACTTAAAATTTAAAACTAGATGGACAGTTGGGTGTTAAACAATAAGTATCAATAAATACTAAAAAAAAAAAAAAGTTGACGACAAAGTTGGTAAACTTTCATTGTATTGGTTATTTATTCTTATATATTGAAAAAATAATGATAAATGAAAAAAAAAATTAAAAATCAACAATAATAATAATAATAATCCAAAAATTCGATTTTTTGAAAAAGGGAAGATTTAGGGGAATAATGTTTTTTGTTTTTTTTTTAAATGGTAAGATAAGTATATACGCATGTACTGCTCTTAATATAAATTGGGAATGTTTACAGAATTTTGAAAAAAAATTGACCCCCAAAGAAACTATACCACCTGGAGATACTGCCCCAAAATTATACCAACAAATTACACCATATACACGAGTTTCAGCTAAATTTCATCAAAATCAGTTTATCCAGTCAAAAGTTATTAAGTTTCAATCACGCCAACACACATACGTATGTACCCCCCCTGTCTTTTTTTTTTTTTGGTTCCTTGGGTTATGAAAAGTTGAGAAATGCAATATACCCATTCTCAATTTTTTGATTGGTTAACTGGACTTCTCTTCTTGCCACATAACTCTAGAGAATTTGTTCTGAAAGTGGACAATAACGCCCACATGTGGGCGCTGGAGGCATTCTGGGGGGCGGTCAGGCGGTCTAGGAAGACTGATTAAAAAAAAAATAAGGCAAAAGTTATGTTTTCCTGATATTTCAAACTAAAATTAAATACCTACTACACTAGTAGAAAAAATTAAAGGGACACCTATATTTTATGATAAAAAATGATTGTATTCAAAGTAGTTTAACTTTGCATCCAAGAGGCTTAGAGAGACGAATAAAAAAAATCAATTAAAGCTTGAATACTCTATTTTTTGACAGTGTATGTCAAATTTCAAAAATCAAAAATCAGTGAGAAAACGTTTAACAAGTTTTCTTCTTGTTTGAAAGAACGCATGAGGGAAACGAATATTTTTCAGAAAATTGCATTAAAATCGTTAAAAAGCTTAAGACTTCAGTTTTAATTTCTTCTTTTTGTATGTCTCTACACGGTTTTTCTGAATTGAAATATTCCACTTTAAAGAAAAAAGACTACTTTCGTTTTTAATGTTACGTATCTCCGTATGTAAGCAACGTATTGATACAAATAAATATGGAAATTCAAGAGTTATTTAAATACTGTGTTTAAAACCGCAACTTGAAAACAGCAGTAGCAATTATTATTTTTAACCGATGGTAAGTTTAAAAATGTTGAGGGCGCTAGAAAATTTTTTATTATTAATATGGGCGGTGGGCGAAAAATTTTGAGAATCGATGCTCTAGAATTTTGATGCAATGGAATTAAAAGTATTTTCATGAATATTAGAAAAGAATGTTTATTGATAAAAAAAAGTACTTAGAAAGTAAAAGTAAAAAAGTGAATTTATCAGATTTTGTGTATTTTTTAGTTTTTTGACAATTGCTATGTAGTTGGTAGACTAGCTGTAAGGGGAAGGTAAATTAAATTGGTCGATCAAAATTTTTACAAATCTCAACGTTTTAAGTACTTTATCTCGACCTCGTTAGCCCTAAATACAAAAGAAAAAATAATATTTTCGAAGAGAAAATTTCAGAAGGTAAGATGACCTATATTTTGACAAAATCTTCAGGCTTCCTGAACATTAAAACTTGAAATTTGACTTTAATATTGCTATATATTATTCATTAATGCCATACCTTTTTATCTTGTACTTGGCGGAAACGTTTTTATGATATGGTGGGTGATGGGGGGGGGGGGGGAATCTTAGGATCATATAATTCGATGTAACGCAAAAAAAGTACGAATTGTTTATAGTACTGTTATTTTAGATAGATCGGAGTTCAGGTAAGGAATATAAATAATTTTAATTATTTTAGTGTTTTCATTAAATATTTCTAAATCGGATTAACCTCGTGAAACTTGGAAAAATATAATTTTACTTAAGTTCTAACTTCTGTTAAATTTTGGCCTACATCTAAGATAAAGGGTAACGACTTAATGTAAATTTTTTTTTGTAGATATTTCTTAATATTTTTTTAAACCTATTTAACCCTAAGCGACAAATTAGGCCAAAATATTTCTTTGTGTGACATCCTATTGTATAAATGTTACAAACCAACAGAGATTGAGTAAGATTGTACACATTTTCGTATTATTTTTCATCCAACTCCATTAAACGGATTTTGTACTAAAAAGCAAATTTTATAATTTTTTTTCTGAAAAAAGAATTACACAACAGAATATTAATTATATTCTGGAGTCCCATCTGGATAAAGTGATAATAAGAGATTGATAATATTTATATATATATATATATTTTAATTTTACGGTCAAAAACCGTTTATTACGCTAAAATTATTATTACTTTTGTGAATTGTAGGCGGCGTCTTTTCAGTCAGGGGTTAAAACGGGACTTATGTATTAAAAAATATGATCAGAACTTTTAGAAACAAACTATAGAAGTCGATTTTAAATCATAATAATCAATACAATCATTAAAATTTCAAAAACCTATTGGCATATTAGAAATAGAAATCTATTAAAAGTGAAGCTGGAAAAGTTATTTAATTTATTTGCAGGTTTTTTTTTTTAAATACAAGTTATTAACTTCAAGTTTCTTAAAATCTTAATTTTTTTATTTGCTAAAAGTAAAATTTTCATCTTATGGTTTATATCTGTACTAAAATGACTATACAGAATTTAATTCTGTTGTTGTGTATGTTTTAATTTTATTTTTGGATTAATGTTCATCCAGTTTGTCCTATGTAATATTTTATGGAATCAGTTTGTATATTTCAAGATTGCTACATTTAACAGTGTGTGTTTTGTTAGTTGTTTTGAAAGCTACACAATAATTTTTTTCGTGAAAAGTTTGATCTAAGTTTTTTTTTTCCACTTTTCAAAGAAAAGTACGGTATTACTTTCGGTCGCATGGTGTAAATTGAGGGAGGGGAATGGATTTCTTTACATTTGAAGTATAATGAGTACGAAATACCATTCACTGAAATTGAGGTTTCCTTATATATTTATAAGTCTATGTATAAAATTTTGTAGGTCGAAAATCTCTAGCACTGTTATATCAATTTCATTAAAATTTTGATATGCTGAAGTTGTGTATGTAAAAATTTGACGAAGATTGGTTGACACGTTCTTAAGTTATTCTCAATTTAAGGTCAATAGATTTGAATCGGGGAAGTTAGAAGTTTGGTTCGTTATGAAGCTACAGATTGGAACGTTGAAGTTTCTTTATTTGGGTATCTATATAAGTAATATTATTCAGTGTATTCAGGTAGCATTACCTCCTTATAGGGCCACAATGATTAGGTGTGTGTTTTTTAATCTACGGATTATGTTGACTGTAGAGTGATGTATTTTAAATACCGCGCTTATGCAGCGACATATATTTGCGAGCGAGTTGAAACTTGATGTTTGTGTGTAGGATTTTTTGGTTAATCTAAACACATGTAGTGCGTTGTTCTTTGAAAATCAGACCGTTTCTGAATTCGGAATAGTGAGGGCGTCGGAATTATTAATTTATTACTGATTTTCTCGTTACAGTTTACATAAGTATATATAATTCTTAGTGGGTAGATGTAAGTAGTAACATAGCTGTGCCGCCCATCCTTGCGGACAAACTGCTGTCTGATTGGCGTTGGGTGGGCGGCCAGTCGAGTGACCCGGCTTGCCTCCGACGTGCTTTAGATGCTGGAGTCCAAGACTTAGGGCAAGTTCTGTAATGGTGCAGATAGAAGTGGCTGTCGTTTTACGTTTGGTAAGGCCGACCGTATACGTGAAAATTGTAAGCAGGACCCTCGATGTATATCCTGTAAAATTATATCGATGTAGAAGTTGTACGGTCATGCGTCCGAAGTCGAGGACGCAAGACGGGTCCATCTGCTTCACAGTAACGTCATGGTGTCTTTGAGGGACGGCTCCACCCGGGAGTGGTGGGAGGGGCTTCGGTCTTTCCACCTTCAATCATCGGGTGGGGGCTCCTTTGAGATGCCATTGGGGAAATGTAAAACCGTAGTCCCGGTGGGGATCCCCACTAGAGGCGAGTCGTCAAGAACGGAGTCCCGGTTGAGAAGTTCCCTATTGGGAACTCCTCATTTGAGGCATGACATGCAAAAAGACCGAGTCCCGGCTGCCTGGGCGGGACTTTGCGTTTTTCCGAGTTGTTTGAGGCGAAGTCAACCCCGGAGCTGAGTTTATACTTAATTGCATGTCCGGCTCCGGGAAAAGCGGGGAAACTACAGATGTATAAAAAAAAATTGTTAGTGGATACGTTGCAATCTGTTCAGTTAATGAACGAACAGTAAATAAACAATCTCCCAAGCCCAGTGGGGTAAGGAGGATGATATTTATTAAGTGTAGTCTTGTACAGACTCAGGCTGACCGAACGTTCCTGAGATGTGTGGTTAATTGAATCCCAACCAGAGAATACGTCGATATCCATTGTCAAGTATTCAAATCTGTATAAAAGCAACTAGCTTTTATTTGAATTCGAGCCTCAGGACCTTCGACTTGCAACTGGTTTACGACGACGAGCTTAACTACTAGAGCAGCCCGGTGGGCATACAGTAAAATTATTTTTTTTATTATTATATTTGTGTGTAATTGTATTATATTTTATTATTTTTTTATTTATAATTTAAAACTTACATGATCATCCGTCAGACCTAAGTCTGTCGACAGATATACTAAAGAATTATTATTACATTATTAAGTGGTTAATGCAATAACCAATTTTATGTAACAACTAAAGATATTATTAGTTTTTCTAATAGTTATAATAGTAGTACAATTATAAAAATTAATTTAACAAAATTACACTATATATTTAAAAACTAATGAACAAATTATTTCTTTAATATTTGTTATGTATTAGGTTTAGTAACTAAAACTGTTTTTAAGAAACAAAACTATACTTAATTACAACTAATTACACAATTAATATCTTGTTGTAACAATTGCATAACGAAAATTAATAACTAAGCTTTAACCATTCAAAATATTATTTACATTATTTTACTTTGCTTCTTGATAGTTTACGTGTTCCCTTTGTAAAATTGTATATTAGAACTAGTAGACCCGGTAATGCATTTGAGTGTATATATATATTTTTTTTTAAAAGAACACAATTAAAAGTTTGATAAAACATTAAAAAAACTGTACATTACGTCACTTCACAAAAATTCAACCTTTCGCTTTTATAAAAGTCAGAATGTAAATAAATCCAATTGGCAAAACAACAGCACGGGTTTAATTAAAACTACTCTCTAAACACAGTAGTCGGTTCAAAATACCTCTAACTTTCTTTCTTCTAGTCAGATCGAGAATTTCAATAGTTTTAAACCTTCTCCGGATAACGCTGATTATTTTGAAAAAAAACCCGCGCGTAAATCAGTGTTTGACTTTTATATATATATAGAAGAAGAAAGTCTGTTTATATGTTTGTTTGTTTCGTATATATCTCAACACCGGCGACACCTAACGGGTATAGTTTTTGCAAAAATTTTTCTTTTCACTTAACTAATATATATTTTGAATATGAGCCAAATCGGTTCATAAATGCAATTTTTCTAAATATCTCAACCCCAGTGCCATCTAGCGGGTCCATTTTTAGCAGAGGATTTCTTTCCATGTAACACATATTTTTAATATGAGCAAAATCTGACCGTAAATATAATATTTCTAAATTTTTCGATCCTAGAACCACCTAGCGGGTCCAAACTAATTCAGAAACCTTCGCGAGGGTGCACAACTCACCAAAATTTCATCGCAATCGGATGAATAGTATAGGAACGCATACGGGACAAAAAACTTTCGTTTTTTTATAAATAAATATATATATATATATATATATATATATATATATATATATATATATGTAGACGATGAGTTAATAATACTTTTTCAAAGGAAACAAAATAGAAAATAACGAAAAGTGTTGGTCTTGTTACGTAAAACAAGAATCTTTTTTTTTGGTGGGGGGTTTAATTTTTGTTACGTGGTTTTATTGATCGAGTTTCTTAAATGTTTTCTACTGATAAAAAAATAAAATTCGGTTATTATTTACGGAGTTACCAAATATTTTATAACGGATGTCACTTAATATAAGGCTACTGAATCTTCTTTGAAAAAGATGCTACTAATTACCTCTGAAAGATCGTTAGAAGAAAACTTTATAGTATTTTGATTAAGTCATTTAAAATTAATAAAAATAATTAATTAATTAATAATTTGTAATATAAAACAATATACTTAATTTAAAATCAGTAGTTTTCTTATACTTTGTCCAATTTTTTTAAAATTCTAATTTTACAATATTAAGCCAATTTAATTTTATTAATGCAGTCTAAATTCTGAGTTTTATTTTATTTTTATTTTTTGTAAGCCTTTCAAAATTAAAAATGTATACAATCTACGTTCATCTTTACTAAAGGGAAAAAAATATTTTAAAATGATTCTGTTTTGTATTAAAATCCCTAAGGTACGTACTTCGTTCTATAATTCATTTGTCGACCTTAAAGCCTCGTTGAGTATAAGTTTTATAATCGTATTTTGCTGTAGACTGTACCTAATTGAATTTTCTTTATTAATTAACGTTGTATTTACCTTCTATTCGAATATTTTTTTTTTTTTTAGCTTGTTTATTAAATCGTAAAATATTAAATACATGTATATATTTATATTTTAGCATCCCCGACGAGCCTTCGTTCGCTCTATATGATTACTTAAGTTTCCCGTTGCGATCGTTTTTTTTTTTTTAATTTTATGTTCTTTAATCAAGTATAACCGGATGCAGGTGGAGCCAGTCGCGTCACACATAATGTTACTATTGGAAGTGGCTGTGTTGGTTGATCCGCCGCGCTGTACACCTCTTAAAAATTTGAAATTCAGAAAAAGTAGAAAATGATTTTTAGATTTTTATCTGAGGAGTATTTGCAAGCCCAAATCTACTGAATATCTCGTTTAGTATAGTTGAATTTGCAATCATTTTACAGATTTTTTAATTTTTTTTTTCATCTTCAAGGTCGAATTTATGAAAATTTATAAATTGGTTTTTAAATATTACATGGAAATTACGCATAACAAAAATTAAGTTGATAGCTTCTTGTTATTGAGAGATTAAAAAAAATTCATAATTCATCTTAACCTTTTAAACTGTGAATTTCAAAAAATTCTACAAATTAACTTTTAGATATTCACATGAAAATTACACACACCAAAAATCAAGTTGATATCTTCATCTTTTACCGAGAAATAAAAAAAATAAAAAATCGTGTTTCAAAATATATTGCATGGTTAGTAAAATGGGATATCTGCATAAATGCTTCATTAGGTTATTTTTTCAGAATAATGATAAATGTATTTAAAAAAAGACAAGAAAAATGGTTAAGCCGTCCGTATTTTGTAATTTTTTTTGTTCATGTATTTTAAATCATTATCAATGACTTCACTACTCCCGATGTATTTAATAATTCTTTTATTTTAGTCTCCGTGACCACCTTTAGGTATTACTTCAGAGGATGAGACGAAATGACAATTTTTTAACGTGTGAAAATGCCATTCCTGACCGGGAATCGAACCCGAGACCTCCGTATGTAAGGCCGAGACACCGCCAATCGCGCTACGAAGGCCGGCTTACTGACATAATTTGAATTTAATAAAGTAATAACAACATAATTTTAAAGGTGGTCCTAATTTATTCTCCAATACCTTTTTTCTGTTAACATTTTTTCAGTGAATTAATTAAATTTTTATTTAAAAAAAAATTTTGAATTAAATTTTCCTTCAATTCAAATAGAAACGTTAAAACAAATCGAATAAAAAACGAGATTATTAATTTCCTATGAAAAAAACAAAATGTATGATGAATATTGAAAATGAAACCTCTGAAAACTCAATCGGGTGAAATTAAACTAGTTAAAAATTTTAAATATATCTGAAAAATAATTCAGTTTAACGCTCTGGAAAGATCCAATTTAGAAATGAAATATTAAATCAGAATGTTTACAACACCAAAACCAAGTCAAAGAATCGAAATTGGAAACTTTTTTTTATATCTCAAATCAATTGGTTTTTTATATTGAAGACCAAAATAAATTTCATGACAATAATCAAGTTATAAAAATAGAATTAAAAAAAAAAAAAATAAAAAAATAAATATATATATATATATATATATATATATATATATATATAAAATTAAAAATAATATTAAAGAATTAAAAAATAATATATAAGAGTTATAAAAATAGAATTTCCCTTGAAACACCTTAATTAAATACATTCTAGATATCAACAGTAAATCAATGGAAGCATAAACGCTGATAAAGTCCAGCCAGTACACCCACCAGGTTAGTCTAATGGTAAACGCGTCTTCACAAATCAACTGATTTCGAAGTCGAGAGTTCTATGGTTCAAATCCTAGTAAAGACTTTTATACAGATTTCAATACTAAATCGTCGATACCGGTGTACTTAACCACCAAAGTAAACTGTGTTTAAATTGCATTAAATTAAATTTAGATTAAACGCACCGAACCCAACGGGTTGGTCTAGTGGTGAACGCGTCAACCCAAATCAGCTGATTTGGAAGTCGAGAGTTTCAGCGTTTAAGTCATAGCAGTTACTTTTATACGGATTTGAATACTAAATCATGGATACCGGTGTTCTTTAGTAGTTTAGTTTTAATTAACCATACATCTCAGAAATGGTCGAGCTGAGACTGTGCAAGGTTACACTTCATTTACATTCATACATATCACCTCATTCATTCTCTGAAATAATACTTGACGGTGATCCCGGAGGCTAAACAGGAAAAAAATTACAAAATCCAAATGTTTTTATATTGAGCTTTTTTTGGACAGTTTTGGTCCAGTCGACTGCAATCACAAGCGGAGATGCACAACTAGATGTTACAACACTTTTAAATACAAAATCTCAACATCCTATGTCTAATCGTTTTTCAGTTATGCGAGATACACACATACGTTAGTACAGAGATCAAGCCGAAACTAGTGAAAATAAATATTTCCGTTGAAATCTGAAAATCGACATATTTCGCGTTCACAATACTTTCTTTACTTCGTACAAGGAAGTAAAAAATTGTAGATTTTAGGTTTTATATACGTAGTAAAAATTGTCAAAAAGTTTTGAAAAATATTTTAATCGAAAGAAGATAGAGCAAATGAACAAAAAAACATATATATTTATTTTAAGAGGGGTGTTGATTTATTTGGGATTACTTATGTTTTCATTTCAGGAAATAAATTTGCTTAATAATGATTTTCTTTAAAATGCTTCTGAAGAAAATCGAATATGTTTTTTCCGCAATATCATCTCCCATCCCGTATACGAATTTAAAAAAAAATTAATGATATCATAAGATAACATAAGAAAGAAGCCGTAATAAGAAAGGGAGTCCGACAAGGTTGTTCCCTATCTCCGTTACTTTTTAATCTTTACATGGAACTAGCAGTTAATGATGTTAAAGAACAATTTAGATTCGGAGTAACAGTACAACGTGAAAAGATAAAGATGCTAAGATTTGCTGATGATATAGTAATTCTAGCCGAGAGTAAAAAGGATTTAGAAGAAACAATGAACGGCATAGATGAAGTCCTACGCAAGAAGTATCGCATGAAAATAAACAAGAACAAAACAAAAGTAATGAAATGTAGTAGAAATAACAAAGATGGACCACTAAATGTGAAAATAGGAGGAGAAAAGATTATGGAGGTAGAAGAATTTTGTTATTTGGGAAGTAGAATTACTAAAGATGGACGAAGCAGGAGCGATATAAAATGCCGAATAGCACAAGCGAAACGAGCTTTCAGTAAGAAATATAATTTGTTTACATCAAAAATTAATTTAAACGTCAGGAAAAGATTTCTGAAAGTATATGTCAGGAGCGTCGCTTTATATGGAAGTGAAACTTGGACGATCGAAGTAACTGAGAAGAAAAGATTAGAAGCTTTTGAAAGGCGGTGCTATAGGAGAATGTTAAAAATCAGATGGGTGGATAAAGTGACAAATGTAGAGGTATTGCGGCAAATAGATGAAGAAAGAAGCATTTGGAAAAATATAGTTAAAAGAAGAGACAGACTTAAAGGCCACATACTAAGACATCCTGGAATACTCGCTTTAATATTGGAAGGACAGGTAGAAGGAAAAAATTGTGTAAGCAGGCCACGTTTGGAATATGTAAAACAAATTGTTAGGAATGTAGGATGTAGAGGGTATACTGAAATGAAACTACTAGCACTAGATAGGTAATCTTGGAGAGCTGCATCAAACCAGTCAAATGACTGAAGGCAAAAAAAAAATAAAAAAAATAATGATATCATTATAGAGAAATATTTGAGTAAAAAAAATCTGTTATGTTATGTGAGGTATGACAAAGACACTTCGACAACACACATTTGTAGATATGTACAAGCTGGACCCTAAAAGTAAAAATTTACATGGTAGCGTTTATTGTACAATGGTAGTGTACAATGGTAGCGTTTATTTTTAATATGGAAGATTTTGGGTTCGAATGTCAGCTTGGCATTTTTCATAATTCTCCATATTTGAAGTAAAAAAAATCTGATGTAGAAAGCAGCACTTCGTTGAACACCTATTTATATTACATATACACATTTTTAAAAGTACATAAAATTTTATTTCACTAATAACTTCTGATTCTTTTCATTTTTATTGTTATTGAATTATTATTTATTGTAATTTTTTTTTTACAACCAAAGGTTAATAATTATTAATAAATCAATATATTTAAATCCAAAAAAATTTAAAAAAAGAAGATATGAAGTCAGATTTGAACCGATGTGCCTTCCCCTTGTAAGATCCATATATTTCATTAATTGTAATTTCATCTGGCTATAACTCTTGAACAAATGAGAATAAGTATCACTAACGATATTTATCGTTGAAAAGCTCTCAGTGAGGGCTTATTACAGCAGTTAAGAAAAGTCCAAAACTCAAATTTTTTAGATTTTGGTTTTTTTTGTACACTTTTAGTTCAGTCGATTGCAATCAAAATGAAAGGTGCACAACTAGATGTTACAACAGTCCTATATCCAAAATTACAACATTATACGGCTAATCGTTGGTGAGTTATGCAAGATACATACATACGTATAGACGTCACGCCAAAACTAGTCAAAATTGATATTTCCATTGAAATATACATTAAATACACTAGAAAATCCAAAAATAATACGATTCTAAATTATAATTTTTAATTAATATTAAATAATCAGATGTTTCACCAACTCTATCACATATATAAATATGTAATAATGCCTATTAAATTTTATATATTCACATTTTTAAAAGTACATAAAATTTTATTACACTTATAATTTTTTATTTTTTATTATAGAATAATTATTTATTGTAATTTTTTTTACAATCACGGGTTAATAATTATTAATAAATCAATATATTTAAATTTAAAAAAATAAGAAAAAAGAAATGAAGTCGGATTCGAACCGATGTGCTTTCCCCTTATAAGATCCAAATATTTCATTAATTAAAATTTCATTGGGCAATCATTCTGAAACCAATTAAAATAAGTACCTCTTATGAGATATCGTTGAAAAGCTCTCAATGAGGGCTTATTATAAGAAAAAGTCCAAAATCCATTTTTTTTTTTTTTTTGCTATTTTGGACAGCCTTGGTTCAAACGATTGTAATCAAAATGGGAGGTGCACAACTAGATATTACAAGAGTCCCAAATATAAAATTTCAACATCCTACGCCTAATCGTTTTTTAGTTACGTGAGATGGATACGTACGTACGTACGTACAGACATCATCTAGTATCAGTCATCGAAACTAGTGAAAATAAATTCAGGAATGGTCAAAATGGATATTTCCATTGAAATCTGATTACTGAAATTTTTCGCGATCACAATACTTTCTTTACTTTGTACAAGGAAGTAAAAAACTGAATAAATAAAACAGGCTGATTGTAATTAGACGTCAGTGTATTGCCATTAACAATTAATAAATATTTCAAATTAATGACGCGTCGTTATTACAACTATTGGTGGGATTTATTACAAGTCTCCTCGAACTTGTAATCAATTAACCAGATCTCTTATGTTTAAACAATCAAGTCGTTATTCCTAACCTTATTTTTATTTATTTACATGTGTTAATATTTCATAATGATTAACACATGAAACTTTTATTTTTTAACCCACCGGGTTGGTCCAGTGGTAAACGCATCTTCCCAAATCAGCTGATTTGGAAATTGAGAGTTCCAGCGTTCAAGTCCTAGTAAAGTCAGTTATTTTTACACGGATTTGATACTAGGATACTACTTGGATACCGGTGTTCTTTGGTGGTTGGACTTCAATTAACTACGCATATGAGGAATTGCCGAAAACTGATACTGTACAAGACTATACTTCATTTATACTCGTTCATTTCATCCTCTGAAGGTAATTACCGGAGGATAAAGAGGAAAAGATAGAAAGAAAGACGTTTGTTGGTAAAGAGAATAATTAAAAAAATAAGCATAAAAACGTTTTGTAAAAATAGTCATAATATTAATGAAATTAAGAGAATTATTCTTAACTAAAATAATTCGTTATCTAATTGTAAATTTATTTTGCGTAATGCAGATTTTTTTTTAAAGAAAACAAATCAACAAGTTCAGGATCAACTCCTTTATATTTTGGTCGCAAATTAAATCAAAGCTGCTGAAGAGTTGTTCTAAATAAATTGTTGCCGGCGAGTTTATTAAATATTTTAAATGCAATTCCCTTAGGCGTGAATATGTAGTACAATTTTTTCCAGCATACAAAAATGTTTCGGGAGCATGACCTCTTTGTAAAATTTAAGTATTCACTGCATTATAGATAGCGTTGCTCGTACAGCATGATTTACAACATATTCGAATATTAAATTTTCGCATTGTATTTAAGTTATTCGAATATTCGTGGATAGTAAAGATTATATAATTAATAATATTAGCAGGCTGTTTGTTATTCCCTCATTTTACATTTAAGTGTATAATTCCTCAAAAAATCGTTCACAAATTTTATAACCTTAGATTAACCTTTCTTTACGCATCCGAAGAATTTTTTAATTAATCTCACATAGATAAAAACTTAAGCAACCGTAATCCAGAATAACAAACATCCTGTGATATGTTTTCTGCAAAATGTAAGATAGATTTTGAATTTACCTTTTTCATTTATTCGTGTGTAGTTTTACATATCAGCGTGACAGTTAGAGAGTTCGATCAGACTGAAAGATCGTACAAAGAAGTATTGTAATCGTGAAAAATATCGGTTTTCAGATTTCAACGGAAATATCCATTCTGAATCCATTTTGAGTACTTTCGGCATGATGTCTGTACGTACGTATGTATCTCGTACAGGATCATTCACGGGAACCGGATGTTTTTAAAATAATCATAAAAAATTGAATATATACTTTAAAAAAGTTTTATTGGTACTGAAACACTTGTTAAATCAAAGCATTTGTTACTTACTCATGAACGAAAAATTATGTCCGGTCAGTGATGTCCATTTTGAGCAATACATTGTTGTAGCCTTTCACGGTAACCGGCCTCAATTCTTTGCAGCATGTCTACATCAATCTGGGTGACGTGATGACGAATCGCGATCATTAGGTCCTCCAATTTATGCGGTTTATTGCCGTACACACGCGATTTCAGAAACCCCCACAGAAAAAAATCACAACTACTCGTCGGGCGACCGAAGGAGCCAAGGAATGTCGCCGAATCTGGAAACAAGCTACGGAGAACAGCCATCGTTACCCTCGCTGTGTGCGCTGTAGCTCCATCCTGCTGGAATAACACATTTTGAAAATCGATTCCCCGGTTTCGTAATGCAGGGATGAAAAACGTATTCAACATCGCAATGTAACGATCAGCTGTTAAAGTTACGGCAGCGGTCATTTTCTTCAAAAAAATATGGTCTAATAACACCGACTTTTCCTATTGCACACCAGACAGTCACCTTTGGGCTATGAAGTGGTCTTTCGTGAAGCTAACGTGGGCTTTTTTCTGCCCAGTACCGGCAATTCTGTTTGTTGACGAAGCCATTCAGATGAAAATGGGCATCGTCACTCATTAACGATAACAAATTTTCATTTTCTTCAAAAACGGTAAGCATTAGTCGACAAAATTGCAATCGCTGCGTGAAATCTTGCTCGTTTAACTGCTGCACGACGGCTATATTGTAAGGATGGAAATGCAGGTCTGTATGCAGAATTCGTCTTACCATACTTGTGCTCATTTGAAGCGCTGCTGAATGCCTCTGAATAGAGCGGCGTGGGCTTCTGACGATGGCTTCCCTTACTCGTTCGATGTTCTCCGGAGTGCTAGCAGTTCGTCGGGGGCCCGGTGGTTTTTTCTTCAATATTGAACCGCTTGTTCGAAGGTTGTTTTCCCATCACAATATCGTGTTACGAGAAGGGACACTTGCATTACGATGGATATTAAACTGACGGCGGAAATCTCGCTGAACAGCAGTTACGGATTCGTCATTTCGCACAAAACTGTCATACGCGTACAGGCGTTGGTCTAGCGTCCACGGCTCCATCTCAACGACTAAAATGTAAATGCTATGAACAAAGGAAACGTCAGACACCAGCCACGTGCCCCTCCCACCACGAACGCCCGAGTACAACCCACTTCAAAAACATCCGGTTCCCGTGAATGACTGTATAACACGAATACGATTAGTAGTAGGATGTTGAAATTTTGGATTTAGAACAGTTGTAACATCTAGTTGTGCACCTCCCTTTTTGATTGCAATCGATAGGACCAAATGTGTCCAGAAAAGCCCAAAATCCATAACATTCTGATTTTGGAGTTTTTCTTAACTGCAGTAATAACCCTGATTGATAGCTTTACAACGATATATCATAAGTGGTACTTATGAGTTATGAGATAAAAGTCTAAAGTTCATACAATTCAATTTCTGCATTTTTTATTACTTTTACTATTTACAATAGAATTACTCTACACTGTATGAACGAGTTGAATATTGTCACTTTCACTACTGCTTACCAATAACTTACCGAACAACTTCCTGCATTCATCCCTAGTCTACAGTGGAATGCTCGTGACGTACTCTTCACTCGTTGTCACCACACGCTTACCGATATCGCCTCAGCCGCGTCGAAATGGGCTTGCAAATCTACTCTGTTATCGCTTGTTATCATAGCGTCGAACACGGCCTAGCAGAAATATTAATCATTTTCGCTGGTCCCTCGCTGTATTTATATCCACTGACCTGGAGAACCAGTACCCGCCACATCCCTTTTTGTTGTATTGTCGAATCGTAATACTTTTGTCATTGTCCTAGCCTTTACGTTTTTGTATAAGTTCTTATTCAGGTCCTTCTGGTTTAACAACGGATTTTGAAGTTGCCATTGTCCGTTATTTTAAGAAAGAATACCTTTCAATTCTTTCTTCTTAATTGGAAGAAATCCGTTATATTGGTCCTGTTGCAATATTTAATACAGCACTAGTAATTAATCTCAGGTAGAAAAGAATGAAAATAAAATTAATATCATCAACGTCAATTCATAATAACAGTGCTATAAATAGAATAAATATTCTTCGGTTAGAATCAAAGGTTCCTTCTCCAAGTCATTTCTCTGGTTACATCTCTCAGGTCCAGCATATGGAAACGTTTTAGTCGCCTCATATCATCGCCCTTATCCAATAGATTTACGGCAGATAATTTATTATATATATTTAATGTTTGTCTTACCTCTTTTTGAACCGTAAGCTAAATTTTTGGATCTCTTCGTAAATATTTAAAATAAAAGTAGTATTCTATTTTTTATATAAAAAAAATAATAAAATATTGCTTTTATTTTCAGAGTTTGAACCCTACGAAAAACGAAGTGGTAAATTTGATTGAAATATGTCTGTTAGACTTTATTCATTCCTTGATAACAATGAGAATAATGTAATAATAGTGTAAGTTTTAAGCGATTTGCTATAAAGGGTGGGCCAAATAATGATAATTTATGGGTAACGATTTGCCAATAGTTTCGCCCTGCTGAATTGTTGTGATCGATTGTAGTTTGACAGTGTACCCAGTAGCTGTAAGGAAGCTAGATTTCCTCCTAACATATTCTTTAACTTCAATTCAGAAAAATGTGATATTTATGGCGTAATAAACAAAACCAAAAATATGGAAAAAAATAGAACATTTAATAAAATATCATAATTTGACAGGCACTTAATTTTTATTAATATGTATAGTAAATGCATTTCTTATGTAATCTGATGTATCGTAAATATGTTACAGCTGACTTATGTGTATGCTATTTATGTGCTACTAAAAATGTTTTAAATGACAAATGTTGAAAATGGTGTTTATGTATATACTATTTTATGTTTTGTAAAACATAATAGTTATGTATTAAGTTCAATATATAATCTGGAATTAAACGACGTTTATGTCTAGAACATCTGTTCAAAACACATTTATTATGTTTTATAGTTTCCTATTCTGCTATATTTTATCGATCGCTATATCAAATAAAAACAATATTCTAGAGAATAAAATAAAGTTATTCCGTGTAATAAATGATTTAAATTTTCTTTAAAAAAAATTTTTATTTGCATGAAGTTACATAAAATTATATGATAGGATCTGGATTTTATGAAAACAGATTATTAAATAGAACTTTAAAATGTTGTAAAATCTATAATTAATTAGGAATACTGTTGTAAATTACCAAATTTTAATAATAGAATATAATTTGTATTTATTTAATGTAAATTGTTTTTAAAAATTTTATTTATAGTCGCATCAACAATTAAAGTCATTAGCGACTTATCAGTGTAATCTAACTGTACCGGTGAATTTTTATTCTTGAAAAAACTCAGATCGACTGCTCCTAGACGTGTGATTAATTGAAACCCAACCACCAAAGAACACCGGTATCCACGATCTAGTATTCAAATCCGTATAGACTAGCGTTTACTAGGACTTGTACGCTGGAACTGTCGACTTCCAAATCAGCTGATTTGGAAAGACGTGTTCACCACTAGACTTACCCGGAGGGTTTAATCTTTCTTTCTTTTTTCTATTTAGCCTCTGGGAATTACCGTTCACGTTTTACTTGTGAGGATAATATGTATGAGTGTAAATGAAGTGTAGTCTTGTACAGTCACAATTCGACATTTCCTGAGATGTGTGGTTAATTGAAACCCAACTACCAAAGAACACCGGAATTCACGATCTAGTATTCAAATCTATATAAAAGTCTTTACTAGGACTTGAATACTGAAACTCTCGACTTCCAAATCAGCTGATTTGGGTAGACGCGTTCACCATTAGACCAACCCGTTGGGTTCGGTGTGTTTAATTTAAATTTAATTTAATGCAACTTAAACACAGTTTTAAAAGCAGGTAATTAATTTTTATTTTATTCATTTATCTTTTTATTAAAGAATCTGTACTGCTTTATAATTACTTCAGCTGGTAACGTAATTGTTATTTGTTTTTAAATCAATCCTTTGGATTTACTATTTAATTGATTTAAGTTAAAATATTACAATACTAAAAAATAAAATGTATAAATTACTGATGTATAGAATTTTTAACAAGATTATTCAACGTGTTTGATAATTCCTAATAACTGAATAATATGTTTTAGTGGAATTCGTTTTATTTTTTCATGGTTCTGGATTTCTCACCCTTCAATTTTACTGTAATTACGGAATATAGAGGTAAACATATTTTTTCATGTTCATTGTACTCTTCTCTGTTTTTTACTGCGTACTCTATGATTATATATATATATATATTATACAGATGGTTTCATTTTAATCGCCCCAGACGATTTCCTCGTAAACTGCACACAATCCAAAAATGACCTAAATAAAAAATTATCAGATTGGAGGGGGGACATCTCATGGCAACCTTGAACTTGACCTTATTTCAATGGTAACTCGATTTTTTCACGTGGCATAACCTATTTTTTACCCCCACCAATGAAAAAAGCAGAAAATGTTACATTGGAATATGTGATCACACACATATGACCTTGGACCATTTTTTTTTAATATCATACGGCTAACCGTAAGAGATAGTGGAGTAATTACATACGGTATCCGATTAACACAATTTGCTGATTCAAGACAGTACCAGCACAGCAATTCTTTTCTCATAACTTAGAGACTAGTGACTGTAGATATCTGCGAAAATAATCCAGCACCTATAAAACACTATCTCAACGTCTTAATTTACTATGATATTCAAAAAAAGTTTCAAGGTCATATTTGTGACATATTCCAATATAAAACATTCTTCTCTTTTCGTTAGTGAGGTCAAAAATAGTTCATTCCGTTTGAAAAAATCGTGTCAACATTTATATAAGTTCAAGATCAAATCAAAGGTCACCATAAGGTGTAACCTTTCAATCTGAGTAATTTTGTTTAGATAATTTTTTTGCATCGTGTTTAGTTTTCGAAAAAATCGCCCGGCGAGATTAAAATGAAACACTTTAAAAAAAGGTCAATGTCATATATGTAATCACATATTCCAATATAAAATTTTCTGCGCTTTTCATTGGTGTGGTAAAAAATAGGTCATTCCTTAAAGAAGAGTTAACCTTGAAATAAGGTCAATTCCAAGATCAAATCAAAGGTCATCATGAGGTGACGTTCTCTAATCTGCGTAACGTTTGTTTTAGGTCATTTATTTGTACTGTACGTATTTTACGAGAAAATTGCCTGGAGCCATTAAAATGAAACACCTATCTATCTATCTGTCTATATATATATATATATATATATATATATATATATAGAGAGAGAGAGAGAGAGAGAGAGAGAGAGAGAGAGTGAGCGAGACCTTTTTGCATAATATGTATAATATGTAGACAGTATTAGCTTGTATAATAATAATAATAATAACATATTTTTATGTTAATAAAATGTCTTTCTATCCGAAATTATAAGTGTTACTATAGAGGGATTTTGTTACACGATAAATTTTCGGTGTTTCTGTAGAAATAATACATTTTTATTTATCCCCAAAAATTAGGAAACCGAGCGCATTAACACATATTTTTTTTAAATTTTGATTGTATATTTTTTTTAAATATTTAATTCAGTTGTTATTCTATATTGAAAATTTTTTCGTTTAAAAATACCACATTTTTATTTTTAATAAACTTTTTTTAAATTATTGCGTTTGTATTTAAATTCTCTGGAATCTTACTGTTCTTAGAGTCAAATCCGTTACAATTTTTTTTTAAACTTTTATTTGTTTATTACCACCCATATAACAAAATTATTTTACGCCAAACATAAGATAGTATATTTCCGACCCCAATCTTTTGTCTTCTACCGTAAATTTTACGTAAAATACTATTTTTATAATTTCCTGTTTAAAATTTTAGGTATTTAGATTTTGTAGACTTTCTTCATGCCAATTTACTCACAATTAAATTCTCTACAAGTTATTTTTATAACATTTATGTGTTTATTATTACCCATTTAACAAAATTACGCCAATATTTTTTATCTTTTGTCTTTTACCGTAGATTTCTCAAAAGCTACTAAATATACAGTTCTTGGATTTTTTGGTTCCAGGTCACATTTCATGTAAAACCATTAAATTTATCCCTTAATTTGGGTCCCAAGATTTACAGTCTGGTTTAATTATACCGATGACTAAGAGATCAGGGAGAAATCATTCGCCAGTAACACTTGTTAACGGTCATTAGCAAACTTTTGTTTATATGAATTTTCTTCTTTATTTTTACAAATAGAACATCTCCTTAAAGTTAGTACATTTTTCGTGAATCACCTGTAAATAGCTCAGGTTGGTTGATTTAATTTTAATCCTGCTATTGCTAGATTAATAACATATGCAACAAGATTGTAAAGGTAATAATATTCATACCGCATTCGTTTTCTGTACTAATCTATCGAGACCACCGGGCTAGTTTAGTGGTTGACTCGTCATCGCAAATCAGCTGATTTCCGAAGTCGAGAGTTCAAAGAGTTACTTTAAGAAAGAAAATAAAAACGACCGTGACCTGGCTGCTGGGGGATGGCTTTACGGAGGAGGTGGTGTAGTGACCGGACACGCTACGAGGCGGGATCTTCTCTTCTCGGGGGGGAATCGAGATGCTGGGGCAGGGCTATTGAATGGGGAGGAGTAGTGTGGTGACTGGAACGTCACTAGGCTAATGTCTTCCCCTACGGGGTTGGGATACTGGGGCAGGGCTCGGGAATAGCATAGCCAGGCCCAGTGTCCCTGGCCTTGGCGGTTAGAAGCAGAGGTAAGATGAAAATAAGAAAAAAGATGCGGAACCGTTGAGCCGACTTGACATGCCGGTCGGGGGGGGGGGGGAGGCTTATCAGAGTCGCAAGGACACCCTTGGGCTGAGTTATACTTTATTATTGAGCCTGCTTAGGAGAGCAGGAGAATAAACAAACAAAAAATTTTTTTATTAAATACAGATTTGAATACTAGATCGTGGATACCGGTTTTCTTTGGTGGTTAGGTTTCAATTAACAACACATCTCAGGCGTGGTCTACCTGTGACTGTACAAAACTACACTTCATCTACATTCATACATATCATCCTCTGAAGTAATACCTAACATTGGTTCCGGAGTCTAAAACAGAAAATGAGAGAGTATGTAGTGAAATTGTACTAGTCAACCTAAAAACATTATTCGAAAATTTTTCTATTTGTTTTTAAATTTAACATATTTTCATCTCGTTTTATAATTATAATTTTTATTTTTTAACTTAATAAGTTATAGTTATTTGTTTTAAACCGTACTAAAATTTATGGCTTATTTTATTGTAATGGTTACCATGATTCGACTTCCGGATAATTTCGACATATCTTCGCGTTCCACTTCCCTCAAACATCAGAAACACTGTCAGTTCAATAGTTGATATATATATATATATCACATTTTTTTGTGGACACAACTGCCGTAATTTTACGCTAAACACTTTCAAATTGATACATAAAATATAACGACCCAAAATCTCGATCAATTTCTTTAATTGTCAAATTCAGACCATAAGGGTGGAAATGGGGGGCTTTTAAAAATAAAATATCGCTGTAACTTTCTTATTAAGTAAAATATCGAATTCGTTTAAATTTCCTAATATTCTTAGGATAAAAGGCTAAAACGGATCTATCTAAAGCATTCTGATACCACCAACCATTGACCCAGGGGGTGGAAAAATGAGGTTTCGAAGACAAAAAATCATAATGGTACAGTATCGAATCGGTTTAAATTGGTTGTTAGTCCTCTAAACATTACGTAAAACTTTTGTCTGAAACAATTTTTTATATGACCAACCCTTACGGCAAGTGATGACCGTTGTGTTACGGGAATTGTAAGAAGATGGGGCTAGTCGTATGCTAAACACATGAAACTTTTTTTGACATGCAACCATTGTCTAATTGAGTAAATTTTAAATTTTTCTTAACTTTAAATTGGAGGAAATCTTTGTTATCCCTACGTTTCTTTTTTCTTTTTCGCCTCCGGTAACTACCGTTTAGATAATTCTTCAGAGGATGAATGAGGATGATATGTATGAGTGTAAATGAATTCTAGTCTTGTACATTCTCAGTTCGACCATTCCTGAGATGTGTGGTTAATTGAAACCCAACCACCAAAGAACACCGGTATCCACGATCTAGTATTCAAATACAAATAAAAATAACTGGCTTTACTAGGACTTGAACGCTGTAACTCTCGACTTCCAAATCAGCTGATTTGAGAAGACGCGTTCACTATGGTGAACGCGTAGATAAAAAACCCACGTGGTGGGTTTTTTATCCCTACTTAACACGGGTGAAATCTACCTCCGCATTCCAGTGTACCGAAAGGAATTTTTTTTTTCACTCAGTCGCTGATTTTGTAAAGTTTTCTGTAAAAATATTGCATTTTCAGATTCATATTTATTCTAATGAAATATAAACTATAAAAGTTTTGAATATTTATTTCAATAAAAAATAGTAGGTTTTTTTATAATCTTATGTTACAAAAGAGCACAATGATATCCAACCTAATATTGAAAAAAAATAAAGAAACCAAGATTTGTATTTATCATAGAACATTATGAATTATAGTAAATATACAACAGATATTGTTTATACATATAATAACAATATTGACAATAAAATTGAAATTCCAAAGCTATAAATTGAATGCGATGAGGGTTGGTACAATAGGAAAAGGGTGGGTTGGTTACATGATAAATTTACATGCATGCATTTAGTTACCGTAAACTGGTAACAGCTTCCGAAAATTCCTCTATATTATTTACGACAGTGAATCCGTCATTAGCGATATAATATTTAATGTGGTGAAATAATCAAGGGATTTAGAATGTTGTTACACTGTAAAAAAACCCAAACGTTTTAAATATAAAAAAAAAAAAAATAACTAAAAATATTTTGTTATATGTGTTAATGTATGTCTTATTAAAATGTTCTGAAATGTTTTTAACTTGATTTCCGATTGATTTTTCTTTACCTTAAAAGTTTTCTTTTGAAAATTAATTAATAAATTATTATATACTCATATTAAAACGCTGTATAAATTAAAAAAAAAAAATAGATGTAAAAAATTATACGTTAAAATGTTAATAACTTTTCTTAAAATTATCTTAATTTAGTAAATTGTTTTATTATGGAAGTTCATACAATTAACTATCATTATCCATTTAATTAATCTGTAATCCTCATCAAAATGGAATTTGATTAATTAATTAAGTAGGATATGTCCATTTTATTAATTAGTCTACTTGGAGTTGACTTCAACGAAAATCAAATATTAATTATATTTGGTGGAAGATTTAAAAAATAAATAGGATGCAGAAATATTTTTTTTAGCCTGCAGTTAAATTTAAATTAATCAATTTAAAATTAAAATAAAACCAAAATATATCGATCGCAATTAATTGTAATAAATTAGTATTCTCCACCAGGGACACCAATAAGTCAATAATTAGCCATTACTAAATTATTGATTGTAGAGGTAGTGCTTACATTGAACCTTCATGTTTTTTTTTTGTACCCGTTATATATATTTTTACCTTCCTGGTATATCTCTAGACCTATGCTGATAGAAGGAAAGTGTGATGACCTTTGTTTAGATGTATTTTATGTTCTCTTTGTTTGATTTGCATTTTGTATGATTGTGATGATTTTCATGAAATATGATCCGAATTATTTATGAAATACGAGTCGCATGATTAGTATAAGCGGAGCACAACTCTATTACTCGAAAAAAAAATAGTGGATTATAAATACAATTTTCTGTTAGCCGAAAAATAAAATTACTGGAATGAAATTTCAAATTAAGCATCAAATAAATGGGTTTAAGAATAAGATTAAGGAAATATTTTGTGATATACGTGAAATAAAATTCATAAAAAAAAAATTTGTTTTATATATTGTCGCGTGTTCGCGTTTCGATGAGGATTATAAGAGATTGAAAATTGAAAATGTTTATATAATTACAGTTTATATTAATAAGAACATAGATAAAATAAGACAATTCAATAATAACAATGACAGTAAGAATAATAAACGACAATAATAAACAAATACCCACCGGGTTGGTCTAGTGGCGAACGCGTCTTCCCAAATCAGCTGATTTGGAAGTCGAGAGTTCCAGCGTTCAAGTCCTAGTAAAGCCAGCTATTTTTACACGGACTTAAATGCTAGATCGTGGATACCGGTGTTCTTTGGTAGTTTGGTTTCAATTAACCATACATCTCAGGTATGGTCGAACTGAGAATGTAAAAGACAACACTTCTTTCACACTCATACATATCATCCTCATTCATCCTAGTTACCGTAAGCTAAACAGGAAAAAGAAAGAAAAGAATAATAAACAAATAATAATCAAAGTAATCACAATAAAAATAATAATATAAACGGTGATCACATACAAATCAGATTTTAAAGTAATCGTCAGGATTTATTTACAGGTAGTTAAATATAATTCAGTCCCATTGACGAAAGACATTACCATGACCGCTGGTCTTAACAGTTTTAATCACTAACCTTATATTAACAGCAATTGTACAATAGCTAAGACTAGTAAAAAGTTCTTTTACTGCAAATATTTTTGCTGTTCACAAATAAAACTACCCTAACAATTCATGAATGAAATTTAGTACGTTATCTCTTTCACTTGTGTAACAGTAACTCACCGAATCATTTCTTGTTTTCGTGCATTGGTATTACTCGCGACGTCACCTTAATTGCGTCCACCCCCCGCCTGAAATTCGCTCCTTCACTGACCTCCTCGCGGAATACTCTCTCGTATAATCTCCTCACAGATTGACATATCACAGAACTGATTTTAGTTGGTCTTCCCTGGAGTATTCATACCCCTATCCTCTTTACCTGCCGGACTGGACCCGAAAAAGTAATTTATCCACTGACCTCATATTCTCATGAAATTCTTATCCTTCCTTTTTCCTGTTTAGCCTCCGGATATCACCGTCAGGTTTTACTTCAAAGGATGATATGTATGAATGTAAGTGTAATATTGTATAGTCTCAGGTCGACCATTTCTTAGATGTGTGGTTAATTGAGAAACCCAACCACCAAAGAACACTGGTATCCGCGAACTAGTATTCAAATCCGTATAAAAGTAACTGCCTTTACTAGGATTTGAATGTTGGAACTCTCGACTTCGAAATCAACTGATTTGCGAAGACGCGTTCAACACTAGACCAGTCTGGTGGGTTTGGATTGTTAACCTATCTGAATTTTTCCTCGCTTCATATTTTCCGTTTTTTTTTTCCTTTAGACATCACTGATTTTATATAACTATAAGTTAGTGAGGTGACAACATAGGAAAAAATCCTCAGTTGATGAAAATGTACTCGTTGACCTAGTGTTTCCCGTTGGAATCAGTAATCGGAACGTTTTTTGGTTTATTCGAATTAACAGGAACATTGGAAAGGCTGTGCGAATTATTTTGTAACATTTTTAAGTAGGTGGTTTCCTGTAAAAAAATAAGGAAATTCAAAAAACATTACCTTTAATGCTTAAAAAGTAAACATTACTTTGTTAAAAAGTATTTAAAAACAGCTCTTTTTCCTACAACCGGTAATACGTCTTTTTACTATGTTTATGAATTTACACACCTGAATTATGTACCACAGTTAAAAATTATTTTAATTTTTTATACATTTTTAAATATTTAAATAGAAAAAATAATTAAATATTGTAGAGAATTATGTTAAAGCATTGCTTTTACTATTATTATTACTGTTGTTACCGTGAAAATAGAGACTGAAATATTCAAAATTATTATGCTTTATAAATGTGACTGTGTAAATGCATAATCAGTAAAGATATTAAAGATTTACCTACGTGCGTGTATACATACGTACACACACAGATACACTTATACGTTTATTTCCGCCAGCGCATATTTTTCACGTATGATTAACAAAGGACATAGTTATGGTTAATGTTACGTTGAATTCTGTAACGTTGCACACATATTAAAACACACGTACTGAACTTACCACTACGAATTGTTGATCATGTGATTTTCCCCGTAGTTATTTCCTCTCCCTCCTATCCCCTTCACAATTTTGTTTCTACAATCCCTTGATTCTCTCCCCAACAATTGAGTTTGTTCCCACGATACACCCAGTGTACATGAATTGGAATATATATTTCATTTCTATTGTATGCAGTATGATGTAATCTAGTATGTCTGTCTGTGTCCGTTTTTTTTTTGTCTTTTTTTTTTAATTCCCATTTTATGCATAATATTTTACTATATTTTTTTATGAACTTCGTAATTGTTGGTATATATATATATATATATATATATATATATATATATATATATGTGTGTAGAAAAGAAATTTCTTGTTATTAATCATTGATTTAAGATTAAGGAAGGTGAAATATTTTTTTAGATTGTTAATGATTGTTTTGGTAGATCATTTTGCACGATGGGCTGGCTGAATATTAGTTTCCTCGGAATACAGAATTTTAGTATGCTAAATTCTATAATAGATGAGAAATGTTGATTCTTGTGCGGTTGGTCGTAATCGAATACTATATAATTATATTTACTTTATTAACTATAAAAGAAAAACACATTTTTACTTGCGTTGTTATAATTTGAGGTAACTTTTTACCCATCCGATAATTACAATTCGGGTTGAAGAAATTTTGGATGGTAAAGATGTTTATTGAGAATGTTACGGGTGCTTTATACTTTAACCTTTTGTAGAATAATTTACAGAACTATTGGAAGACATTCCTTTGATAACAAGAAAGCATGGAATGATTTTCCAGTAAGATCACACTTTTTTCTAACAGTTAGAAAAAATGAAACTGTTCACTTAAATGAAACTGTTATAACAAGTATATTGGACATTGTGGACTTATAAACTGGCCTTCAAAATAGTCTTAACTTAACACATCTGGACCTATGGGGACAGTAGAACTTATTATTATATGTACAAAAGTGTAATACAAGAGAAGATTAGTTACAGTACAGCCCCGTTATAACGCGACTCGATATACCGCGGGTACAGATATAACGCGGATTATAACCTATCCTGGCTGTGCGATTAGTAGGTAGTTAATAAATTGCCCTTATCCTTGCGTTCCGTTTCACTAGACACGTGAGTTGACTAAGGGTAAACTTTCAGTTCACGTATTTTATCTTCGGTCTGAACATGTTTCAAATATATTTTGAAAGTTTATGTTTCATTTATAGAAATATCAAGAAATGTGTACAATTTTTTTAAAGTATTAACCCTGCAGCTAAAATGCTGAAAATCTTGTTCCATTTTTTTTTTTTAATTTAGCCTATTGAAGGGTGTGTTAGATTTAGAAAAAAAATTTTCTTAAGTAAATTTATTAAGCTTAACCTATATATAAAAATTCTTAAAATGTATTCCTCACCTCTTAAAAAATATATATATTTTTTTTTTGGCTCTAACTGTTTTAATTTTTATTGTTAATAGCCGGAAAGTCATGCGATACTTTCTCACCTTCTTTTCTTATAAAACTAATATACAACTTTAGTAATGTTTTTAGAGTGTACAACAAAGTCCCTTCTCGTATTCTATTACAGAAAAGTATTTATCCTCTTTATTCAATCATAGTAGCCTTCAAATTTATACTGCAATAGGACGCGGTCGGTGGTAGACCTGTTTCCAATATAAGTAATGAAAGTAATTAAATTTGATCTAGGATTTATGTTTATGCAGCTGTTATAAATAAAATGTATGTAGGTTATCCACAATCTGTTGGTGAAATTTCATTTACTTTTTTTATATAAATTTTGCAATAGCGTTCTATTTTAGCTTTTAGTTATTCATAATATAAATTTGTAAGTATATTACAACGAATAAATCGCATGATTATCTGATATCGTGAGTGTTTCTAACACTCTGTTTGGTGGGGTGGCTCTACTTTTTCGGATTCTACTAGTAAAGCTAAACAAAAATATCCTTAGGATTAATGGCAATTTCTTCTTCGTTCTTCCCCTGTCCGCCATTTTGTTATTTTTATAAAAAAATGTATATCTCAAGATCGGATAGACGAATCACATTATTATCTGGTAAGCGTCTTGGTAATAAAGTTATAAAATTAGCAAAACGTTTGGACATAAATACCTAGCCAAATTACAAAATGGCGGCCATGTTTATTTTTCAATCCGTTATATCTCCATAAATAATAGTTTTATCAAAATTTATTTTATTTACTCAAATATTAATCCTTTTATTTTGAACAAAATGACATTTTATTTATGAAAATCGGTTGAGAAATAGTCGAGTTATGGGAGAAAATTATTGTTTTAATTTTGTGTCATAATTACATTAGTCTGTTATAGTGAGAAAATTATTACTTATTTGATACTAATTTACAGTACTAGAATTAACAACAAATAAAAACTATTTCATCGAATTGATCGTAAAGTGGACCTGAAAACAGAAACAGTTACATCAATTATCTGCTATAACTCGGCTGTTTGTTAACCGATTTTCAAAAATAAAATGTCGTTTTGTTCAAAATAACAGGCTTAATATTTTAGCAAAAACATACATTTTAATAAAACTAATATTTATGAAGATACAGAGAGTCCCATGTAAAACGCAACCATCAATCACTCATCCATGAAATTTCAAAAGTCAAGCTTACTCCCCTACTCGTTACTGAAATGGACTCGTCCAACATCTGAACATCGCGGCGACGCAGTAGGACACTACCGATAGCAACAACAATGCAATCATAACGTTCAGTGTATTGCTAGAGACAAGATGGTATTTTCGCTAGATGAACGTGTTTTCATTGTCGAGTCGTACTTCAGTACGAAATCATTGGTTGCAGTGCAAGATCTGTTTCGCCATAAGTACCCAGATAATCCAGCTCCTAACAAAACATCAGTATTAAGGTTAGTCGCAAAATTTAGAGAGACTGGTTCTGTTAATAACAAGGAACACAAAAGATCTGCGTCGGTGTTGAATACAGATACAGTCACTGAAATCAAAGACCGATTACTCGCCTCGCCAAATAAATCGATCAGACGTTTGTCTGCTGAAATTAATTTGTCTAAATCGACTGTTCATCGGGCGACCAAACGATTACAATTACGACCTTATCGCATTCAAACGGTTCATCGACTTCTTGAGCCCGACAAAGAAAAACGGCTACAATATTGTCAACTGTTCCGTCGATTTCTTCGTGAGGGAATTAATGTTATGGATTCGTTATTTTTCACAGATGAAGCACGGTTTCATTTGGATGGGTACGTAAACAGCCAAAACAGTAGAATTTGGAGCGCTGAAAATCCCCACGTTTATCACGAAAAACAATTACACCCGCAGAAGTTGGGCGTGTGGTGCGCGATATCGCGGAAGAAAATAATCGGTCCTATTTTTTTCGAGTACACCATTAATGCAGAACGATATCAGGAGATTTTATTTCAGTTCATCGCACTCTTGGAAGAGGAAGACAGACACTGCTGGTTATAACATGACGGTGCGACATCGCACTACGCAGGTTCAACTTCTAATTTCATCGAGGAATTCTTTGGTAATCGTGTTATCGGTCGAGGCTTGTGGCCACCAAGATCTCCAGATTTGACTGCGCCGGATTTTTTTTCTACGGGGTTACCTGAAAGAAAAAGCCTACAGCAACAAACCACGAACACTTGAACGATTGAAAGTCAATATTGAACAAGCTGTATTAAATATCCAGCCACAAATTTTGAAAAAAGTTGCAAGAAACGCTGTAAAAAGAATTGAAGCTTGTATACAGGAAGATGGGGCGGCCACTTTCAACATTTACTCTAAATGTAAGGTAATGGATGGTAATAATAAAAATTACATTTACATTTATTTGCCTTTTTATTATTTCAATACATACCAATATAAGATTGGGTTGCGTTTTATATGGGACACGCTGTATATGTGCAGACAAACATACTGTATATAATTCCTATTTTTAAATGACCAAAAAGAAGAAAATATGGTGGTAAAATTAAACAAATTAGTTTCGTAAAGATGTTAGACATGTATTTAAATTTAGTCGATACATGCAAAATTGTAAGGTTGTACCGAGTATGAATTATTCCTGGTATACCTTGTAACACACTGTTGTAGTAAATGTATACGGTGTATTTGATATTGTTAGACAATGTTTAGTTTGTAAGGTCGACGGTGGGTTAGAGGTGAGGTATATTTTAGTAGAAGGAGGTTAGTTGTATGTGTGAACGCGTAGTATCGTATAAATGGTCCGTAGCTTCTAGTGTCGAAGTGGGTGGGGGGAGGGTAGTACGTCGTCAGCGAATAGGGCGGTAAGGGTATTCCTCCACGGTTACTGATGTACGCAGCGGGCTCTCCTTCGCAGAGGGCGCTGTTGTTATACGTAGACTAACGTTGGGTGCTTAGAACATGTGACTCTGCATTTTGATTGCCTATTAGAGTTGAATAATTACTCGTACAGCTAGAGTATATGGTGTTATACAACACCATTGGTTATGAGTATGTGCATTAGAGTTAGTGAGAGAATATCTAGAGGATGGGAGACTGGGCTTATAGAATAGGGTTTAAAGGAAGATATGATGATAATAATAACAATACAGTGAAAATATTTTATTTAAATTAAGTGTGTAAATTAGATTTATGATTAAGCTAATCTATAATCTTTTCAGATTATATTGGGTTTATAAATTTAAAAAATTAAATAAATTTATTAGTTGTTTAAAATAATGGAATATTTGAATACAAAGAAGAAATGGCTTTGCACTGTTTGCCTACTCCAACAAGTTATCTCATCATCTTCTTATTTGATGTATATTTATTTACTGTAATATTGAACAAAATCTTTTGGACACTATACAAAACAGAATTCGTTAATTTTTTTACATTTTCCCCAAAATTATAACAGTTCCAAAAATTGTATGTAACTGTGATGGATACTATCTTTCAGATTAAACCGTTTATATTCTTATGTCCGGGCAATTCTATAACGGTAGAATTTACTTTCAAAGATAACGATTCGAAAACAACAAATTTCTTGATTATATAAGCTATTTTGTACAAGTAAATTATTTAAAAAGTACGTTTTCAACAAAACAGCTGAAAAATCAACTATTTAAAAAAAATGAATAATTAAAATTATACATATACCGAATTATAATAAGATATAATTCAATATATTGTAACAAGACCGGTATAATTGACCTGAGTAACGGATTCCTATCAATTAACAAGAAAGTAGTAGGAAATATAATAATGGAAGGAACTCCAAAAAGGAGCTAAAAGAAACCCTTTTAATAAAGCTAACAGGTCCGTTTAACATACGTCTTTTGTATACTGCCCACTGACATACCTAAACAAGTGTTGTTCTATGAGAAGAGTTACCGAACCAAGGCAAGGAATGCATGAGAACGATAAAGCTTAGTCGATCATTCTCACGCTTCGAGTTGGGTCCGGTCCGGCAGGTAAAGAGGGTAGAAGTATAAATACTCTGGAGAAGACCAGTTGAAATCAGTCTAAGCGAGACGTTATGATGTGAGTGAGTTCTGTGAGATAAGAGTCTGCGAGAATGCTACTATGGGGGGTGTTATTATGCGAGTTGGACGCGATTAGGATGACGTTACTAGTAATTCTAGTACATGAAAATAAGAGATGATTTCGTGAGTTACTGTAAGACTATAAGCAAAAGAGGTAATGCATTAATTTCATTTATAAATTGTTAGGTTAGTTTTATTTGTGAACAGCAAAGGTATTTGCCGTGAAAGAACTTTATACTTGTTTAATCTTTTGTACTATTATTGTTAATACGATACTAGTGGTTAAAAGTGTTAAGACTAGAAGTTATGCTGATGTCTTTTGTCAATGGGACTGATTTCTGCTTTTCAGTATTTACTACCTGAAAAATAAATCCTGACGATTACTTTAAATTATGTTTTGTATTTAATCACTGTTTATTATTATTATTGTGGTTGTGATTACTATAATTATTATTGATATTTCGTATTATTGTTTGCTGTTGTCATTATTATTATTATTCTGATTATTATTGTGGATGTGATTATTAATTTTATTATTTGTTATATTATTGTCGCTAACTATTATTACTTTTTTAAAATTATTATTTATTATTGTGTTGTCTTGCTTTACTTATGTTTTTAAACCAACAAATTGTAATTATATGAACATACATTTTCAATTGTCAAACTCAATATCCTGATCGTGCCGCGAACACGTGACAATATCATGACAATTCTTCGAGATTATTCTCGAAGAATGTAACAAATTTCAGGACGTGTTCTACTGATGAAAATTAAAGGAAAGTTCATATAGACCTAGGTTTAGAAACGCCTTGTCAGCGAGTGTCGGCTGGCGAAACATTTCGTCCTGATCTCTGGGCTTCGATCAAATTAAATAAGACTGTAATTCTTGGGATCCAAATTAAGGAGTAAATTTAGTGGTTTTGTATGAAATCTGTCCAGAAAAATAAAAAAATAAAAAATAGGACTGCGAATTTTAGTAGTTTTTTCCCGAGAAATCTGGGGTAAAAGACTAAAGTCTGGGGTCGAAAACCACAGTATTTTATCTTTAGCGTAAAGTAACTTACTAATGGTGAAATATCGATTTTTTTTTTTGTTTCAAGAGAACATACTTTATTTTTACGACCATATGTTTTATAGGCCTGCCTAAAGAATAAAATATGAACTAAAAAAAAATTGAAAGGCTCCCAAAAGTAAAATATTTTTTTTTAAATCTCACTGAAATTAAATTAAATTTTTCTTATACCCCCTTCATACAATCCTTGAAACTTATTTTTTGAAGTCTGTGCATAATTATAAATAAATAACAAATATGCGCTATTTGTTTGATTTTGCACCAACTTTAAACAATAAATATGTTTCTAAAATTGTATTGAGGGCGTAGGGGAAAGATTTTTTTTTATTATCAGTATAATGTTTTTTACCAATTTCGAAGAAAAGTATGGTATTACTTTCGGTCGCATGGGTAATGGTGGGGGGAGGTAATAGAAAATAATTTTTTTTTACGTTTTGTGGTATGAGGAGTAGGAAAATACCATTCGCTTAATTTGTGTTTTTTTTTTTATAAAAATATAAACCTATGTATAAACTTTTTTCACTCTAAAATCTCCTAATCTATCAATTTCATTGAAATTTATGTATATTGTAGTTGTGTCACTGAAGTTTTCGTTATGAAAATTTGATAGAAGATTAGTCGAGTCGTTCTTGTGTTATATCACATTTGTGGCTCGAAAATCTCAAAAACTGCTTTATCATTTTAATTTAAATTTAGATATGATGTACTAATGTATCTGAAGCTTTGCTTCTGAGAAATTGATAAAGATTGGTCGAGTCGTTCTTGTGTTAATTTGAAGTTAATGTCGAAAACATTTGAACAGGGCAAGTTAGAAAATCCTCAAGGTGTACGTGGACGGGTTGTGTGGGGTAAGCACGAGATGTGCCCAACGCACATCTGGTGTTTCCTAGTTTAGTGACGGGAAGGGTAGCTCTCCAGCTGAGGGATGGGTTGGCTATCTAAAGGAAGTCGACGTGTCCTGATGACGCTAGTGAGACCCCGGTAGGATGCCCTTACAGGGGGCTAGTCAGGGAGGGCAGGATGCTTCCATCACACGCTGAGGTGACTGAGTGGTGCTAAATTACCGGACTAGTTGCCTTGGGATGTTTCCAACCGAAAAAAAAAACCGTTACAAACGCGTTTCGTTATGATGCTGCAAGTTGGAACGTTGACGTTTCCTTATCTGCGTTGTTTATTTGTTAACAGTATTAAACCAAATAAAAAAAAAAGTTATTAATATCTAATAAAATTAACAAAAAGTCGGTCTTGTCAAGATTTTTTAAATTTATTTATTTTAATTTTTTTGGAGCCTGTTCAGTTTTTAGTAAACGTTTTTCTTAGTAGATTTTGAACTTTTAAATTTGAATTAACTTTTTAATTTGAGTAGTTTACAGTGATTTTAGAAAATGGATATGTTTTCCTCGTATTTTCAATTAAAATTCATTACTTTTATTTTATTACTGTTTTAAATTGTAAAGGAAGTTTATTTATCTATTTTTTATTATTTTTTCCTCTCCTAATTTGGTGTGATGAATAATTTTACGTATATAAATAGCATCTTTAAAAATATATTTTTTTATTGCCAACTACATATAGTGTCATTTTGATAAATAATTGGAATTGGCCGGATATCTTGACCTTAATTATTTGTCCATCGATTTAATTGATAAATCAATAATTAACTTAATTAATGATCGTAAATTAATAAAAATTTATATCAATTTAAGTACATACGTTAAATAAAAAACTACTGTTTTAATTAATGTATTTGATCTTAGTTGAACTGTAATTATTAAATTAGGCAACAAAAAAGATTTTTATTGTGTATATTTTTTACATTTTTTTATTTTTCAACAAAAAATTCTATTATCTGAAGAGAATTTTGGTTTTAAATTTCCTTGAATAGCACAAACCTAATTAATATAATATTAAGACAATCAGAATACTTATTTAATTTAAAGCACATAAGACCAGCGATATCAGAATTATACAAATATTCTCCACAATTAAATCTAGTAAAACGAATGTCAATTTTTTATTTGTTATATTATAATTCTGCAAGATTTTTTCAGAGAATTTAGATAGTTTATTTATTCGGCCGACCACTTACTAACATTATAAAAAAAAAATTTATTTGTATTTGAAATGTATTATTTTATAATACATTAATTAATAATATAGTTTAGTGAATAATATAAACATTATAATGACTACATTCATATGTCAATAGAAAAAATGTAACAAGTACAGAATAAGAAAAAAAAACCAAAAGAAATGTGACTTAATTCTAATTTTTATTAACTTTTTTCTTTATTTTTCTTGTTTACCCTACGGGAATTACCGTTCAGGTATTACTTCAGAACATGAATTAGGATTATATGTAAATGAATGATTAGTGTAAATGAAGTGTAGCATTGTACAGTCTCAGTTCGACCATTCCTGAGATGTGTGGTTAATTAAAACCCAACCACCAAAGAACACCGGTATCCACGATCTAGTATTCAAATCCGTGTAAAAATAACTGCCTTTACTAGGACTTCAACGCTGAAACTCTCGACTTCAAATCAGCTGATTTGCGAAGACGCGTTCACTACTAGACCAACCCTGTCGGTTAGAACCCGGACTTTTATACGGATTTGAATACCAGATAAATCCGTATAAAAGTAACTGCCTTTACTAGTACTTTAACTTTGATTAATTAAAATCCTATTAAACAACTCACAAATCAGGACTGTACATATGTAATAATTCTAATATAGATTACAACCCACGGGGTTGGTCTTGTGGTGAACTCGTCATCGGAAATCAACTGATATCGAAGTCAAGTGTTCTAAGGTTCAAATCCTAGTAAACGCAGTTGCTTTTATACAGATTTGAATACTAGATCGTGGATACCGGTGTTCTTTGGTGGTTCAGTTTCAATTAACATCTCAGAAATGGTCGGCCTGAGTACTGTACAAGACTACACTTCATTTATTTCATTCAAGCATATCATCCTCTGAAAATACCTTACAGTGTTTCCAAAGGCTAAACAGAAAAATGAGGAAATATAGACCGCACTGGTTCTTATAATTACTACATTGGACAAACAGGATTGACGTTTAGTCATACTCAAAGATTACATTTAAACGTTGGATAAATAATTATATTCAGAGGGTATATAATTAGGTATTATCATGACGTGCAGTTTATACATGCACAAAGGAAGTCTAAAACTTAACGCATTGATTGAAAAAAAAAAAGTTATTCGATCATAAGAGGTTGCCTGATAAACTTAAAAATAGTAGTACAAATTCGTCAACGAAGAGGATAAATGTAGGGTTTTTTAGGTTTTGAATAATCGGACTGGTTTCGTGCTATCCCCTCTCTTTTCTATAGTTAATGTGCGTATAGGCACTGTCATGGCCTCTGCTTTTTATAGGCATTGGAGGATTTCCTTTAATAATGTTTTTACTAAAATTCTTATGAAGAAATGGAAAGTGAATTTTTCGCGAATCCCCACCTCTTTAATGAGTTTAAAAAAAAAGATCATTGTCCTATATATAGAAATATTTAAGCCAAATTTGAAGAAATTCGTGTCGGTCAATCCTGAGTTAAAAGAACAAAATCAGTATGACACGTCAGTACTCACATATATATATTTTTTTTTGGTATAGATGAACTAGTTGGACCCTAAAACGTAAAGATTTGTCAAAAGATCTGATACCGCAATTTTGTTACGGTCACCATAATATAGCTATATTAAAGGGGAACATTTAATATCTGATTAAAAAAATGAAAACATTGAATTAATGTGAGCCTAGTATAGTATTATAAAAGATTTAATTATTTTTAATATTTTTTTTTTATAGATAGCTTCACATACTCATTACTGAACTCCATTAATAATCAGAGCGATTTATTTCTATTATTATAAATTTATTAAATAGAAAGAGTGAAGGAAGTGACAAAGATGTAAGATGATGAAGAAATTATTCAACCTTTTTGACCTTAACCTCCCACCCAAAACTCCTCCTCATCTAGTTCTTTCACATATCATTTTAATAATCTTTAATATTTCCTTTTCATTATATATTTCTTTAAGTTATGATTCTATATCTTTTATTCTCTCATCTTCTGTGTATTCTGTTTTTTTATTAACAATAATATTAATATAATATTCTATGGATCGTTTAACAGCTGGTATCATTTAGAATGAATTATTATCAATTAATTAGGTTGATGTAAATTGATATACGATGTAGAAATTTTAACCCGGATTCTTCTCTAAACAAAAATCTACACGTGCAGTGTATGTAAAGAAAACCTCAAAATACATCACTAGTAGGCATTTAAATCAAATCTTATCTGTACTTACTTTTTCAGCTGAGACATTAAGTTTAAATTATTATATTATTTTTGGAAAATTTCATGGTTCAATTAGATTACAATACTCCTTCGATAATAATTTTTCATGTAGTTATTTTCTTGATATTATTTAAAGATTAAAATATGAAATTATTAAATATAGAAAAAAATGTTTGAATTTAAGAGTATTGTGGTGGCGAATACTTCGATTTGTCTTTCAGTTTGTCATTAAATCAACTCAGCTTATCTTATGTGTTAAAATTTAAATTCATAAAAATAACTATGAAGTACTTTAAACGGAAGTGCCATGCATTTTCATAATTTCTTTTTGTAAAAAAAATCTGTTCCATATTGAGAAAACTGGTTTTATATATTTGTGGTACAAGTAATTCACCGGAAATATTCCGTACAATAAGAAGGTGCATACCACTCTTGTTTCTCTATATCCTCTGAATTAATATACAGAATGATTCACGAATAATATAACAAATTTTAAGGATATGATCTACTGGTAAAAATAAAGAAGAAGATTCATATAAAAATAGGTTCAAAAAAAAAATTGAAGTGAACAAATTCAATATTTGGGAAATTGTTTTAATAATGATTATAAGATGGAAAACTAAATTAAAACAATACCAAAGAGATCCTAATGTTTTACCAAATTCCTAATTTTGTATTAGTGAAAAGAAACATTTTGACCCAAACGAAAATGAACATAGATAAATCGATAATTGTCTACGTATTAACATCGAAGGTAGTCTCTTACAAAACTGCAGTAAGAATCTTTTCCCGTAACAAACTACCGATTCCGGTGCTTGTGAGTGGCCAATTTTCCCCGTCACCTCTAAGGACACATCCAAGAGCGGGGCAGTCGAACATTATATGTTCCTTCGACTGGACCTCCCCGCAGATACACAGCTCAACAGTTACCAGGTAGAACATGTACAGAGATATTGTTTCAGGTTATCATGGTTGGTGAGCACCTGGGCTCCCATTGCCCGCAGAAATGAATCTGAGGCGTACCATCCCCCCCAAGTCTTGTATAAATTTGTACAAAGACCGTCCCTTAGTCGCGGTGTTCCATTCTTGCTGCCATGCGTTTTCCATCGCGAGGCTCTGAAGTCTCCCCGCAGGCGGGACATTAGCAACTGTTCAAAATTTAGATCCGGTGCATTGTGATCACCGTTCTGCTCCGGTACTGGCCCGGCTCGAAACCGCGTCCCAATACCTCGACCTCCAGACCTCTTCGCAATTTTCACCACTAAATCGATTTGTAGAGCCTTTCCCAATATGGTGATAGCCTCGGAAGAGATTGTTTTAAAAACACCAGTGCATACAACGAGAGCTATGCGCTGGGCACTCCTTGAATTTAGAATAAGTGCTCTATGGGCGTCTTAGTTAATTGAAAAACAATCGATATTTCATAAAATAGAGAAATAAAAAGTTAGTTTTTACGATTTTTGAGGAAGGGAAGAATTTAGGGGTAATTTTTTTTAAAAATGGTATGAGAAGTATTTTCGTATGTTTTCATATAAAATCGGGTTGTGTTTACAAAATTTTGAGATTGACCACCAAAAGTTTAACAACAAATTGCCTTTTATGCAACACTCTCTGTTCAAAATTTTATCATAATCGGTTTATCCAATCAAAAGTTATTAAGCTTCAAACTCGCCAACAGGAACATTAACTTTAATTTTTGGTTTTTTGGTGTCCCGGTATCCCTAAAACGTAGAAAAATGCAATAAAAACCCATATTCCATTTTTTGACTGAGATCCATACTTTTCTTCTTACAGCGTAGGTGTAGAAATCTATGATGCTAGGAATGTAAAAGGAGTTAGAAAATTTTAAACTCCGTTGAATTTATTTTTATTTTTTTATTAAATTGAATTCAGCTGTTCGAGTTAAATGATATAGAAAGAAAAAAATCTGATGTGAACACCACATGAATTCCTTGTACGCGTATTAAATTGCATATACACATTTTTTGCTGCACTTCATTTAAACTTATTTCATTTGAAAGTGAGATACGATCTTCCAATTCTTTAATAAACTGGACAGTTACACAATTGCATTGTGATGGACACCAAACAATGCATCACATTTTTTGTGGTGTCCATATCAGCATTTTATATTAGTTTACACATTAACTTTGTTTCATTTCACTCAAGTAGTTATGTGGTGTAAGTGAGAACGTGTCGGTTTCGTTACCACGCCCACATCGGTTGGAATCCGACTTCATATATTTTTTTTAATTTAAATATATCGATTTATTAATAATTGTTAACCTCCGTAAAATTTTTTAATTAAAATGAACAGTACACAGTACATACAATTTTATTTTACTAATTACTTCTGATTTTTTTCTTTTTTTTTTTTTTTTTTGTTACGTTTGAATTATTATTCATCGTAATTTCTTTTTCACAATGAGATGTTAATTATTATTAATAAATCGAAATATTTAAATTAAAAAAAAAAATAAAAAAGAGATGAAGTCTGATTCGACCCGATATGCGTTCCCCTAACATCCAAATAAAATGTTATTTGGCTACAACTCTGGAACCAATGAAAATAAGTACCACTTACGATATATCGTTGAAACTTTCTCAATGAGGGCTTATTACTGTAGTTTAGAAAAAGTCCAAAATCCAAACTTTTTGTAGTTTGGGCTATTTTGGACACTATTGGTCCAGTCGATTGCAATCAAAAGAGGAGGTACATAACTACATATTATAACAGTCAAAATTTCAAAATTCAAAAATTCAACATCTTATGGCTAATCGTTTTGAGTTGTGCGAGAGATACATACGTACGTACAGACGTCACGCCGAAACTAGTCAAAACGGATATTTCCGTTGAAATCTGAAAACCGAAAATTTTCGCGATCACAATATTACCTTTACTTCGTACAAAGATGTAAAAAAATCATGCAAACCAGAATGCAGATAAAAGTATTTTGCTCCTTTTATATAAAACTATACTATTATAAAAAAAAATTATACGCTGAAGAAATGAATGTTTGTTTAAATTTTATCCACGTTATATTAGATATTTAGGTATATACGCTGCAGGTATACTTTTTATTTAGGTATAATTTTTGTTTACTTTGTAATATATTGATTTCGATTCTTGTGTTAAACTGATATCTTTTCAGTGCTTGATTTAGTATTATGATATAGTAGAGATAGTTTTATTAAAATTAACAAAATTAAGTTTTATAAACTGAATAAAAAAAAAGTTATTTTACCAATACAAAAAAAATTTCAATCTGAAATAAAAAAATAATTAACATAAAGAGATTCATTACTTATTAGAATTGAAAATCAATTGTATATTTTATAATTTGAAACTTAGTTTTTTCTTTTATACTAAATCTTTAATGTAAGTATAAAAGTCATTAAAAGTTTTTAAAGGCCGTGAAAAAGTTTCACGGTTGTTCGAATTGTACCTCCAGGGGGAAAAACTTTTCAGATGAGTTTCATGTTTTAACCTTGGTATTAAACAAAGCTTAATGTCATATTTTTTTAAGCTCTGATGGTACAATAATTTTAATTCTGAGATCATGAGTTCGATTTTTTTTTTAAATCGATAGAATTATTTTCTTGAACTCTATATCTTGTTCTTATCTGTATGTTTAGTGTCGTAATAGTTTTAGGACGATTCAAACTAAATCACTATAGAATTACTAAGAATTCTTTGCCAGTCTATTAAGGAAAGTAGTTTTCCATTTTTTTTTTAACCATAATTACGGTTTCGTATCAACATGTCTAGCGCACCGAAATACATATGATAATTCTGTTGTACACGTAAAAGTTTTAATTTGTTCGTCATAGGATTTGATTATATAATGAACATATATTTCCTTCGTAGATTTATTTGTTTTTTAAGTTAACAAAAATTAGTTAATATGAACAAACATTATTTTGAGTCTCGGCTGTGAAATTTGTACATATATGCGTAGCATGGGAATGAAAAGAGATATTGGAATGAAATAAAAAGTGAATAAATATATAATACCTTAGGTAAAAAATACAGTATTTTGTAGCTAAGGTATTTATAATCTATTTGTATTTCAATATAATCCCCGTTTACACTGATACACTTTTCCCAACGTGTGACAAGTATTTGCGTTCCGTCACTGAAAACGTCTGGCGGTCTTTCTCGGATCAAAGTAACCACAGCTTCCTTCACCTCATTGTCGGTAGTGTAATGATTACCTTTGAGATTCCTTTTGAGATGAGGGAAGAAATGGAAGTCGCAGGGAGCCAAAACGCGAGTATAGCGGACGCTGAAGAGGCTCAAACTTCAGTTTGCGAAGAGCCATAAGAGAGTTTGAGCGGTACCCATCGTGCACAAATTTTACGGTTACCCGATTGCGCGATAATATGACCTACTCGTTCTGTAGATGTGCCCAACTGAATAGCGATGTTTTGTTGGATGATTCGCCGGTCACTTTGAAGGTAATCGTCCACTTCCTTTCGATGTTTCTCCTCAGTCACAGAAACGGGTCGTCCGCTGCGCGGCGCGTCCTCAATTGTCGCTTTACAAGCTTCACATTCGCGAAATTTCAACGCCCACGTATTCACAGTACTGCCAACAGTTTCACTACCGTAAACCGGTTTTAAACGATGAAAAATATTTGTAGGATTCGCATTCTCAGTTGTTAAAAATTCGCGCTGTTATAAACCGTGTTGACATATTAGCGATACTCGACTCCATTTTAACTGCTACTGAAAACAAACCGGTTAACAGATTTCAGCGCATTATTGCAAGTTTGTAGAGGAGGATTCTAGCTATCATGTTCTGTCACACCCAACTCGATAGTTCCTTTTGTTTCCATGTAGCACACTACTGTGCAAAATTTATCAGCCGAGCCTCGTACAAGCCACAGATTGTTTTTTCGTGTTTAGTCTCCGGGAATCGCCGTCAGGTATTACTTCAGAGGATCATATGTACGAGTGTAAATGAAGTATAATCTTGTACAGTTTCAGGTCGACCATTTCTGAAATGTGTGGTTAATTGAAACCTAACCGCCAAAAAACACCGGTACCCACGATCTAGTGTTCAAATCCGTGTAAAAGTAATTGCCTTTACTAGGATTTGAACGTTGGAACTCTTGACTTCGAAATCAGCTGATTTGCGAAGACGCGTTCACCACTTGACCAACCCGGTGGGTTAAGCCATAATTTACTAATGCTAGTAGAAACAACGACCTAGTAGAAAAACTTTTCCAGCACTGATGTCAGTTATAAGAGACGTTTTTGAGCTTTGAAAGGGCGGGTTGATATCATTTTACACATTTTAGAATATCTGTTTTGATCAATATCAGCCATTATTTTTTTAATTTTTAGTATTTTAATGATAAATCCTGAAACATAATAAAATTATTATATGCATTTGCTGTGCTATAATATTGCTTTACTGCTGGTAAATAGCATAATCTCTTGTGTCGTGATACGTTCATATTGTTAAATAGTAAGTAAACGTAAAGTGGTTGACCTTTGAGTGGGTTTTCATAAATTGCGTTGAGGAATGAGAATGAGATATGCAGAACCGTTTGTACAGATAAAGACTGTCCTTATAGTTTATCCGATTACAGTTAAGTCCATTTGAATTCAAAATAATAATAGACAACGTAGTTGTAGTACCTTAGAGTCACGGATAAATTAATAAAGCTACATTATATTTCATACATTGTGTATGTGCGCGCACATACACAATATATGTATGTTTATACACTCTGATGCACATACATAGTATATCCAAGAAGTCTCCGGAAATTCCCTACAATTAACTTATTACTTATTTAAAAGTCATTAGCCGTTATTCGGTTCCTAGGAAGTAATTCTTTACCGCGGTTGGTATCCCTGATTTTATTACGCATGGTCATAATAAAAAACAATTTGTATGTAAAATCATTTCATTTGCGATTGAATTATTGAGATGGAAACCTGAAACAGTATGTTGCAACGTTTTTTTTTTCTTTTACCTGTTTAGCTTTCAGATAATATTTCAGAGGATGATATGTATGAGTGTAAATGAAGTGTAGTCTTGAACAATCTCAGTTCGACCATTTCTGATATGTTTGGTTAATTGAAACTCAACTAACAAAAGAACATCGGTATCCACGATCTAGTATTCAAATCCGTGTAAAAATAACTGACTTTTCTAGGACTTTAATGCTGAGACTCTCGAGTTTCAAATCAGCTGATTTGGAAAGAGGCGTTCACCACTAGACCAACCCGGTGGGTTAGCATGTTCTAACCTGCCGTGCTTTATTAGCCCAATTTCCATATGCGATGTCCTGGAAAAGATTTTTACTTTCTAATGATTATAACATCACGTCATGATATGGATCGTGATATCACAACTTTTTTTTAGGGCTATAGTTTTTTTTACGAGTACGTGATTGCTGGTGATTCTTATTTGGAATTATTGGAAATATATCGACTTCAAGATAAATTAACAGTTAATTTATTTTAAACCTAAAAAACTGTATTTTCCGACAAAACATTTTCATGTTTTTCTCGGGTTTTCTTACAATCTAAGTGAGATAGAGGTCTGGGACCACTTTTATTCAATTTCATATATCAAATCAAAAGCGTAAAATTTACCCCCAAGAAGTTTAGTACGGTTTAATTTCACAAAGGGAGCAGAAAGCAGGGCTAAATGTTTCGCGAGCCGAAACTCGCTAACGAACCGTTTTCTGACCTGTGTTTGTATAAATTCATTTTTTTATTTTTGGCTATAGAAATTATCTCCCGAGAGAGTGCCGTGCAATTTCGAACCCCCGTGTTTGTATGAGTATATACAGGCGTACACAGAATACACTTTGAATTAATGAACGATTTTTGAGTACTAACATTATTTTTATAAGAAAATCTAAAAAAAAACTGATGTGGACAACACATGCCTTCTTTGTACGCCTATTAAATTACATATACACATTTTTTTAAATGAAAAGTACGTAAAATTATATTTCATTAATAACTTATGATATTTTTTCATATTATTTTTTTTTTATTGTTATTGAATTATTTATTGTAAAAGTTTTTTACGATCAGAAGTCAATAATTATTAATAAATCAATATATTTAAATTAAAAAAAAAAGGATATGAAGTCGGATTTGAACTGATGTGCCTTCCCGTTATAATATTAATTAAAGTTTTATTCGGCTATAACTGGAACCAGTGAAAATAAGTACCAGTTATGATATATCGTTCAAAAGCTCTCAATGAGGGCTTATTACTGCAACTAAGAAATAGTCCAAAATCCAGATTGATTTTGGATTTTTGGTTTTTTTTTAACACTTTATCCATTCGATTGCAATCAAAAGAGGGGTGCACAGCTTGATGTTACAAAAGTCCTTAATCCAAAATTTCCACCTCCTACGCCTAATCGTTTTTGAGTTATGTAAAATACGTACGTACAGACGGCACGCCAAAACTATTCATAATGGATTCAGAAATGGTGAAAATGGATATTTCTTGTGAAATCTGAAAATCGAGATTTTCGTGATCAGAATACATCCTTTACTTCGTTCAAGGAAGTAAAAATATGTAGTTTTTTTTTTTTTAATGAAACACTTATTTTGAACAAAATATTGTTTAAAATCTGTTTCGTTCTCAATGACGCTGCTTTCGAATTCTCATGATTAAAAGTAATTGATGTACAGTCACTCTCGTCGACTATGATCTAGTTACCTTTTGACTGACTGGTCATAAGACGTTTTTACTTTTATAAAGATTTGAATATTAGCAGGTGGATACCGGTGTTCTTTGGTGGTTGGGTTTCAATTAACCGCACGCACATCTCAGAAATGGTCGAATTGAGACTGTACAAGATTACATTTAATTTCCACTCATACATAACATCCTCATTCATCCTCTGAAATAATGTCTGAACGGTAATTCCCGGGGGGTAAACAGGAAAGAGAAAGGTCATAAAACAAGACATTTTGGATGTGAGTCAAAGGTTGTTTAGTAGTAGATTTACTACATTCGTGTTTTGTATGTATATATATTCTAATTTGAGTCTTTGTACTTTTTGATGAGTTTTTAACATTTAATTTAAATTTTTATTTTTAGTCATAGTTCTTTTTTATATAAATTGTACATAAATATACAATTTATCTAGCAGTAAAACAGATATTTTTTTACAAAGTTTTTATTTTTAGTTTTTATTAATTCATCTAACTCATGCAATTAGATATATCATGAAAAAAAAGAAAATGCAAAAAAAGTAGTAGTAATAAAAACTTTATTTAGCAGATGAAAAACATTTAGCTAATCCCTTTTGCAATGAATTTCTTTCGTTGTTGTTCTTCTTCTTTGCTTTATTCCTCTTCAACACACTTTTCCTTCCAATTCAATAAGCTCTTCATTGGAAAGTTCGTTTGATTCATACAATCCAATAACTTTTCGACAGGTTCCCTTTTCCAATTCAAGTTTGTTTGTAAATCTGACAATGTTTTTTCTTATAGTTTATTTAACTCTTCTTTTTTTTTTCATTTCTTTTATACTCATCTGCGTTCATATATTGTTTAAGACATTTTTTTTCAATATTTCAGTTATTCTGTTTTACATCTTCCCAGTCTACAAAAATATTTTTTTGAGTAATAAAAAATACTTTAACTTTAAAGAAATTAGTAAAGTATTATGTTTTCATAATAATTCTTTGTTACGGCAATGGAATAGGCGGATGTACAGGGTGGCACACGAAATAATCCAACATTTTAATTTGTTAAAAAATATTTATTTGACTCGCAGTACAGAAAAGTAAAATACATGTTTACTACATTCCTGGAGATTATGCTCTACTTATCACGTGTTCAATATCCAAGAAGTTGCTAGAAGTCTAACAACTTCTTCAACCCGAACTCCTATGTTGTTAACAACTCGATGATACATATCTTCGGTTATTTCGTTACACGCCTCAATGAACAACTCTCGCAGTTCCATCACTGTACGAGGATGTTTAGAGAAAATCTTCACCTTTAGAAATCCCCAAAGAAAATAATCACACCGATTCAAATCAGGACTGTTCTGGAACCAGTTCTGTACATACACAAAACAAGTAGGACATCGGTTTAAATGACATTTGCCCTTAAATTTTCCATGCAGAAAGCCTATAACAACATTAATTAAGTGTGGTCTGGCTCCACCCTCCATGAACCATTCGTTTTCTAATTAAAATCCTTTTGCAACAAGCTGATGGAGAAAATTATTATACAGCATGTTTAGATATCGTTAACTATTCTCATTCTGTTCAAAAAAGAATGGCCATTATTATCCAATGACTTGAGATAGCGGCCCAGAGCGTAATTACTGGAGCGTGATGCGCCTTTTCATGAATCTCATGTGGATTTTCGGAAGCTCAAAAACACATTTTGTTTATTAAGAACCCTGATTAATTCTTTCTGGAGGTTTTTCTGGAAAATTCAAAAAAAAGATCGTCAAGAGCGCTATTTGTCATATTGCCAACTTCCAGTTTCGACCGTAAGGTCATTTTTTAAAAATGGGACACATATTTTCACCGCTAGTATAAGTACTACGTTCCATCGAAAAAAGTACAGATCCAGTCAAAATAATCTAGTTCCGCTCGAGACTGGGAATTAGTGAGCTCACCGTTCGATAGGGGGCAGTTGGTTTACAGTATTTTTTTCTTTTCTTTTTATCATTACCAAAGTGTTGAAAAGATTTTGAAAGGATTTAAGGCCAGTTAGAGTTTAAAGATCATTTTAGGAACAAAGAAAGGAAAGGCATATTTAAGAAAAATATTTCAAAAGACACATACAAAAGTACGTATAATGCAAATCCGTGGTAAAAAAATGTCCCATTTAGAAAAGTGAAGATCCGGTCTCGCTAATCCACCGGTCAGAACCGGAAACTGATATCACCAGACCCAAAAACATATGGTTTACTATTGTAAATTTTTGTTTGTTTTGTAAAAATCAAGTTTTTTGTACTTAAAATAGTTTTTGAAATGAATTCAGGACTAAGTAATGTTGGAAGGTTATTTACAGATTAAAGATGGCACTTTATGAGAAAGTGTTTCGGACAAGACTTACGTTTGTTTGACCCTGGAAACTCGAAATCCACGGTGAAAAATATGTGTCCCAATTAAAAAAATGAACTTCCGGTTAGCACACTTCTGGTCGAAACTGGAAGTTGGCAATATCATCCAAAGTAGAGCGCCCCCCGACTTGGTGATCATTTCTTTTTTGCATTTTCCAGAAAAATAACTTCCGTCAATTTTAGAAGGGGTGGTCTAGAACACCAGGTATATTCCTTCTAAAAACGTACAATTTTACACATCAAACTGTTAATCACTTGATTAACTTTCGAGAGCCAATTGTCAGGGCGCGTACCAAAACAATGTAGAGTTTGTTTGGACAGCAGCGATACATCAGAATCGCGAAGAGGATGATATATCAAGATCTACGCTAGAATCCTGTTAAAGCGAATTCATTTCTCACCAAACATCAAAAGGGAATTATTTGATTAAATTTTGTAAAATTCCAACTTATTTTGGTCTCCAGAACAATAAATATAATTAAGAATTACCTTTTACTATTATAATATCAATTTAAGAAATGTGTCCGCTTTCGAAACAAGAATCTTTTTTTTGCGTAGTCATAAGTGCGGAATACTCGTATTCCGTAGATTGCAATACCCAATAGATCGACATTAGATTGGTCTAGTGGTGAACACGTCTTCCCAAATCAGCTGATTTGGAAGTCGAAAGTTCCAGCGTTCAAGTCCTAGTAAAGTCAGTTATTTTTACACGGATTTGAATACTAGATCGTGGATACCGGTGTTTTTTGGTGGTTGGGTTTCAATTAACCACACATATCAGGAATTGTCGAACTGAGACTGTACAAGACTATACTTCATTTACACAGATACATATCATCCTCTGAAGTATTAACTGAAAGGTAATTACCGGAGGCTAAACAGGAAAAAAAAGGTTAATATTAGAAGCCTAAACCTCTGTTTACTTAAATTCCTATTTTCTATTTATATAGTCCTGAGTACAATTTCGTTCATGTCGGGCTGTATTCAAATTATTATTATAGATAATATATTTAAGAAATACTAAAAAATAATTAATTATCTTTCTTACCATATCCTTAGAAATCTTTACACTATAAATAATAATTAATTACGATTACGAAAGTTCAGTCTAATTACTTTAAATAACCTACTTTATTTATTATACTGAATTTATGAAATATGGGTAATATCATTTTGAAAAGGCTTTATTTAGTTTCTTTTTACTGCATATTATTTCTCTTTTTGACCCACCTTCTATGTATTATTGCATATACACATCAGATTTCATTCATTCATTCATTGTACAAGTGTAAGGTATTATAAAGAAACAAACAAAATAATATTTTATATATATATATAATGAATAAAAGATCAAATGAAAATGAAAGCTTTAAGCCGGATCATCATTTTCTACGCCCTTTTCATTTTATGTGTACATAGGTACTGTATAAGCTCGCTAATGACCGTTTCAGTTAAGACTCAATTCTATTTATATCTTCAGTATATAAATAAATATATTTATATCTAGGATAAACTTACATTTTCTCTTCTCTGTACACTTCAATCTGTCATAAACTCGTTTTCAGTTATACATATATATTTTATAAGAAACATTTATTTCATACTTTTTTATTAAATTAATTTGCTTCTCAATTTTTGAATGGTTGCATTAAAATAAAAATAGTAATTCTATAAAAATTGGTGGTAATCATTAATGGAAAATACTACGTGACAAATTCCTTTAAAACCGATTTCCTATAAATATTTGTCTTTTTCATTAGTTAAGTAATGTTATAGTTATATATATATTTTAAATAAGAAAATAAATTATTAAAATAAAACTTCGTGTGTGTGTGTGCGCGCGCGTGTATATATATATAAACAGTAGAAGTTAAATTTGGAATATAATCTGGTTGGGAATGAGAAGTTTTTCATTTTTATTTCCTTGTTCAAATTATAGGAGTCGAGAAAAATTTCGGTTTTCAGATTTCAACGGAAATATCCATTTTGACCATCCCTGAATGCATTTTGACTAGTTTCGGCGTGACGTCTGTACGTACGTATGTATGTATGTATCTCGCATAACTCAAAAATCATTAGCCTTAGTGTGTTGAAATTTTGGATTTAGGACTGTTGTAACATCTATTTACAACTTCCCCATTTGATTGCAATCGAGTGAACCAAAAGTGTCAAAAAAGCCTCCAAGAATTTGGATTTTGGACTTTTTCATAACTGCAATTATAAGCCTTCATTCAGAGTTTTTCAACGATTTATCATAAGTGATAATTAATTTCTTTGGTTCCAGAGTAACAGCAAAGTAAAATTTTAATTAATGAAATATTAGGATCTTACAAGAGGAAGGTACATCTGTTGACTTCATCTTCTTTTTTTTATATTTTAAACATATTTATTTATTAATAATTATTAACATCTGATTGTAAATATATAAATAATAAATAATAATTCAATGGTAACAATAAAAAAAAACATGAAAAAATCTCAGAAGTTATTAGTGAAATAAAATTTTATGTACTGTTAAAAATGTGTATATGTAATAGATTTGGTGAAACGTCTGATTATTTAATATTAATTGAAAGTTATAATTTAGAATTGTACTGTTTTTGTTTTTTCTAGTTTAATTTTATTCAGTTATTCTGGAATTTCTGTTTAATTTTATCTACATTAAAGTTAACTACAGAGTGACTGAAAAATAGACCCATACAAGAACAACATATACACTGAAGCATACCTGCCCGGATCTTTAATAAATTCCTAAAAATGTTTATCTTTTAGTTGATTACTACTTTGATATTGACGGACAATATTCTCTCTAAGTCGGAGTTGATTATCGTTTCGTTTATTTGTTTATTGTTGCCAATCATTTAATTTCTGTTTGGTTTGTTATAATTTTTCTGATATTAATTTGTGTACACGTTCTCTAGTTTCATCAATTGTGTAACTGTCCACTTTATTAAAGAATTGAAGGATCGTATAGCATTTTCAAATGAATTTTGTTTAAATGAAGTGCAGCAAAAAATTTGTATATATAATTTAATATGAGTACAAGGAAGTCATGTGGGTCCACATAAGATTTTTTCATTCATTTTATCGATCGTGTTAAATCTTGCGTTTCACATTACGTTATATTGATTCATATTTTAAATTTAAAAAAAAAAAATTACCATTCTGCCAGTTTAAAATTCACATGTTGAAATGTTGTCACTTTTTTCAACCAAACTAATAAGTTCAAATGGTCACTTTCAACCAAGAATCAAAAGGTTTTCTTTTGATTAATTATCTAGGAAAATCATCAACGGAGAAAGATACTTCTATAAAATCTAAAAAAGATTTTATTTAGAAACCATTGAACGCGCTTGCTTGATTGATGATAAAATGTATCTTTATAATGCTCAAAATTCGACAAACATTTTCAAAAATTATGATAAAAGTTATTGGAATATCCTTCATATATTCCGGATATGGGGCCGTCTAATTTTTTTATTTCCCAATAATTAAAAGAAATGATATGTTGAGCGGAAAACGAATGCAGATGGGTGATGACATGAACCAAATTATCACAGACTGGTTCTAGGAACAGTTTGTAAAAATTTTCAAAAGTAATCGTCAAGCCAGTTTTACGATTTCAAAAATTATTAGTTGTCAACAGGGATTCTAATAAAAAATACTTCGATATTCTTTTATTGTAAACCCAAGGCTTTTGAGTTAGCAAGTTATTATCAGTTAGTTTTTTTTTTACAAATGAATTAATTTTATTTAAAAATTTGATGTGGTCACCACATAGCTCTTCCTTGCACTCCTATTAAATTCATATATAATTTTTATTTTTATTTTTAATGAAAAGTACATAAAATGTTATTTCATTTATAACTTTTGATATTGTAATTTTTTTTCGAATCAGTACTTAATAATTATTAATAAATCAATATATTTAAATTAAAAAAAGAGATGAATTCAGATTCGAACCGATGTGCCTTCTCCTTATTAGACCAAATATATCATTAATTAAAATTTCATTTCGTTTTAACTTTTGAACCTTCCTTTTGCCTGTTTAGCCTCCGGTAATTACCGTCAGGTATTACTTCTGATGATGAATGAGGATGATATATATTAGTGTAAGTGAAGTGTAGTCAAGACGCGTTCACAATTTGACCAACATGGTGGGTTATAACTCTGGGTGCAATGAAAATAAGTACCACTTATGATATGTCATTGTAAGGCTGTCAAAGAGGGCTTATTACTGCAGTTAAGAAAAAGTCAAAAATCCATTTTTTTGGGGGATTTTGTGCATTTTTTGGACCCTTTTTTGGTTCAGTCGATTGCAATCAAAAGTGGAGGTGCACAACTGGATGTTACAACAGTTCTAAATCCAAAATTTTAATATTTAACGGTTAATCGTTTTTGAGTTATGCGAGATACATATGTACAGACGTCACGCCGAAACTAGTCAAAATGGATTCAGGGATGGTTAAAATGGATATTTCCGTTGAAATCTGAAAATCGAAATTTTTCGCGATTACTATACTTCCTTTACTTTGTACAAGGTACTGTAAAGAGCCTCATATAAAAATATGTATATGATTTTGTGCTAGTGAAAAGTATAAATCTACCGGAAACTGAGTATTAAAATATTTATTAGTCCAGTAGTTCCCAAACGTTTCCGAGTAGTGGCGCCCTTTTTCAATTAAAATTTTTCCATGGCGCCCTACCCTAAGTAAAAGTATGACTATTCATACTGTTTAGTAACAGATAAAAATAAATAAAATTCGTGTATCTTCATTATTATTTTTTTTTTTTTTACTTTATTAACATTATATTAATAATTATAAATGTCTCTGTTCAATTAATTATGAAGGTTTTACAATATTTCGGGGCGCCTCTGTGAAGAGGCTGTGGCGGTGCACAGTTTGGGAATCACTGGATTATTCTATTCTTTAACATACATGCATCCACTTGCGTGTGTATACAATGAGAGATTGAGTGAGAGTGTGTGTACGTGTGTCTGTGTGTACTGAAATTCTGTTCCGTAAAACTTTTCTATCTTTCACCGAGTTAACTTTTCCATGAATTAAAACTCAACAGCGCCGTGTGGTATAGGTAAATCCTGTTCTCGAATTAAGGTTACAAAGAAATTCTTAGAAGTTTTACTGCTGGCAGTGGTATTGGCGGTGAGTTGTTAGTTTCTGAGAATTGTTCAGGAGTTTGTAACATCTATCTCAGTAGTTTCTAGTCCCTTATTCAAAGCTTTATACTGTTTCAGGAAGTTGTTGATTGTGAAGTTACGAAATGCTTTACTCTATAAATTATTCATTCAGTGTTTATCAACGTACTTAATATTTTATAGATTTTTTCATATTTTCTTTCGTCGTTTGTAATTTTCTGTATCGTGCAGATATGTTAACATAAATAACCGATTCCGTACTTCATATATAATTTAATGTATATAAATATAAAATAAGAATATGAGGGTCGTTCAGTTTTTAAAGAAACAAATGACTACAAAAATTATTCAATGACGATTAATTGTTCAATGACGATGAAACTAATGCTACTTTTACGTTTGCCTACATTTAGGTCCTTTTTCCATCTTTTAGTAAGCTTACTTATTTCAGTAGCAAAAAAATTTGGATCCGATGTTTTAAAATAAACAGTAAAAGTCATAATAATTAGAACTTTTTTCAAACAGCTGGTATATTCTATGTCATCTTGAACGACAGACTGTTTCAGTTAAAAAAAAGAAGTTTTTCCGTTGTTGCAATTTGTCTCTTTAATTACTGAACAATAACGATATTTTTTCTATATGTTTTTTTTTTTTAAGAATGTTAACAACAATCAAAATAATGGTTAGGAAACCTTAACTGGGATCAAACTACTGTTTGTATATTGGAGACAAACTGCTGCTTGTGTTGCGTATTGGAAAATCAAAGTTAAGATTGCTTTTAAGTTTACTGAGAAAAACAAAGATATCTTTTATCTTCGACTCAGTGGTCAGTGAATATTTGAAACGAAAAATAAAAATATTTTTTTTTTTTTTTTATACTTTTAGGTACAATCAGATAAATCTAAAAATTAGTCAAGACTTCGGCTGAGCTACTCTTCCAACACGTGCGCGTTCTTTACGAATTTTCGTACACCAATACCGGATATGTGACTAAAACATTCATAATTGTTAACGATTATTTAGAATTCCTATTCGAACGCGAATAATTTCCGTGTGGAAATATGAAATATGATCCGTGTATAGTGATCATAGTGATACAAGAAACTTTGGGATTGTATGGTCGTGTGAAAGAATGAACGAAAATAGAAGACCGAGATTGGTGATGGAAGGCCAGACCAGAGGGAGTATGTAGAAGAGGGTGGCCGAAAGTAAAGTGGGAGGAGTACGTAGCTGGAATGCTCATGAGAGGGAGAAAAACTTTTCAAGAGGGAAGAAGAATGTCAGGGGACTGAAAAGAATTCAAGAAATGGCTAGGTGGACCCGACGTATAAAGGCACAAAGGGAAAGATAAAGAAGAAAATAGAACAGTTAATGTGTGTTGCACTGAATAAAATATTCGACTAAACAAAGGAAAAGATGAAGAAGAAGAAGAAAATGGAACACTTAATGTGTGCTGAACTGAATAAAATAATCGACTAAACAAAATCGTACGTGTGGAGGGACAGTAGTGAAACAAATAATATTTTCCGACTAATTGAGAATTTGTCAACGCATATTTTGAGCCGGAGTTCGCTTTATCTCGACAAACTAGGTGACCACCTTTAGAATTTTTAGTGTTATAGATCCTTGAAGGTGTGATTAATTTCAAGATTATTGCTCATAAATTTTAAAACTAGTCGGGCCATTTTTTTATACAGTTAAACGATCAGCCACATTTTCTGTCTGTATTATCTGCAGCCATCCTTCCCGAAATACATTTTTCCCGTAATTCTCCTTTCTTGTACATTACGGGCCGTATACCACTGCAATAAATTTTAGACTACAACATGAGTTTTTTTGCACAGAAAACCACGTAAAGATGTTTCAAAAAGGACGTAACCCCTTTGACGAAGTGAATTTATTACAAATGTATTAATGTTAATAAAATATTTATGCGACAATATTCAGATTACTTTTAATAACTTTACAATAGATGTTCAAAAGGATTTCCTGTAATCCCGTTGGATGTACGTACAAGTTTCATAACATTTGTAGTCACTTTTGGTAATGTTTGAAATCTCACTTCCAATGTTAGCTATCAATTCGACAATTTTTTTTTGGATTTTTTTTAAAAATATACTTTTTAAATTCCCCCAAAGGAAATGTCTGCTGGTATAAGATCTGGAGCTCTTTAAGGCCACAACCCTTTTGATATTTAACGGTGGCCAAAAAATTCCCGTAACGTATCCAACATTTCATTAGCAGTATGACACGTTGCGTTATCCTGCTGGAACCGACATTCTCGTTCGTGTAAATCTAATATGGCAATAAAACTGTTCGATTAAGTTGCGAGAAACCATACCATCTACAAATTTGTCGAAAAATAAAGGCCCTATTACACGACGCCGGGAGATCGCACACCAAACTCCAATTTTACGTGCGTGTTACGGTTCATGAAACGCGTAAGGATTTTCAGCGCTCCATATTTGGCAGTTTTGGCTGTTAATGTAGCTATCCGAGTGAACCCGTGCCGAGTCGCTGAAATAAATACGATCCAAAATTTCAATACCGTTGTCATCAATAAATGAGCGAAACTGACGACAGCATTGTAAACGTTTTCTGTGATCTCCTTTTTTCAATTCTCGAACGACACCTATGCTATAAGCATGCATTTGTAATTTTTTATTATCCCTGAAAGCTGTAGATAGTGAAACCCCGGCCTATAAAGATAACTTTCTGGGTGAGCGAGTCAAACGTTCTTTTACATTCTCCAGAACTTCTATTAACAGTGACGGTCGACCTGTGGTTTTCCGATCATGTACACTTCCCAGTCACACGAAATTTATTAACCAAACGCGGTATTTTCTACTTATTAGAAACTGAAGAATTGGGAAATTTTATTCGAATCTCGTCTTTCACTCGTTCCTAAGATTTATACGCGCAATAAGTCTCGATAATGAACATACGTATGTCCTTGAAAGACATAGTTCAGACGTTAAATTTAATCTTCTAAGTTCAGACAATCAAAAATTGATTGTCTGAACTTAGAAGATTAAATTTACAGTCTTCAACTATCTATTAGTAAATACATAAAACATATTTAAATAGAAACATTAATATTAAAACTAGCAGCATTGTAATGATTTGAAGACTAGCTCGTGGATATCGGTGTTATTTGGTGGTTGGGTTTCAATTAACCACACATCTCAGAAATGGTCGACCTGAAACTGTACAAGATTACACTTCATTTACATTCATACAGATCATCCTCATTCATCGTCTGAAGTTATACCTTACGGTGGTTCCGGAGGCTAAACAGAAAAAAAAAAAGAATATTGTAATAAACTTCGCTTCTAATTTGCCCCGTTCAAATTTATCGACCTGAAATTGAGCGTAACATAAGAACGACTCATCCAATCTTCATCACTACAAGGTCGGGCTTGGTGGATCCTACTTCTGGGGGTTTGAGGCGGGCGCAAAGTGAGATCCGACAGGCGGGCCGAGACGTGGAGACCCATTAGAATGTAGGAAACTCCCCTGGGCTGCGTAATACTTAACTGCAGGATCCGGCCCAGGGGAGAAGAAGATAAAACCAATCAAATTTTTACATGCACAACGTCAGCTACAGTACCCTAGAATATCTAACTTTCAATGAAATTGATCGAGTAGTTTTGGAGATTTTTGATCCACAATATTTTATACATATTTATACTAGCAGACCCAGAAATGCTTTGCTATTGCAAGATTTGAATATATATATATATATATAGTGTATATATGTAGATTAAATGAACATAATTGAAAGTTTCATCAAAAATTAAAAAATTCAACTTTACGGAACATCACAAAATTTAACCTTTCACTTTATAAAAGTCAGAATGTAAATAAATCCACTTGGCAAAACAACGCTGCCAATCGGATTCAATTCAAACTACTCTCTAACCACAGTAGTCGGTTTAGAATAACCCTAACATTCATTTTACTTGTCAGATCGAGGATTTTAATAGCTTTAAACCTTTCTCTAGACAACGCAGACCATTTTACAAAAACCCGCATGTAAATCGGTCTAGTTTTTTAGAATACAGCGGACACATACGAACATTGACTTTTATATATACATACATACATACATACATATATATAAAAGAAGAAAGTCTATACATTTCTATACGTCTGTATACTCGACGCCACCTACGGGTATAGTTTTTGAGAAAAAAATTTATTTTCGCGTAACTAATATTTATTCTGACTATGAGCCAAATCTATCAACTCCCAGCGCCACCTAGCGGGTCCAAACTAATTCAGAAACCTTCGGGGCGACGCACAATAACTCACCAAAGTTTCATCGCAATCGGATGTATGGTATAGGAAAGCATATGGGACAAACAAATATTCATTTTTTTTTTTTTTTTTTACTTTTAAAGCCGTAAAGGACCACTTTTGTCAGAATAATTCAAGTCTTTTTTGCCGATATTTTGGCCTTTAAGTTCTTAGCTTTCACTTTCTCCCAATATTTAGTCATTCTTAATAATCTTGCTTTACGATCGTCTTCGGAATAAACCCTTTTCTATAATTAAAAGTTCTTACTTTAAAGTTGGTATTCGGATCTTTAATAACAAATTTTAATTTTTCGGATTTATTAAGTAAATCTTGGTAAGTCAAATTTAATTCTTGCATGTCTTGTTTAATTTCTTTGATCCATAATGGCGGATTTTTTCAAGACCAAAATCGATCGATAATTCTCTTAGTAATCCTATCCTGCCGTAATCTTAACAAGCGTGCACAGAAGGGAATTCGCTTCTTTTTCATAGTATCAATTAAGGATTCCAAGTTTTCGTACAGAAATTTATTAGGCAATAATCTGTACTGATTTTCGTGTTTATATTTTTTGTTTCAGCAGATTCTAAGAATCCTACGTTCAACTTTAGGTTCAGTCCTATTTTTCTGATTTAATCTAAATTAACTCTCGCTCGCGTAAGTAATTACCGGTTTAACCACAATTTTGTAATGTCTAATTTTAGTGTTAATCGATAGCGATTTTTTGTTGTAAGTATTTTTGGTTACTTGTAGCACTTTAACTAATTTATTAAGAAGTCTTTCAGTCCAATTTTGTTTTTCGTTACAATTACAAGTTCTACTTTGTTTCCATTATTTTTCACAGGATCTATAGCCATCATTTTAGTCTTTTCGTAAGAAATTTTAAGTCCGATTTTATTCGGAAGTTCTTCTATATTAGTTATTTGTATTCTGGCTTCTGCGATATTCATTTTTATATATAAAGAAAAGCTTAATTTAAGTGAATGGTGTTTTCGTACACCTCATACCTCAAAACGTAAAAAAAAATCATTTTCATCCCCTCCTCACAAAAAGTAATACTTCTCTTCGAAAAGCAAGTAAAGAAAGAATGACTAATAGGCATGAATGATCTCTTATAATAATTAAACGAGGAAAACTACACTATAAATAATAGGTCATCATATTTTTCGTTGTAATTTTTTATACTATGTAATTTATTAATTTAAATTGCATAATTCATCATAAAAAAAAAAATTTTCATTGTTGAAAAACGAGGAAATTTAAAAAAAGAAAATACAGAATATGTTCGTTATAGTTCATCGAATTCGAGTGACGTTAACAGTTCACAGTTTTACTTAATTCGAAATACTGTAACGCATTGAACTGTAAAAATGAAAGAGTTTGACCTATAAAACATTGTAAAGTACATGTATTTTCTCTTGTTTTCTTTTTACATTCTTTTTTACTGCCACTAAAATGTACTTGAGTAGGTTTTAGATGAAACAGTCGAGGAAATTTTACGTTACCATCATTAAATGTATTTATATATGAATTATATTATTCTTTGGTATTTTATTATATTATTCTTTTTTTGGTTTATTTTTTTTCTATATTACTTTAATACTGTGTGAAAACTATTTGTGTTTTAGAATTATATGTATTGTCTCCTTTTTGCAGTCATATTTTTTTTGACGTATTCTTCGAATACGTCAAAATATATCGAAATATTTTTTAAATATTAATTAAAGTATATGTAACCACCGTTTTTTTTAGCAATTGGGGACTCCACCCCGTGAACCCTCATTTTGTTCATTATCTTTATGCTTGTAAAAATAATAATGTTATCTAACAATTAAAACCTGTTCAATTTATAAAAAAATATAAGTGATTTGTAATTTCTTCGGAACAACAATTTTTACAGTACAGGACTCGAAAATTTTAAGTGACCACTTTAACCTTTGACCCCCAGAACCAATTTAACGCACAATTTGAACGTGTATTTTCCACAATTATCCCCTGTTTGTAGTTAAATTTTCATGCTGAAAGTCGATTTACTGCAAAATACGTAATAAAATACGGTTTTGAGATGCCCCCAAAATTATACAAAGGAATTGGCTATAGAACCTCCACGTCTCTTTTCACGGGTTTATTCGAATACATTAAAGAACGGCTACTTTCAATTATGTATGTGTGTTCACAAGTTGAAACAGTTGATTTACTGAAAAATTCATTGTGAAACATATGTTTTAACTGCAAACAGTATGATTAATTTTAAATCTATGATGACGATGTAGTCCTCATTACGTTCAGCGATATGTGTGTATATAATTGATCATTATTTAATATATGCAATGATCATCATTATTTACGATTCAAACTTCAAAATTATTGTCGGTTTTTATAATCTAACAGCTACTCAGTTAATGCTGTAAATTTATAATGATGTTTTGCATCAATCAGTCATCATTACTTTCAGAGAAAACGGGTGTTCTGGATTTTTAATTTTTTATAGTTGTGATAGCTAATTATTGACAGCTGATGTTATTTTATTTTTATTTTACATAAGAAACGGGATTTCTCAGACATATCTTTCGTTAAATAAAAAAGGGGCGTATTTCGAAAACGGTGTGTCCTACGGTATTTTTAATGCGATTTTGGATTAACCGAAGCTTACCCGAAAGTGGGTGCTTTGCGATCAGCCGGAACGATACTTTCTAATCCCATGCGTCTAGCGGCCATCGTTCTCGAGTTATCAGCGCGAGCGAAAAATTCGCTCTCACAGAATTTCAGGATCAAAATATTTCATATAATTTTTTAACAATAAACAGCAATCTTTACCTAAAATATTTTCAAGGTTAATAATTTTTAATGCATATTAATTAAGTGTTGAAAATCTTCACATATGTCATCCAAACTCAATAAAAAAATATAATATTTTACACATACACTGAATTTAAACATGTTTTTTTTTTTTATTATGAGCGATGGAGAGCGAGAATTATTGTGAATCACCGGCAGTTTTTCTTCCACCTCCCATCTTCTGCTACTACAATTATACTATACACTCACACTCATATATGCGTATATATATTCTCGCTCTATGCCTTTTTCACTTTCATATATATATATGTATATATGCTTAGCGTCTTGCGTTACGTTACAGATTTTGATTACGAGTTGAAATTTTTTTTCCCAAGTTCCCATGTAATTTGTATGTACAAAAATTCTGATACATCGCGCCTAAAAAAGTTTTCACTTCAATAATAGTTGCAGCTAGTTACCCGTACAAAGGAAAAGTAAAAAAGTATTTGCACGTTTCTCATTATTATTATTTTTACTTCTGTAAGAAAAAAAAATGGAGGAAAGTCGAAGCGGACTTCACATCCCATCAGCGATCGTTTCTTTCGCCAAATATGTAATAAAACTTTCTATGATCAACTGGCTTTTCCAATTAACACGGAGATCAAGTGTCGACCTGATAATATCATGAACTCACCCCGTAGGGGAAGACACCCACCATATAACAATTGTGGTTACCACGCCACCTCCTCCGTACCTAGCCCTTATGGGCTTTACCGCAGGTCATTTTCAAAACCTTGGAAAAAGGCATCTCTCAGCCTTGTTCTTGCCTCAGCTGCTGTCATTTCTGCCAACATAAATTACATTAATAATTATTAACCTAAATAAATGTTGGATCATTTCATGCGCCATGTTGTAATTAAAAAGCAGTTCCAAATACGCATTTCCTTATTTCTTAAGCCTTTTTATTTATATTTTAATTTTATCTTTATGAATCTATTTAATAACATTTTTGTTTTATATATATTTTTGTTTAAATTGATCTAAATTTAAAATAAGATAAGTAGTATTTTTATTATTCCAAGTACATTCATCAAATATTCGAATTAGAGAATATTAATTTTCATACGCATTTTAACTGGTGTAGAATAAATTCACCTATGAAACCATAAAAAATATATTTAAATCTAGAATTAAATTTGACATCTACGAGAAAATGGTTTGTTTAAGATGTATTTCATATAAGTAGTGAGAGGTTGGTAGTATTGTTTTTGAACCGAGGCAATGTTATTAAGCCGCAATGTCAGGATATCTAATTAATAGACGTAGCTTAAATCCCCTCTGGTGTGGAATTTCTGTACAGCAGGCTTGTCAAATTCAAATCTGTTATAGAGCCACACTTTGTAGTACAGTAAGCATTGAGGGGACCGCTTATATTATAATCGATGCATCCAAAACCAAATACATATCACTAGTACGTACTGATTTTTGATAAATATTATTTATAACTTAATTTTATTTCTGAATTATTGTATTACAAAATAATTATATATAACTGATTTCAGGTAAAAAAAAATTGAAATTTTTAAGTAAGCCTGAAAATTTATTCATTTAATTGAGAATATGAAGAAACAGTGATATCTCTCTATCAACATATTTTGAGATTTTTAGGATTTCATTTTTAATTACTAATACTTGATATTGTGGGAAAATTATAATCCGTCAATTTTGAATTTCCCGACAAATATAGCTAAATTAGCTATATTAAAGGGAGAAAATACGGTGATCATTTCAAAAAACTGTTTCGTTTTTTTTTGATAATCTTTACGTTTTACGGTACAGCTATATCATCTAGCCCAAAAAAAACATATGTTTGTTTCGCACAAATTTTGTCCTTATATTTCAGGATTGACCGAACTGATTCTTTTCAAATTTGGCTCAAATATTTCTATTGATATTTATATATTTCATTGTTCGTATTAGTTTTTTTTTTTCAACATTCGTTAAGGAACCTGTGGATATCTCGGAATTTTGATTTTCTTCAGAGGAATTTAAAAAAAGAAATTATTTAAATAAAATTATTACGTACAGTACATATGTAACTAATCCAAAAAATCTTTTCAAAAAATCAATCCCCTTTTATAAAAATGAAATATATGTTTTTTGTTCTTTTACTCCACCTCCCTTTGGTTTAAAAATATACTCCGTTTGTTTTTTGAAAATTTATACTTCATACGTGGAGCTATCGGGTTATAACTACTTTTTAAATTATAGACTCCCGGACCTTTTTTTTCTTTATCCTGTTCAGCCTCCGGGAATTACCGTTCAGGTATTAATTCAGAGGATGAATGAGGATGATATGTATGATTGTAAATAAAGTGTAGTCTTGTACATTCTCAGTTCGACCATTCCTGAGTTTTGTGGTTAATTGAAACCCAACCACCAAAGAACACCGGTATCCACGATCTAGTATTCAAATCCGTGTAAAAATAGTTGGCTTTACTAGGACTTCAACGCTGAAACTCTCGATTTCAAATCAGCTGATTTGCGAAGACGCGTTCACTACTAGACCAACCCGGCCGGTTAGAACCCGGACCTGCAGAAAAACCCGAACTGCAGAAAAGTTTTTGAAAATTTTCTTTTTTGCTACCTTGTGCGAAGTAAAGGAAGTAAAAAACGCTTATTGTGGTCGCGAAAAATTTCGGTTTTCAGATTTTAACAGAAATATTTATTTTGACCATACCTGAATCATTTTTGACTAAAAAATGTTGAGGCCGTTCGTACATCTGAGGCCTGTTGAGGCCTGACATCTGTATGTACGTATGTATCTCGTATAACTCAAAAACGATTAGCCGTAGGATGTTGAAATGTTGGATTTAGGACTGTTGTAACATCTAGTGTCGCACCACCTCCCATTTTGATTGCAATTGACTGAACCAAAAGTGTCCAAAAAAGGCCGAAATCCAAAAACATTTGGTTTTTGGACTCTTTCTTTTCTGCAGTAATATGTGCTTATTGAGAGTATTTCTAACCGTGTATCATAAGTGGTACTTATTTTCATTGTTTCTAGAGTTATAGCCAAATAAAATTTTAATTAATGAAATATTTGGATCTTTCTAGGAGAAAGCACATCGGTTCGAATCGGATTTCATCTCCTTTTTTTAACCTTTCTTTTTATTTAAGTTATTAATAATTATTAACTGCAAATGTAAAAAATATTACGATAAATAATGATTCAATAAATAATAAAAAAACATATTAAAAAATATCAAAAGTTATTTATGAAATAAAATTTTGTTTATATTTTAAAAATGTGTATATGTAATTTAATAGACGTACAAGGACGTCATGTGGTGTCCGCATCAAATTTTTTTTATTTTAGTTGTATTGAAGGTGTTGCTATATTTATAGAAAACTTTACTTAAGCAATTTTGGTAAGCTTAATATATATACTCATATAGAAATTTTTTTCTTAAAATTGTTTCCTCGCGTTTTAAAAAATGTATTTTTAGTTTTAACTGTGTTAATTCTTATTGCTAAAAAAACAATTATTTGGGAAAGCAATATAATATTTTGTTAATTTTTTTTATATAACCAATAAAATTATAAAAAAGGTATATTGGAAATTTTAAAAATGTTTTATTATTTTACTGATGCCATAAAAATTTTGAAAATTTTTACTTTTACGATAATATATTATTTTTTTATTACGTAATATAAGATTAGTTTGATTTAAAAATAAAAATTAGTTTAACTATGGTGACGTAAAAAATGCATGTTAAATAGAATATGTGCTAAAAAATAATTGTTCAAATTAACAGAACGACGTGCAAACGTGTCAAAAAGTAGGTCGCTATATAGGTACCTGTTAAAAAATATATAAAAAAACTTCAGAATATATGTTTGACAATTATTCATTTAATTAACATTTATAGTTGTTATTAAATTTCAAGATAATCTATTTATTTTTATTTCTAACTAAATTTTTTTTAATTTAGAATAGTTGAATAATTCATGGCGTTTTCATCTGTGTTTTATTTTTTCATTATGTAGCTTTGAGTAACGTAGATTGCTATTATTCATAATCATAATTATTGAGGTCAATTAAAATTAATTAATTAGTTTTAATGGTTGTAATTTAAGCAAAATTAAATTACATACACTAGAAAGTGTATTATGTACATTCTCGAAAATAGAAATTATTATAAAACTTGAGATTTTTAACTGTAATTTTTACATCATTCTCTGGAATGATTAAAACCATCTCACTTTAAAACTGATAAAATTGTTATACTGTGTCTCTCAGATACATATATATATCAGATAACATAGATAACTGCATTGAGAGTATTCCAAATAATCTTAATGTTGATATTTCTAATCTCTATTGCTTTAAAATTTCCAGTTGTCATGTTAATTATATAGTCGTATCTGAAATATTTAATTGATTATATATCTTTACTCCAAAATTACTTCATTAACCAAAACGATTTCTTACGATACAAAAATAGGGTTCATTAGATGATAATTTTGGCTTCTATAAATATTGGAACAAGGCCGGTATAGTGGACCTGATTAAAGGATTCCTGCCAATTAAGAAGAAATTAGTAGAAAATATAATAATGGGAGGAATCCAGAAAGGGGCTAAAAGAAATTCTTTTAGTAAAGATAATAGGTCCGTTTAACAATTGTCTTTTTTAATGCTGCCCGTGATATACCTAAACGGATGTTTTTCCGCGAGAAGAGTTACCGGACCATGGTTAGAAATGCATAGGAATGAAAGAGTTAGGTCGATCGTTCTCACGCTTCGAGTTGGGTTCGGTTCGGCAGGTAAAGAGGCTACAATCATAAATACTCCGTGGAAAACCAGTTAAAAATCAGTTCCGCGAGGAGAATCTACGATGTCAGTCAGCAAGAGTATTCTGCAAGGAAGCCCCACAACTCTCAGGCTCCATAAAAGAACGTGCACGAGAGTGAATTTTCAATTCATCGTCGACCACCACCTGGAAAAGACCAAGAAGAAGATGGAAGACAGAATAAGTTCCCTGGCCGGCTTAACGTGGGACCTCTCGGTGGATGTCAACATCCCCGCTGGAGCAGCAGGCCTGGTCAGCCCGCCGAGAGAGTCGCTGGACGCGGACGCTACCTTTCCGCTCCAGCTCGCCGAGCTTCAAACGCCCTGGCCGGCGGACTCACCAGCAGGAATCCGCCCAGCATGGGACCGCTGGGGGAGAACCGCCTGCTGGTGAGCCCGCCGGCCAGGACGAGCTGGAGCTGGAGCCCGCCCAAAGTGGGATCGCTGGGGGAGAACCGCCTCGGCTCGCCGGCGAAGGTCGACCGGAGCCGACCCGACACTGCGGGGCTTTGGGGGCTCAATTGCCGCTGAGGAAAGCCCGGTTGGACTTCAATGGACGAGCCGCAACTCCCCGACTTCTCCGGAGACCAGCTTCCGGACCCAACAACTCTTCTCAGAGCTAACGCGAAAAACGGCCCTTTTCAGGGCCACCACAAGGTTATGAAATACGAACCGTCGAAGCCATTCGACAATAACAGCCCTTCTCAGGGCTACCATAAAGTTAGCAATTACAACGAGCTGTCGAAGCCAATCGACAACAAAAACGGCCCTTTTTCAGGACCACCATAAAGTTAGTAAGTGCCACGTGCAGTCGAAGCCAATCGGCGACAATAAAATGATATAAGCCGGCCTCCGTGGCGCGAGTGGTGGCCTTTCGTCCGGAAGTTCCGGCTCAGGTATGGCATTTTCACACGCTACAAAGATTGTCATTTATCTCATCCTCTGAATTAGTATCTAACGGTGGTCCCAGAGTTTAAACAAAAAAAAAGAAAGGTTTCAAGCTAATTTAATTTTATTCTGTACTTGGTGGATCAAATTATTTTTTTTTATTTGTATATATAATTATGTATATAAAAACATACCCACTCATTTTTTTTTATTTTTCCAATTCAATTTTGTTTTAAATATTAACATCATGATGCAAAAGATTGTAATTAAACAACAACGATAAAGTAATGTGAAAACCGCAATATTTTGTTTTACTTTCTCAATACATGCAATTTTCATACATTCTGATGGGGTTTTTAACATCCATATAATTTCTTTTTCTTTTATGTAAATATTGTGAGACAAAATTGTTTCCTGCGTTATCTGAACATGTATTTGTTAGGTTTTATTTAAAATTTAGTTCCATTAATATTTATGAGTTTTTTGTCATCTTTATTTCATTTGTAACCTTTCGTTCTTTTTATTATTGTTGCCTATGTTATAGTAAAATCAGATGTACAAGTTTTTTTTTTTTTAATTTCTGTCATTTGTTTGTTGTTTAATAGCAAATTTTTATTGTTGTGCATTTTATAGAGGTGTGTTTATTATTACTTGTTTTAATATATATTGTTTAAAATCTTATAAATTTTAAATGTATCGAACGATAACTAATTTTCAAAACAATGATTAGATAACGTTTTTTTTGGATGACCTTTTAATATTCAATTATTCTTATACTTTACCTACGGAATTTAAAATTATATTATTTAAAATTTTCTCTCAAAAACGTGGAAGGAACACTTTAAAAAAAAATCGTGTACTTTTTCTAATAACCGTTTCCAAATTTTAACTTTTTTATATTGATAGTTATCCAGTTTCAGGTCAATTTTCTTTTTAATTTTTCCTTTTTAATTCTCCTATAGATCTTTTTTTTTATATGAATTTCATTAACTCATTCATTTTATACCAATAAATTTATTTAAACGTATTATAATGATAAGAAATGATGTAAAGGGAACTCTGATGTAAAAAGACATGAGACAAGAATATAATCCTTTGTTTTCGACTAATGCATATAAGTAGGAATATATATACCGATAAAAATATTTAAGAATAAAATAGCTATCCAAGAAGAAAAAGAAAAAATCAAGTTATTAAGATTTATTCTTTTTTTTGGCAGAGACCAAACATAAGTTGAAAGAGAAAATGAATACCATCGATTTATTGCTTGTTGCTGTTTTTTCTGTAAATAGATAAGACTAAAACAACGGTAATAAAATGTGGTACATGAAAGAATAATGATGAATTAATAGTGAAAAGATTACAATTTGTATTCTCATTTAATTTGTTTTATATTTATAATAATGTATTATGAAAATAAAATAATCAGTAAAAATATTTATTTTTTATATCATTACTAGTTGACCCGGTAGTGCTTCGTTGTTGATAAATTTGAGTATATATATATATATATATATATATATATATATATATATATATAGATTAAATGAACACAATTGAAAGTTTGATATCAATTATTTTATTTAGTTAAACTTAGTTATTTACATTTACATTATTATTTTTATGTTGTGGATTACATAAATTGTAATTACTGTTTTATTCAATTTTAAGTTCATTGCAATGCTAGTTAGTTGTCTATGGATAACCTTTTAACGAAAAGAGATATGGCTGCAAAATCATCACAATTAATACTGAACATTAAGAAACTTATAAAACATTACGGAACTTCTAGTGCAGTCAATTTGTATTTTTATTTGAAAATCCTTACCTACCGATTGATGTTTTTTCCATATGTTAGGGGTGATGAGAGAAGCTTAACTCCAGATTTTTAACATCCCCCTCCCATAGAATTTTGAAAAACTCAAAAAGTTTTTGAAATGCGTTTTTCTCTGAATCTATGCATTTTAGAGAAACGTTTTTCAAACAAAAAATGTAGAGGACATTCTCCTCTACAATTAATGACTTTGAAGTTATGCCATATAATTTTAAATTGAAATACTAGGTGGCGCTGAAGTTGTAAAAAACGTGTTTTTCGGGTTTTTTCACCGGAAAAATTGTTTTTCGTCTGTATTGCATTTGGAAAAGTTATTAATCTCAAAAAAACAGACAACTTTTATTTAAACAATTGTCTTGTACGACTTACCGTTTTGGAGCTGTAGCTTGTGAAAGTTTGAAAATGTTATGGATTGGCCACGTGTTCGAAACCGGTCTAGTCGTTTACTCCTTCGTTTACAACGTTTTTTACAACTTCAGCGCCACCTAGTATTTCAATTTCAAATTGTACGGCATAACTTGAAAAACATTAATTGAAGAGAAGAATGTCCTCTACATTTTTTGTTTGAAAAACTTTTCTCTAAAATGCATAGATTCAGAGAAAAACGCATTTCAAAAACTTTTTGAGTTTTTCAAAATTCTATGGGAGGAGGATGTTAAAAATCTGGAGTTAAGCTTCTCTTATCACCCCTAACATATGGAAAAAAACATCAATCGGTAGGTAAGGATTTTCAAAAAAAAAAAATACAAATTGACTGTACCAAAAGGAAATGGTTTGATTTACGAATTAAAAAATGTAGGAAAAATGTAGGGCATTAATTGTAGAGGAGAATTTCCTCTACATTTTTTGTTTAAAAACCTTTTCTCTAAAATGCATATATTCAGAGAAAAAAGCATTTCAAAAACTTTTTGAGTATTTCCAGTTTTTCAAAAATCTATGGGAGGAGGAGGGATGTTACAAATCTGGAGTTAAGCTAAGCTTCCCTCATCACTCCTAACGCATGGACAAAAGATCAATCGGTAGGTAAGGATTTTCAAATTCAACTTATTTTGATGACAAATTGCCTGTACTTTATTTATTAAAGTCATAATGTAAATAAATCCAATCGTCAAAACACCACTATCCAGCGGATTTATTTCAAACTACTCTATAAACACAATAGTCGGTTCAAAAGTGCCCTAACTTTTTTTCTATTGGTCAGAACGAGAATTTCAATACCTTTAAATCTTCTCCAGCCAACGCAGGCCGTTTGAAAAAACCGCGCATAAATCGATCCAGTAGTTTTTTAGTCTATAGCGGAGATACATATGAACTTGCCTTATATATTAATATTTTTGTTTTTTGTTTTCAGGTAAGTTTGATGTTTGAAAATCAATTTATCGATGTTCATTATTAAATATGTAAGTATTATAATTTATTAATTTAATAAATGTTTTAATGTATTACTCGGAAAGAGACCGCGAAAATTTTACATGGTTTGTTTCACTACACATGATTTTGTTAAATTGTTTTGCAATGGTAACTAAATAACGTTCATGAATTTAGCGTACTAACAACAAAAACTTTTACTACGAAAAGCTTTAAAATCCTGAATATTTTTAGCCGTTTCTTGTGTTGTGATTTTTTAACAAATCAGGAAACCAGTGTTTTCCTTTGCTTATCCCTAACATAATTATAATTTTAGATAAATCGTTCGTATTAAGAAGTGTTCTAACGAATGAATAGTTTGTGCGCTGCGCTCAGCCACTCGGCGTACCACGTGGTCCGCTCTGCGCAATAGCAGATAAAATAAAACTGTGGGCTCATACATGAAACAAACAAACCGAAGCAACATTCTCTTTTATACATAAGATTACTTATAATTATAATTTTTCATAAAAAAAATTTTGAATATCAAGGTGGTTTTTAGGAGAGCACATCTTGCTCAGAACAATTATGTGGTTTAAATCTTTAGTCATGTCTTGTTGTACATTTTTAAATAACACAAAATATGTCTTTTATCGATTTTAGAAAAACCTAAGCGTTAGTAATTCCATATCTAAAACTTTAAAAGAGATAGAATTCAATTCAATAATTATAATTAAAATTTAACTGCCACTTTTAAAAGTAAATTTCAAAACCTTTCAAAATTGAAACCGGCTTAAAACAAGGCGATGGTCTCTCGCTTTTTCTATTTTACTGTACATTAGTTAAAGTAATTTATGTATGCTGAAAAGAAATTGGAAATGTAAAACGTCCAATTACAAGTATAAAAAAAAAAATACAAAGGAATATCAACGAGTTGTTTTGCTCTTACAAATGATCTAGCGATCTTCACTGATGATCTTACCACAGCCTGAAAACAAATAGAAATTTTAAAGAAAATCGCTGAAAGAACTGGACTGCAAATTTCGTTTGAAAAAAGCAGAAATAATGATAGATCTAAAAGAACACCAAAAAAAAAAATATATATATATATAAGCAAAGTTGGGGAAAATTAAAGTGGTGGAAAAACTTAACTAATCTAGAGAAAAGAAAATGACGAAATATGCTTAGAAAATTGGGTAAATAAAGTGGAAAATGGTTTTCAAATTAACAAAAAAATTTTATAGTTAAAAAAAATAGATTTCATACAATGCGAAATTCAAACGTAAAACATTGATTCTCAAATTTTTTGCCCACCGCCCACATTGAGAATCAAAACTTTTATAGCGGCCCGAAAATTTTTAAACTTACTGTCTGTTAAAAATAAAAATTGTAATTACTGTTTTTAAGATGCGCTCTTAAAAACAGCAATTACAATTATTGTTTTTAACCGGCATATCCTATTTCTGAGTAAAACTGACATTTTAAATCAAAGCAATTAAAATGTATGTTTAATCATATTTGGAAGTATTTTTATTAAAATTACTTTAAAAATTACAATTGTATCTATATAGTTATATAACAATACAATAATTAAAACAAAGCATTCAACTGAAAAATTACACTTACATTAATGTGTAGGATGAATCTGATTTGCTTTTTCCTTAATATTCTGTGGGCCTTCTACCGCCCCCCCCCCTCTGAAGGTCTCCACCTCCCACAATGGGGCGTTATTGACCACTTTGAGAACGAATGCTTTAAATCATTGTTATAAACATGAAGTAATTACACGGTAGAAATATTAACAATAAGTAATCAAGGAAGACTAGAGAATATTTTAAAAAAGTAAAGAAAACTTTTAAGAAAAATATTAGGTCCGAATTGTGAAAATAATTAAGTGTTTTAAGACCAAAGGAGCAATTTTTTTAAAAATTATGAAAACATAATTCATACAATTAAAAAACGGATAATAATCTTTTACGGTCATTTTAAATAGAATGACTGAAGAAAAATTGACAAGAAATATTTTCAAATATTTTGATAAACTCTTAAAGTAAAAATAATTGGTATCAAGAGATAGGAAAGTTTCTCCAAGTAATTGGAATTAATAGAACAAATATTAAGGAGGGAAATTGTCAAGAAAAAAAATGCAAGAGTTTCAAAGATTTAAAGAGATTCAAGACGGAATAGTAAAGAACAGAACACAGAAAAAGATTAAACCCTCATAGGAAAATTAAAATTTATTCATACGGTCCAGAGATGGGCAATTCGAAAAAAGTTATAAAAATAAAATGAATAGTATTTTACTTGTACTAAAATAAATTGTTTCAATTTTGAATGATTTATCATAGGGAAATACTAGTCAATTACGTTTTACGTCACTGTTGCGAAATACGGCTAATCTTTAAATACCGAGTAAATTTTTTCATATGAAACTTATAATTAACAATTATTATTTTAAATGGAACAAGTAATTGTAATTAAAAGAAATGCTAGGGAAAAGAAATTTAAGTAAATTGTAACAATGCTTTAGTATTACTTAAGTGAGTGTATGTGTGTGTTTGAAAACGGAGAAAGTAGTATGATTTTTTTTCAAGGATGAAAAATGAAATGGATTATAACACGCAATCCTAAAAACAATTGAAGTAATTATTTAAGAGAGTTTGTTGTACTAATAATTTTCTAAAATGCATTCTCGTTTATACAACCATACACGCATATAAATTTCTGCTAAGATATGAGAAATTTATTACAACTTTTGATACACGAGTTTGTTTTTCCTACCGTAATGATGTTTTATTATACCGAACCGAAAGTTCATTAATTTATTCTTCGCTATAATACACCGTGTGTGTATATATATATATAATTTTGATTGTGATATTCTTGAAATTCTTATTTTACTTTTGTCTTAACTTATGATATATATATTAATGTGGTGTTGTGTTTTTCTCTAATACATATACGGGCCTGAGTGGCGCGAATGGTAGCGCCTCAGTCTTTTATCCGGAGGTCCCAGGTTTGAATCTCGGTCAGGCATGGTATTTTCACACACTAAAAAAATTGTCATTCATTTATTCTCTGAAGCAGGTTTTTTTAACCTAACGGTGGTCCCTTTGTTAAAAAAAAAAAATACGTGATCCAAGGAAACTGACATAATTCACAGGTGTATTCCTCTCATCAAAATAATGAAAAATGTTCACATAAATATACGCCTGAAAACATTTTCGTTAGCGAGTTACAGCTAGCGAAATATTTCGACCGGAATTTAGGTTTCCTGGGTGAGAAGAGGGTGTACTGAAATTTTTCGGACGTTAATTGAGGGGGGAAATAATTGGTTTCGTATGGTTTTTGACCTGAAAAATTCAATATGTGTATCTTTAGTAGTTTTCATGATATCCAAAGTAAAACTGAAAAATTTTTTGTCTGACAAACGTTTTCTTTTAGTCTTTTTGGATTATACAGTATCTTTTTTATAACCAATAAATATGTTAAATTTGCATCACAAAACTTGTAGAGAATTTAATACTGAAAATAGTAATGTAAATAAGTTCAATGAAAATCAGATAAACGTTTTAAAAAATTATATTTTATTGAAGAAAAAATAGTACAAAAAATAAATGAAATGGAATGGAATGCAAAGTTAGCGGGAGTTTATAGATTCTCCCTTCGGATCGCAGAACCTGGACAGAGTCCCTTACTGCTGGATGATTCAATCGGGCGTGTTTTTAAAGGTTTATTTTAAGGTTTATCTTTGTGACGGGTCTAATTTTTCAAGTTTTGTCTTTAGTATTTAGTGTTTTAAGGACGGATTTAATTGCATTCCAATCGGTTGTTAAATCAGCGTTATCAAACCCATTTTATGGGCCGACCGCGGAAGGCTAGGCTTATGAAACCTGTCCTCCCGACGTAATTCTCCTTCAGACCGTCCACTGAAGTCCTTTCGGTGCTAACGCTTCATAGGCTAGCAGGAATACGCCACAACGGGGCACTAACTATATGGAGGGAGCAATGCGCCCCCTTTTCCGGAGGAGTCGCAATTGCTGGTTTATTTTATTTAACTTGTAAGTTTTAAAGGAGATGTTGTGTAGAAGTTCTTCGTCCAATTCTGTTATGGCTGCCTTTCAGGACGCATCTCTGCTGGGCTCTGTTCCGGACTCCTGTCCGTGATGTTGGGACGAGTAGAGGATCTTCCTTCTTCTTCATCTTCTTCTTCCTCTTTTTCTTCCGATGACAAATGAAATGACTTACACAAAAAAAAGATATTGTATTTAATTTTGGAATTATTATAAAAAAGGTATTTCATAATGCGAAACTACGACATTACAAGGGAGTTGTCTTGCCGTAGGCCTTGTATACAGCAGAAACCACAGTAATCATAGGAATAACCAAAATTCATGAAATCGAGAATCAAGAACGGATAATCATCAGGAAAATCCTACGTGCGGTCCTTAGTGATCCAACCTGGATCAAGCTAACCAGAAAGGAATTATATGAAAACACAGACCCCCCCCCCCATCACTGACAAGTTTAGGAAAAGTCCTGTAGAATTTTACGGACACATACAGGATGGGTGAAGATAAATTCACTAACAAAATTTTCAACATCGTCAAGGCAAGTAAGTTAAAGTCTATTTGGTTAGTTTGTAGTTCCACCTGGAACGAATGAACATCTCAGAAGAAGAAATCATGGACAGAAGAAAATTTAGGGATGAAATTAGAAATAAGAAATTTGAACAAGAGAGAAAAAGAGAAAGAAGCGTAAGAAGTAGACGGATGTAGGAGAGGAAGATGAAACATAGTGAACGGATAAAGTGGTATTTGGCAGAAAAGAAAAGTGAAGGAAGTAAAGCCATGATTGGCTCAAGTTCACGCGCTCTGCTAAAGGGGAATACTCGGAAAAAATAATACATATACGTACATGAGAAAAAAGAAAAATTACAAATATTTTTTCTACGTTTTATTATTGATAAAAGATTCCCTTTCCGATAATAAATTATTTATTTTTATAGAATACCAAGCAGATCAACTTGTTATTTATAGTAGGAAAATGTAAAATTATTACGTAATTTATCAGACATAGTCAGTCAACCAATCATTCAAGTAGTTGTTTTATCGAATAACATTATTGTAGGAAATAAACAATTATAATTAATAAAAAAATATATATATATATGACATAATTAACTCATAAATACGTAATTTAGTAATAAATTTAAATTACGTCTGCCAGTCATTTATATCAAAAATTATTTATTAACTACTTTAACGAATTAGGTAAATGATACAGATTGTTTTGTTGTTGTTTTTTTTTTTAATTTTGAAATCGTAAGGGGGATTTTTCTTTTCTTTATACTAAACCGGTATATTTATAATATAGAAAAATGAATTACGAATCAGTATTTGTAACTAATGACCTCTTCTGTAATTTTTTTTTTAAATGATAAAAATTGATATAACGAAATTTAAAATTAAATTTTAATTCTAGAAATTCATATTAACTAATCGGGTTTTTCCGTTAGTGATCGGTTCTTTCCGGTGCCTACTTTTGGTTATAGTTCATTATTTTATGAAGAAAAATAATCATATATTATTAAATATATTTTTCGCATATATATATATATCGATATATAATAATATATACACCTGACCACCACGAGACATGTACTAACGAATCGGGATTTTCCGCTAGTGATCGGTACATTCCGGTGCTAAGCTAAGGAGGACGGACACACATTCAAATCATTCAATAACAGTAAAAAAAAAAATATGAAAAAATCAGAAGTTATTAATGAAATAAAATTTTTTGTACTCTTCATTGTAATTCAAAAATTTTTACAGAGATTAATAAATATTAATAAATCAATATGTTTCAATTAAAAAAAGTTTAAAAAAACATATATATATGCAGTCGGGATTCAAACCGATGTGTCCATGGTTACGGATCTGACACGTTCTCACTTACACCATTAACTACTTGAACGGCGTGAAACAAATATAAACTAATTTTTTTTTTTGTCTTCAGTCATTTGACTGGTTTGATGCAGCTCTCCAAGATTCCCTGTCTACTGCTAGTCGTTTCATTTCAGTATACCCTCTACATTCTACATCCCTAACAATTTGTTTTACATATTCCAAACGTGGCCTCCTACATTTTTTTCCTTCTACCTGTCCTTCCAATATTAAAGCGACTATTCCAGAATGCATTAGTATGTGGCCTATAAGTCTGTCTCTTCTTTTAACTATATTTTTCCAAATGCTTCTTTCTTCATCTATTTGCCGCAATACCTCTTAATTTGTCACTTTATCCACCCATCTGATTTTTAACATTCTCCTATAGCACCGCATTTCAAAAGCTTCTAATCTTTTCTTCTCAGATACTCCGATTGTCCAACCTTCACTTCCATATAAAGCGACACTCCAAACATATACTTTCAAAAATTTTTTCCTGACATTTAAATTAATTTTTGATTAAACAAATTATATTTCTGACTGAAGGCTCGTTTCGATTGTGCTATTCGGCATTTTATATCGCTCCTGCTTGGTCCATCTTTAGTAATTCTACTTCCCAAAAAACAAAATTCTTCTACCTCCATATTCTTTTCTCCTCCTATTTTCACATTCATCGGTCCATCTTTGTTATTTCTAATACATTTCATTACTTTTGTTTTGTATTTGTTTATTTTCATGCGATAGTTCTTACGTAGGACTACATCTATGCCATTCATTGTTTCTTCTAAATCCTTTTTACTCTCGGCTAGAATTACTATATCATCAGCAAATCGTAGAATCTTTATCTTTTCACCTTGTACTGTTACTCCGAATCTAAATTGTTCTTTAACATCTTTAACTGCTAGTTCCATGTAAAGATTAAAGAGTAACGGGGATAGGGAACATCCTTGTCGGACTCCCTTTCTTATTACGGCTTCTTTCTTATGTTCTTCCATTATTACTGTTGCTGTTTGGTTCCTGTAAATGTTAGCTATTGTTCTTTTATCTCTGTATTTGAACCCTAATTTTTTTTAAATGCTGAACATTTTATTCCAGTCTACATTATCGAATGCCTTTTCTAGGTCTATAAATGCCAAGTATGTTGATTTGTTTTTCTTTAATCTTCCTTCTAATATTAATCTGAGGCCTAAAATTGCTTCCCTTGTCGCTATACTTTTCCTTAAACCATATAAATATAAACTAATATAAAATGCTAATACGCACACCACAAAAAACGTGATACAAAGTGGTATCCACCACAATACAATTGTGTAACTTTCAACTTTATTAAAGAATTGGAGGATCGTATCTCACTTTCAAATAAAATAAGTTTAAATGAAAAGAAAAATCTATATACGTAATTTAATAGGCGTACAAGAAAGTCATGTGGTATCCACATCAGATTATTTAATTATAAGCAAACAAAGCTACAAAAACCAAAAAATTCGCGGTAGTAATAAAGCGAGGTAAAACGCCTTACAGTATATTTTTTGTTTCGTTTTACCTTCAAAATAACATCAGAAACAAATTTTTAAACAGTTAATATTGGAATTAATTATCCAATTACTATTAGTAACAGTCTTCACAAAAATAAATAACACTAACAAATATAGTGCACAATAAATTATACTTTGCAACATCGCTACTATGAATTAAATTGGTAGATCAGCTGATATTATTTACTGTAATTATCACAGTATTAATTTTAAAATTTAGTTACAAAGTTTTAAAGTCCTAGATTATTTAATACAATAAAGTTTGAAAGGATACCATTCTACTAGAATGTTCAAAATGTTTCCCTAAGTAATTCGTTTAAAACTTGTATTATGTTTGGCAATATACGTGGAGATTGATCGATTATACCTCTTTTCAAGTCGTCAGTGTTACAAATTTTTTTACTAAACATTATGTTTTAAGTAATCCGAAAAATTATTTATAGGAGACTTGGCAAGGCATTCATGGCACCTCTACGACCTATCCAATGATCTGAAAATGTTTAATTTAAAATTTGCAGGGCACTGTAAAATCTTTATACTATACTATTGAAATCTATGTTTGAATAATTTTTAATCCGGAATGATTTTATTATAATATAATTAAATTTTTGTATTATATAGAAAAAAGAATTCCGGATTAAACTTGATTTATTTTCCATGAAAAAAAAAGAACATAATCATATCATGGGAATTAAGCACTAAAATTAGCATCTGGTATAAACGGAATGTATAGCGCCGGAGTTGTAGTGTTTGCGTAGGATTGTTATGTATAGTTAAGTATGTAGAAAATAATGACTTCCTTTCTACATCCTGTAAAATAAATTAAATACCCTCCATTAAAATTACGTCACTCGACCTATGACGTCATTTCTTTTAAGTTCCCTATAAGAATATATGACTCCCTTGGGAAACAAATAGACGACATGGATTAGTCAGTAAGGTTAATTAAATGTATAATTTTTTATATATTGAATGACATATTAAACTTTATGACGTAAAACATAATAGGGTTAATGATTAATTAGTAATCGAAATTTAAAAAGGTTTTTAAAGTGGTCTTTGGAAGTTAAATGTAAATTTTTAATGTAGTGAATTTAAAATAAATTAGATTACACTGCATGCGACATTATTTATAGGCTTATAAAAATTGAAAGTTCTCTTTCCGTTGTAATATGTCATTCCACTGAAAGCGTTTTATTGTCGATTAATTAAATATTACACTAAAGTTTATATCAAATATTTCAAATTTTACTCAATTAATGAATTTTATATATAACATTTTAAAATTTCCATCTTAATTCTACTTTTTTTTTATGACGTGATTAAAAATATGTTAATGTCATTATAAATATATCTTTAAATTTTTATTTATTATACTACTTTATTGATTCGATTAAAAAGTATAAAATTTTAATGTGTAAAAGGTTTAAAAAAAGTATTTAATCCTAAAAGATTTATATAGATGGCAAAATTTGATACAACTCTTATTTATCTAAATTAACTATCTAATAGTTCATCAAATATTAGAAGAAGTTCATATTTGTGATGTACGATTTAAATTCCTATATTATAAATTTAATGAAATTGATTTTCTTAAATTAAATTTGGCAAATAACTCATTTAGAGGAAAAAAATTGTTGCCTAGATTTTTATAAATGTAAATGGTATAAGGTAAAAGGGCTTATAATAAACGTAAAAAAGATTTTATTTAGATTAAATCAGAAAAATAGGACTGAACCTTTGCTTAATGTTGAACGCAGGATTCTTAGAACCTGCATAAACAAATAATGTAAATACGAAAATCAGTACAGATTATTGCCTAATAAATTTCTGTACGAAAACTTGGAATCCTTAATTAATACTAAGAAGAAGAAGCGAATTTCTTTCTGTGCACACTTGTTAAGATTACCGCAGGATAGGATTACTAAGAGAATTATCGATCGATTTTGGTTTTTAAAAAATCTGCTATTATGGATGAAAGAAATTAAACAAGACATGCAAGAATTAAATTTCACTTACGAAGATTACTTAATAAATCCGAAAAATTAAAATTTGTTATTAAAGATACGAATACCAACTTTAAAGTAAGAACTTTTAATTATACAAAAAGGGTTTATTCCGAAGAGGATCGTAAAGCAAGATCATTAAAAATGACTAAATATTGGGAGAAAGTGAAAGATAAGAACTTTAGAACGTTTTTCTTTAACTCTTTATAGTACAGTCAATTTGTATTTTTATTTGAAAATCCTTACCTACCGATTGATGTTTTTTCCATATGTTACGGGTGATGAAGGAAGCTTAACTCCAGATTTGTAACATCCCTCCTCCCATAGATTTTTGAAAAATTCGAAATACTCAAAACGTTTTTGAAATGCGTTTTTCTCTACATCTATGCATTTTAGACAAAAGATTTTTAAACAAAAAATGTAGAGGACATTTTCCTCTACAATTAATATATCTTTGAAGTTATGCCGTATAATTTTAAATTGAAATACTAGGTGGCGCTGAAGTTGTAAAAAACGTTGTTAACGACTAGACCGGTTTCGAACACTTGCCCAATTCACAACATTTTCACACTTTCACAAACTACAGCTCCAAAACGGTAATTCGTACAAGAAAATTGTTTAAATAAAAGTTGTTTGTTATTTTGATGAAATTAACAACTTTTCCAAATGCAACACAGACGAAAAACAATTTTTTCCGGTGAAAAAAACCGAAAAAATACGTAGAATTGTAGAGGAGAATATCCTATACATTTTTTGTTTGTAAAACTTTTCTCTAAAATGCATAGATTCAGAGAATAAATGCATTTCAAAAACTTTTTGAGTTTTTCAAAATTCTATGGAAGGGGAATGTTAAAAATCTGGAGTTAAGCTTTCCTCATTACCCCTAATATATGGAAAAAACATCAATCGGTAGGTAAGGTTTTTCAAATAAAAAAAATACAAATTGATTGTACTATTACGTTTTTAAACCAATAAATTGTAATTATATAAACATTTTCATTTGTCAATTTGTCTCAGTATCCTGATCGAGCAGCGAACACGCGACAATATATTCAGTTTAATGACAAAGGCAATAGAAAACTACTTACTTCCTTATATTTCTGTTTAAACTTGGATATTTTTTTATTCTTGGAAAGGTATTAATTAACATTTACTTGAATGTGTTATTAATTTCTTGTCAGATTGTTTAAAACCGTTATATCGTGGAAACGTACGTACTACACAATACGTATTATTACTTCATTGTTGTTGACTTGAAGGGGACGTTTTAGCTGAGATTACAGTTTTACGGAGAATTTTCTAATATGTTAATTTGTATAAGGAATTTTAGTTGCTTTCATAAGGTTATTTATATTAATGTAACTGTGCAAACGTTCATGTTATAAATATTTAAAATGTATCTACCTATATCATGAGTTTTAATACAAACGATGTTTGTAATAGATTTAGAGGATTGATAGGCTTAGAGGAACAGTTGAATTCTCTTGAGAACTATCTATGATGAAGGCTGGCAGGATCAGCCGGTCACCGAATAAGTCAATTTGAATAACAGTGCGCGTCCAGTTGACGTCATTCTATATACTACAATAGTGTTACAGTCCTGTTGTACAACATGGTGCCTGCCTTGCTTGGTCGCTCGGATAACAGTACGGTGACAAATTATCACGGAGAGCGAGGGTGGTTTGTATATTCAACCGGCCTAGTCAAATCTACCTTCCATCTCTCTACCCGAGAATATCCGATGACCTACCCTCTCTTGTTTGTTCAGTCTTCTCTGTAGGCTTTCTGTTTCAATCCCCTGCTCCCGTTATGGTGAGAAGGTTACACTTCTGTCTCTTATTCTCATCTACTTTCTCGTTTCTCTTCTCATTACTCTTGTATTGCGTACATTTATCCTTGTTCATATTTTATCTTGCGTGTTACGTTCATAACCTGGAACCATTATCACAGAGAACTTATCATTCTTATCTATTCGCTTCTCTTTCATAATTTTGTACTTCTCCCAACCGTTTCCCTCCTACCAGAAAAAAAATCGCCTATGATATCATATTTTAATTAAAAAACAACTTTGGCAACTACCGATTAATCTTTCCTCGAATTCTGCTACAAAAAATTATTACATCAATCTTTTTATTTTATTTATTTTTTATTTATGTTATTATTGTACGCTGAATTTTAAGTTTTTGTTTGCAGATTTTATTATTTATTTCGTAAGTCGGGGAAACGATGTATCTATAATAGATGTTAAACCGGAGTTTATCTCCTTCTATGACTTTTTTTTCAACTGCAATTGGTTAATTTTTACTTAATAAAAAAAAAAAAAAAAGTTTTTTTGTCTCATATTTTACTCTTGTTCACAAGTAGTAATGTTATGAGGTACAGAGTGAGGAACTTAAAACTCAATCGCTGTAGATTGGGTTTCAATCTACAAGGAAAAGGAAGCGGAAGAGGTCGGAACGGTGCTTCTACTGCGAGAGCAGCGATTTGACGGAACACACACACTATCTTCCATTGCGCCAGCTGGACCGACGATAGAACGGAAGTAATGTTGCGCCTGACATTATCGTAGTAGCTTTGCTGCATGCAATTGGGCCTTGATCATTGGCATGATCAGTGGTATTCTGAGAACGAAGACTATTGAATAATTACAATACGAGGAAAATGGTGGATGAAAAGAGTCTGGAAGGGAAGAGGAGTAATTGGGCGAGGCAGGTGATTGCAGAAGATCATAGACCCAGTGGGTTACCCTTCGAGAGCACCTCCCCATTAGAGGCGAGGAAGGAGAAGACCTACTCCAGGCTGTCCGGGTGCTGCTGGGAACGGCATGGCCAGGCCTAGCGTACTCACTCGGATGGTTAGAGGCAACGGCAACTGAAAAGACCACAGACCCGGGGGACCCTGACTAGTGGCGAGGTATGCAGAAGACTTATTCCCGGCTGCCCGGTTGGTGCTGCTGGGAACGGCATAGCCGAGCCCAGTGTGGGCACTCGGGTGATTAGAAGTAGTTATTTTATCTGCTTCTAACCATCCCGGTAGTACCGGTTTTGAATCCCGGTATGGCATGGCATTTTTCATACGCTACAAAAATTCCATTTCCATATCCCACACCATAAGTTTCATAGCTTATGTGGCGATATCATCAAGCAAAAAAAAAAAAAAAATACTTAATCTTCACAAAATATATATCTACCGGTACATCTGTCTGTAATTATTTTCAGCTAGCTTAATTCAAATATTTTTTTTAATTTTTAAAAAAGAAAATCATAACCAACGTAATGTAAGAGAAAGTGGAATAAATGGTTTTTTTTTTTCATCTTATTCTTGACTACAGTTCCATAAATTACCAAACAAAATAATTAATATTTAATAGAATATTATAAATTATTTATAATATTAAAGCTAATTAAAATATAATGATTACTGATTATTTTAATGCGTTTATTATTTCATGACCAAATAAAATTGAAAATTAGTTCACAGGAAATGAGTAGTAATTCATTTTTAATAGGAATATGGGGGGGATTTTAATATACCGGAAGTAGGCATAAATATGATTTACTTATATAGTTTGAAAAGTTATATTTATTTTAATTTTATTTATTTATTTATTTATCAGATAAAGTTACTTGTATTTTTTTAACCTCTGAGACCACCGTTAGGTATTCCTTTAGAGTATGAGATGAATGATTTGTAGCGTGTGAGAATGATATGCTTCACCAGGATTCAAACGCGGGACTTCCGGATAAAAGGCCCACATGCTACCACTCGCGCCACGGTGGCTGGCACTTAATTGACTTTAAAACATAAAATTTAATTCTTAATTTTGAAATAAGATCAGTTTTAAAGAATTAGATATTTTTAATGAATCTTTTATTTATAAAAATTAATCACTGAAAAATCTCAATTTTTTTGTCTATTATTTGATGCAAAAACAATTTATTTGAAATTTTCAATATTATACAGTATTATAAATTTCCTTAAACGGTACGAAAATAAGATGATATAATGGCAGTTATAATCCTTGTAAGATCATTATTCTTCCTTTGATAAGAAATCCTTTCCCTTATTATTATTTTTTTCAGTATATCTAGTCTAGTAATTTCAAGATATACTCGTTTTCCTTTCCCGAGTATAACTACTATGTACCAACTATAGGTACAAAGAAATAGTAGGTAAATAAATAGATCCAAATTTGTCATGTCTTGAGTTTTTTTTCTTTGCAAATGTAGACGTTTCACGACCAAATTAATTCATGCACGAATTACGGTACCGTAATTTTATTTTTCCTGTTTAGCCTCCGGTAATTACCTTTCAGATAAATATTTCACAGGATGAATGAGAATGATATGTGTGAGTGTAAATCATTGATTCCCAAAGTGGTCCAGGTGGACCCCCAGGGGTCCACGGGAGACTCGACGGGGATCTACGTTGGCGTGACAAAAAAATAGGGGGTTTACAATTCGTAAGCGGGGATCCACGAAAATTCATCTGGTTTCAATAGTGAAGAACTAAAATGTTGGCTTGACTTTGCGTATCAATCTAGGCAGATAATGTTTTGAGAAGCTCAGCGACTGTAACTTACAATTACAAGGGGCCAGTCTCAATTTAATAAAAACAAAGGGTGTAATTTCAGCTTTTCTTGGAAAATTGAAATTTATGAAGCAGAATATTAGTCGGCGCGTATTTTCCCGGTTTTCAGACTTGTCACAGGTAGAATGCCTTGATGAGGATATTCAGACATACGTTCAACATTTAATTGCCCTGCATGATGACTTCAAAATCAGATTTGAAGATATTCTGACGATGGAAATACCCCCACGGATCATAAATCCATTTGATGAAACGGAAGTAGAGAATGTGATATTACAAGAGGAGCTACTCGAGCTTAGCACTAATGAGGAGCTGAAGGTGAAATTTAAAAGAGGGTATCAAACATTTTGGCTGCAGGCAGAAATACCAGAAAAACATCCTGGACTGTGGGGAATTGCGAGAAAGCTTTTGATAGCATTTCCCTCGTCATATCTTGTCGAAAAAAGTTTTAGTGTCGTTACAAACCTTTTATCAAAAAAAAAGGAGCAGATTCAATATCACAGAAAGTGGAGATTTGCGCTTATTCTTAACAAAACTGAAGCCAAATATTGATAATTTGCTGTCAATCCATCAAGTACATCCCTCCCATTAAAATTGTAACTATTTTGTGATTGTCATTGTAGAAGTTACATTACGTTATTAATATTTAATTTTAATTATATTACGACAATTTTATTATATTACATTGCAATACGATAACAATAATAATTAATAGCGTAATGATTACATATTTGAATAAATGCAACACAAAAAAATATACTATTTTTCTTTTGCTTTTTACCACTCTGAACGGGAAGTTTTCTAAATAAAATAAGTGAGAAGTGATTGCTTTCTTGTGCTGTAAGTAGATGTCAAAAATATAAAGTTGGATGGAAGCATTTTTTTTGATCGGCCAACTTTACTTTTTTGACATCCACTCACAGCACAGTCAATCAAAAATTAACCGATCAATTCTCACTTTTTTTTCGGAAGCTGTTAGTTCGTGGAACTCAACCGTAACGCAAATTTTCATAGTTAGATCTAATCTTCACATTTTCTGTCGAGTGGAAATACGGTAGAAATGTAGCTGTAGGGGGTCCACCGGAACCAGCAAAATTTTGAAAGTGGTCTATGAGAAAAATAAGTTTGGGAACCTCTGGTGTAAATGGAAGTGTAGTCTTGTACAGTCTCAGTTCGACCATTCCTGAGATGTGTGATTAATTGAAACCCAACCACCAAAGAACACCGGTATCCACGATCTAGTATTCAAATCCGTATAAAAGTAACTGTCTTTACTAAGACTTAAACGCTGGAACTCTCGACTTGATTTGGGATGACGCGTTCATCACTAGACCAACCCGGTGGGTACGACCCTCATTAATTAAAAATGTAAAATAGAACTATAAAAATTTCCGGAAGATGTATCTATATACCTGGTGTTAGCTTATATTTTGATTAATATTAGGAATGGTTGTATTTAATTTCTTCGAAAATTACCTAAGAAATTTCTAATTATGGGACATTACATTTTGACAAATTTAAAAAAGGGGAGGGAGAATTTTCAAAATTAAAATTATTTATATCGTTTTATTCAGATTTCCTTCATATTGGTTTATGTTCATACAATTTTGTTAAATTATTAATTTTTGGAAAAAAGGTGTTAAATTTTCTCTATGGATTTTCCTTTTTTTTCTTTTAAACCCGTCATTATAATTATTATTTAATTTCATAATAACTTATAAATTCCACTTTTATAATTTTGTTAACTGTTAATTCTTGCAACGAATTTTTCTTTTTGCTTTTATTTCTAAATAACGAAGTAGTATCTGAAAAGTTATCCAAACTAGACCTGCCGTCATTACTTGGTGATTCAGGGTTGTACAGCCCCTTTGATTTAAAAGAGGGTTGAGTATTGTATCTGACGAGAGGGATTGTTGTGAATTGCTTACTCACCCTTATGATAAATGTACGTGTGTAGAGATCCGTACGAGTTTGTTGTGTAGGACTGTACGTCATTGTTTTATGATGAAGATTGAAAATTTTTCAAATTTTTACATCGTTCGTATGTTTGCAGTATTGTTTTATTGTGATATTATATATGCCTTTCGTTTATATATAATATGCGTATAAATTTCTGATATTATATTTTATGAATTTTATGTTTGTTCATAATTTTTTTTATTAATTTACCATAATATTTTTAATCACATTGTTATAAATAAATTTAACCGGATAAGATGAAGTCCATTTTTTTTTTTTTAAGTATTTTTCCCTCCCCCGATTATATCCTTGTTTTATTTTTAATTTCCACTTTGTGTAAAATGGGTTAGTGAAATTAAAACGTTGTTGTGGAAATTAATTTAAACTCATTTTCAATTGTTATTTTTTTTTTTTTTTGTTCTACAGTACCTTTAATACGTACGCGTTCGTATGTGAATGTGCGTGCGGTAGTTATTAATTGTTTTATTTTATTTACTACGCAATTTTGTGTAAAGTTATTTTTGTATTCAATTTAATTCGAATGTTTAATTTGATATTCATGTTTTTGTGCCTTATCGTCGTTTTTTTTAACGTTATAACAACTGCCTGTTAATTATACATTATTGATTTTCAGTTTTCCATTTATATTTCATTTATTCGGATTCATTTTATCTTACTTTTTCGCTTATCCGATTATTTTCTATTCCTTTATTTAAATATATTTTTATTTTTTTTTTTGTCTTCAGTCATTTAACTGGTTTGATGCAGCTCTCCAAGATTCCCTATCTAGTGCTAGTCGTTTCATTTCAGTATACCCTTTAACTATATTTTTCCAAATGCTTCTTTCTTCATCTATTTGCCGCAATACCTCTTCATTTGTCACTTTATCCACCCATCTGATTTTTAACATTCTTCTATAGCACCACATTTCAAAAGCTTCTAATCTTTTCTTCTCAGATACTTCGATCGTCCAAGTTTCACTTCCATATAAAGCGACACTCCAAACATACACTTACAAAAATCTTTTCCTGACATTTAAATTAATTTTTGATGTAAACAAATTATATTTCTTACTAAAGGCTAGTTTAGCTTGTGCTATTCGGCATTTTATATCGATCCTGCTTCGTCCATCTTTAGTAATTCTACCTCCCAAATGACAAAATTCTTCTACCTCCATAATCTTTTCTCCTCCTATTTTCACATTCAGTGGTCCATCTTTGTTATTTCTACTACATTTCATTACTTTTGTTTTGTTCTTGTTTATTTTAATGCGATAGTTCTTGCGCAGGACTTCATTTATGCAGTTCATTGTTTCTTCTAAATCCTTTTTACTCTCGGCTAGAATTACTATATCATCAGCAAATCGTAGCATCTTTATCTTTTCACCTTGTACTGTTACTCCGAATGTAAATTGTTCTTTAACATCATTAATTGCTAGTTCTATGTAAAGATTAAAAAGTAACGGAGATAGGGAACATCCTTGTCGGACTCCCTTTCTTATTACGGCTTGTTTCTTATGTTCTTCAATTGTTACTGTTGCTGTTTGGTTCCTGTACATGTTAGCAATTGTTCTTCTATCTCTGTATTTGAACCCTAATTTTTTAATGAATGGAACATTTTATTCCACTCTACGTTATCGAATGCATTTTCTAGGTCTATAAACGCCAAGTATGTTGGTTTGTTTTTCTTCTTACATATATATATATATTTGGTAAAATTACAAATATACCATTAATATATCACTTTCCTTCTTTAATTTTTACAGTTTGAAATTTAAGCTATATTATTTTCCTTGTTTAAATTGTTTTTTTTTTTTTTTGTTTCTGGGCGTTATCATCGCCCGGAAATTTATTAATAAAAGCGTAAAATAACCCCAAAATAATAAAGTATCTAAGGTGTAAACGTAATATTAATCATATAATAACATTTTCGTTAAAACAAGCCAAGAAGGCAAAATAAAATTCAAAACTAATACCACAGACGAAGCTGATAAAATATAAAAGTTAAAATAATTGAATAAAGAAACTATATAAAAGTTACCTAATTCCGATGGATTGTGGAAAACACAAATTTTAGAAGTCCAACTTTAATTAGAAATAAAACACAAAAGGTGGATCGTAAAAGTGATACGATTTTAAACAGAATTTTTTTTAATTTTAATTAATTAAACAATTTTTTTTTAAACAGAATTTTCAGTCAATAAATTCAGTTCAAGGATTGTTTCCAGATTATCTAACGTTCAGACCTGGCGATAATTCTAGGTTCTCGAAATCTCACAATATGTTATTATTTTTTTTCTTTTATTCTATAAAAATTAAAATATTTAGTGATCAATTTCTTTGAAAGGTTAAAGGCTCGAATTTTTTGCGAAGTTACCGCAATTTCTATGAACATTTTATAATATTGTCTGACAGAAAACATAGAGTCGAACTAATCACCTTTAGGTTGTAGTGTTCAACAACTGGATTGCATTACTGAAATAAAAGTTATTGGAAAAAAATCGTTTTAGATTCGTTTGGTTTTTGCTTTAATCTTTTAATAATTAGAATATATGTAATTTCGAGTTAATTAAATTTTCAATAATAGTTAATTGATTTAATTAATTAGATCATAAATTGATTCTATTCATATATAATTATACTGTCGTATTACTGCTATTAATCCACTGCCTAACTAATATAAAGGGTTTGTAGTTTACTGCTCGTACGGTTAATTTGATATGATGTCTGTGCTCTATATTCTAGATCCCCCAAAATATGAATCCTGTTTGATTGATGATGTAAATAGTCAATATGTGGTTGAAATATTGATTCATTCATATAATTTTTTTTTTTAGTTTGTTAATCATTAACAATTATTTTGTATACTTCTTGTTGAAGATTGGCAACAATTTACAATTATTGCCTGATTTCTGATCCTTCGATAAAATTCAGCCAGTCTAATTCTTCGGACTCAAATTAATGAGTAAATTTAATGGTTTTTTTTTTTTTTATAAAAATGATCTGAAAGATTAAAAAAAATTAGGTTTGAGAACTGTATTTTTAGTAGTTTTTGGGAGATTTGGGATTAAGATGCGAGACCAAAAGCAGTACGACACGTATGTACATATGTATATATATTTTTTTGGTCTAGATGAATTAGTTTGACTTTAAAATGTAAATTTTTGCACAAAAAAATCTCTATTTTTGATATGATCATCATAATTTACCTTTTAATATTAGTTATTATTGGCACATTCGTCGGGAAAGTAAAAAATTAAAACAGTTAATTCCTTAGAAACCTTCAAATTTTTAGAAGGTTTCTAAGGAATTAACTGTTAATTTGATCGGGTACCATTATTTTTATCCCCCAATCTGAAATACCTGTTTATGATTTACTTACTGAATTTGTATTTTAGTTTAAAGTTTGAGGAGATAAAATTTAAAGAAATTTATATTTTTAAGTCCGAATAATATGACTTGTGTTTCAAAATGAGTATCGGGGTTTAAAGCTTTATAATATTTCACAAATTTCATGTACATTGATTAATTATAGATGATATGAAAGAGTAACTCAGACAGTTTTAGCTGTGCACAAGCTCTGGAGTCTATAGATTATAGTTTTCATTCTAGCCTCACAAATGAAACGATGCTCTGTGACGATGAAGACTTTCTTTATCGTTTCGTATTCAGTGACGATCAACATTTCATGTTAATGGAAAAGTAAACACTCATGAAGTCCGTATCAGAGAAAATCCTCACAGAATATTGCAATGTGAACAAGACTTCCCAAAACTGAATGTTTTTTGTGCCGCATCCCGACGGAAAGTTTACGAGACATTCTTTTTTCATGAAAGCAAGTGTGTCTAGAATAACTCACCGGGTTGGGCTATTGGTTAAACTCATCATCGCAAATCCGCTGATTTCGGAGAGTTCTAAGGTTCAAATCCTAGTAAAGGTAGTTAAATACTAGATCGTGGATACCGGTGTTCTTTGGTGGTTGGGTTTCAATTAATCACACATCTCAGGAATGGTCGACCAGAGACTCTACAAGACTACACTTAATACTGAAGTAATACCTTACAGTGGTTCCGGAAACCACCTCCGGTGGTTTCCGGGGAGAAAAAGAGTGAACTGTGTCTGGAATGACCATCTTCATATACTACAATTATGGTACTTTCCGCAACTACAATATGAACCCCAGAACTTTATTTGGCAAAAAGACAAACAAAGTAGTAATTAGGTGGTGCATCTCCTCAGTGACATAACGCTGTACGTGATAGGTTGAATGAAATTCCCCGTCCCCCAACCGCAGGATCAGTCGCCGGGGATCATGATAACAGGCTTGTTTGCCGTGGCCTCCACGTTCGCCCGATCTGATCCCCTGCGATTTTTTTTTTATCGGGAGGTATTTAAAGGATCAAATATATGTGCCAAAGGTACCAGCCGACTTAAGAGACAGGATTGAAACAGCTGTTGAATCAATTATTCCGGACTTGCTGATTAAAGTATGGGATGAACTGTCCTATCGGCTGGATGTGTGCCGTGTGACGAATGTTCCACATTGAATATTTATAGGGAAAACTGTATGAGCTTCTCTTTCATTTCATGTATAAATTATCAATGTAAGTGAATTGTAATAAATATTACATTACTTTAAAACACCTATATTCATTTTAAAACATACGATGTTATATTTTTTTATTTCAATTTTTTATCCTAAGTCGTAATTTTTTTTTACGATTAATTTGCAAGGGGTACATTTTGGTAATAGATTTTCTGGATCAAGTGTGTGAGTAAATAAAATTTTAATGAACCTTTATAGTAGGAAATTTTTTTTGTTATAATTTTGATCTAGGTGTTTCCTTCCTGAAGATATGTTACACAGAGGAACGTGAACGTAAATCGACATAGTAATAATAATAAAACATTGTTCCCTGTGGCTTCAAATAAATGTGATATAATTTTGATGTATTTATTAAATATTTACCTCTTTCCTCTTCCAACAATATCTCTCAGTTTTTCTTCTTTTTCTCTCTTTGGAATTTTGTGATCTACATATTGATATCAAATATTGAATTTTGCTTCAGAGAGATGGGTGTGCATGAAATGTTAGGATATGGTAAGTTGGTAGGGGGGATGTTATATTATGTAGGGGATGGATTGCGAGTAAAATTCCATCCGATGGAAGTGTTCGTTATAGTTTGGAGTGGTGTTGGTTACTTGTCTCGTATACATATATGATATGCACCGATGTAATTCCAGTATTATGGACCTGAGTGACGTGACGCGTGCGTTCACTCTTTGAAACAATCATTATTTATTTATAGTTAAAGTTGAGCTTTATATAAGTATAGATATATATAAATTGTCAGTTTTATTCTTCGTTAATTTACGCTTGAATGTATGAATATATTGTTTTGAATTATAAGCATAATGAATTAACTCCTTTAAAAAAATTTATTATAGTCTGTGTACCTCGTATAAGTAAACTTGTATTTAAAAAAATATAATTGTAATCTAACTTATGGTTTGAATATACCATAAATCAATAAAAATTTGTATGATTTTCAGTTGTTTTCTTAGTTTACTTCATTCTTCTAAGTCGTCTAACGGTTTTAATGGTAAAAATTGTTCTTAAATAGAATAAAGTCAAAAAATACTGGTTCACAGAAACAAAATCATTGATTTTTGTTCAAGATACAAATCAAAGAAATATAAAGTACTTTTTAAAGAAATTATACGCGAGCCAAATCGTTGAAATTCTCCGAGTGTCAAAATCATACGTAAAGTAGTGTGAACTGTTTTTTAAGTACACTCACCGGGTGGGCTTAAAATAAGTACCAAAAACTGGAATACAAGTTCGACTTTCTTTACAATAAAGTCCGGAACGTTCAATTAAATGGTATATAAACTTTTATAAAAGTACTGTCCTTAATACTGTTCGCAATTGATTAAAATATCGTGTTTATAAACTGTACTACTTCATAAAATTAAATCTAACGATACGCCACAAAGAGTTCATTTTATAACAACCATGTTTGATTTTATTTTCTGTTGAAGCATTACTTCATGTTTATGGAGTCGTGAATCACCATAATTGTCGAGTATGGGGATCAGAAAACTTAATTAAACCTATCTATGAAATTCATTTACAGCTATACGAAAATGAATGTCTAGTGATATATCATACGTAATCGAATTGAACCATTTTTTCCCCATAATTGGAACTATCATGGAAATTTTAGAGAAACGTGTTATCTGAGATTTAAAATATGGAATGCCTAATTTTCCAACAGTTTAAGCCCCTCCACACTGTTGATTGCAGTCAACGATAGGTTTCCAGGACGGATAGGTAGAGAAGCTTCGATTGGCCACCACAAAGTCCGATTTGATGCCGATGGTTTCTTTTGAGGCTATGTTGAAGACATCGTACATCAAGAAAAAAATCCAGTCACTCGACCACTGCGCCAATCAATAACAACAATCGTTAAAGCGATTCCTCCAGACATGCTCGCCAGAGTGTGGAATAAGGTTAATTTTATCGTCACTGTAAACGGTGTTCATATTGAGTTATATTAAGAGGTAAAGTAACTTCATACTTTGTATTTTAATATAGTGAAACACGTATTGGTTGGATTATCAACTTCGTGAATCTGGTCGACAGCGTTGATTGAGTAGGCGAGATGTTAGCGGCAGTTACTATATACCACATCTTACTATCCTAGTTAAATATATCTGTTACATACTAACTACATAAAATACAAACGCGGGTTGAATGTTTGCCTCTCACAAACTGCTGTAGTGTACTACTGTGCTTTGTTTGCATTTGATATACAAAGTGGGACAGAGAAACGGGAAATTTTGAAAGTACTACAGGCAGTTCTGAAGAGCTGGTAGAAAGACGGGAGTGGCATCCTTCTGTGCACTAGTACCTGCCATTTAGTAATCATGGACCAGTGGGTCAGTACACAACGTGAAGGTATTTTACCAGAGAACGGTGACAGTGTGACTGCTGCTCAGTGGGAATTCCGACATCATTACAATTTAGCACGTCACGGTTGCCTTTACCATCTTGCCACCACCATCTAGATATGTGTTGGGAATTTCGAGGAGTCGGGTTCAACTGTAAAAAAGAAATCCTCAGGAAGTCAACGAACCTCAGAAAACTTGAAGCAGTTGGAGACTCAATTGGAAGGAATCCTCGACGATCGTCAAGGAAACACTTAACAGCAGCATCGAACTAAACCGAATAATCGTCCGCCTAATATTCCACAGTAATTTGGAGTTTCATTCTTACAAAATTCAAGTAGTACACGAACTGAAACCATCAGACTATGTGCTCCTATAAATTCCCATGGAAGTGGTTTAAAGTTTCAAGCAAAATCTCAGCATTCGCTTCCAAAGAATGCATACGTTCGAATGGCCATCATTTTATGGACATTATTTTTAGAAATTTAAAGTTTTTTGATGGGTCACTTAATTGCATGTAAAAAATTTGTAAATTCATTTTTTTTTTAATTTTGTGAGTTATTTCAAATTTTCTCGTATCCTTGTGCCACTTTCTTCAAATGTGTCACTTTATTAGTAAGTGGATAATGTCGTCTGGTTAGATAGTACAACAAACCCCGCTCGCCCGTCCAACCTAAGCCAGCCGACAGTTAGGTAGACTAAGTTACATGAAAAGAAATGTATGTAATACCTCTACAAAAAATGGACCCGCCAGATAGTACTGGTGGTCGAGATATTTGAAAAAATTGCATTTATGGTCCGATTTGGCCTCATATTAGTTACGTGAAAAGAAAAATTTCTGCAAAAACTATGCCCGCTAGGTGACGCCGGTGTCGAGATATTTACGAAACAAATATACAGACTTTATTCTTTTATATATATAAAAGGTAATGTTCGTATGTGTGTTCGCTGTAGACTAAAAACTACTGGACCGATTTACGCGTGAGGGAAAAACCGGAAAAGGGAAGTAGAAGAAATGGGAAAAGGGGTAAAATCAAAAAAGGAATTAGAGAAAGGAGGATGGGGAAGGGAAAAGGGGGAAGTGAGATAAAAGTAAAAGGTGAAAAGAGAAATTCGGGAAAAGTAAAAAAGGGATAAATTGAGAGGTTAAATGTTGTGAGGTTCTATATATATATATAATAAACACAATTGAAATTTTAATAAAATCTTAAAAAGTGAACATTACGGAATTCACAAATTTTAACCTTTCAATTTTTCCCTTACTTCCTTCTTCACTTTTCTCGAATTTCTGAAGAAGGAAGAAAGGAAACAGGGATAAATTGAAAGGTTAAATTTTGTGAAGTTCCGTAATGTCCAGTTTTTTAAATATTTTATTAAAATTTCAATTGTGTTTATTTAATCTATTTATATATACTGAAAAAAGTATGAATATAATATATAATCTTGGGCCATAATTGAAAGTTTCATACTGACACGACGGACATCGAAATTATTTTTACCTTTTGTCGATCAGTTGTTGTATTTATAATTTTTGTTATAAATATCATTAATATATTAATTTGTGAAGGAATTAATTATAGTCATAACACGTAAATTTTCCTGATGATGTATTAATATCCGAAAGCGCTCGGACAATAATAAAAATAGTTGGTAAGTGGAAATTATTATATAATTAATATGTATACTAAAATCTAGCAATAGCGAAGCATTACCGAGCCTCCTAGTTAATATATATTTATTATTATTAAAAATTAGTTTGTAAAATACATATACATAAATGTGCATTCTGTCTTTTACCAGAAGTCTGAAAGTAACTGCTGAGTTTAAATGCTAATAGTACAGTGGAGGGACAGAATACAAGAAGACTCGTAGGTCAATCCCGCTCAAGCAATCCATCCTCACTGTTTACATCAATTGAGCTTTTTAAACTTTGATAAGTAATATTAATTGATTTCCTTTTTTATTTTACGCATGTTTAAATTAATGATGCGTGTAAGCGTTATAATACCCCCTTCGTCGTCGTCCATAACATACTTATCAACATTCATCCCTGTAATTTTATGAAATAAATTACATAGCTGGTTATAAATGATAAATACTCGTATTTTTAAAGAAGTATGCTGTACTTACTATAAATAGTATAATATAATTATTTAAAAATGTATAATGATATTAAGAGATTTTGTGTAACCTACATAAAACAGATGGCGTGTTCATTCTTTTTTTTTTTAAACCATGCATATTTTAAACTTTTACTTTTTCTTTATTTTTACTCTGATCTTCTTATAGCTGAATTTATTTTTATAGTCTTGAAACATATACGTCGTCGTTTTTTTTTTTCCGTTAATATTTATTTTATTTTTATCGTGTTTAATGTTTGACACTACCGCTGAGTATTATTTCTGTTTGTTTGCCAATTATATATATAAGACAATGAATAATTGTTTAAATATTTTAATTTATAAATACTATCAATAATATTGTTTTGTTTTTTTTATTGTATAAAAAAGAACTGTTAGCTATTAATAAAATGACGTAATTACGTTTTTTTCTCGAACGATCACTTTCATGTAATCCCTTATAACATTTTAAAAATACATTTTATTTCTGATTATCGGAATTATAAAAAAACGTTTTTTTTATTATTCGTAATATTTTTGTTTGTATGCATTACTTACTTTAAGTTAAATATTTCTTCTTTTAATAAAACATTAGGGGACAAAAACCAGTTTTTACAATATTTTATTATTATTTCCCTAACACGAAGGTTATTTTTTTTCAAGGTCCGATCGGTCTCGAAATTAAAACAACAGTTAAAATAATTTTTTTTTAATTTGTAACAAGTATTTACACAGTTATGCTATTTCTCTACATAGTTGCCACTCCGATTTAGACATTTGTCGTAGCGTGGTACCAACTTTCCAATACCCTAGTCATAGAACGGAGCCGCCTGTGTTCCCAAGCATCTTGGGAACCCATCTCGCACACAGTTTTCGTTACTGAAGACTCTTAGTCACAATGGTGTAGAGAGCTGACCTTGAAATTTCAGGAAACGAATCGCTCAATACAGAAATTGCGAACCAACGATTTTCTCGAATTGTCTCATCCACTCCCTCAACGAGATCATCGGTTGACACTCGCTTCCTTCCCTGACCGCCTGCATCATGAACATCTGTACGTCCTGCTTTAAAGTTTCTACACCATTGTCGCACTTTGCTGTCCCTCATTGAAGTTTCACCGTACACATTACTTATTCGTCGATGAATTTCAGCTGAATTAGACCCTCAACCTGAATAAATCGAATTACCGCACGCACTTTACACTTGGCGGGAGATGCTATTGTTGTAGACATGTTTACGTGCTAGCTGCGTGATTGAAGGCCATACTACAGACGCTGCGCAACACATATGCGAAAATGTTCATCCGATTTTTGCGCGGGTTTTTATTTAGCAACCGGTCGACCTTGAAAAAAAATAACCCTTGTATGTTCGTCGCAATTTCTTCAACTGGTAAACAATGCAAGGCCCAATGAGATGGGTTGATATACATGACATGTAAATGAAGTATAGTCTTGTAAAGAATCAAGGGAATGGTTTGTTTAATCGAACCCCAAACATCAAATTACACCGGTATCCACTGTCTAATATTGAAATTCATATAAATAGTTTTACTAGGATTCGAACCTCAGAACTTACGACTTCAAAAATCAGCTGTTAAACAACTGATTTGCGACGACGAGTTAACCATTAGACCAATCTGGTGGGCTAATTCACTCTCTATAAAAAAAAAAGCTGGTGTGCGGGTTTGTTTGCGTGTGCTCACATTTTTATTTTAGCTGCTATTGGTGCGGAGCTGACCATTGGTGGTGCACCGGACGGCTGCACACGGCTCCCTCCACGACTCTTTCGTGCTAGAAGCAATCCTTTGCCAATTAATTCACAAATTGTTTAATTTAATTTCTAAGCGTAGATTATTTTTATTTACTTATTATTATTTATTAATAAAAGAAAATGATTATTAGGTAATATTTAGCAGTAAAAAAGTAGAAATATTTATTTAGCTTGAGAAAGCCGTTGCACACGGCTACATCCAAGACTCTCTTCCGCTAGAAGCAGCCCGAAGCAGCCTGTTTAATTTACAGATTATATTTATTTAATTTCTAACCGTAGATTATTTATATTTACTTATTATTTAATAATTTTATTTATTTATTTCATTAATAAAAGAAAGGGATTTAGTAGTAAAAAAAGTATGTTTTATTTAGCGGGTGGGCGCGTTTTTCCTTAGCCACCCGGCGCATCACGCGGTTTTCTTTGCACCAATCACATGGTCCGCTCTGCATCAATAGCAGATGAAAAATAAATAATACATTTTTGAATTTTTATTAATATTTTAATGAAATTTAGTTTTTTTTCATAAAATTATGTAAATTTGTTAAAAATACTTTTTTTAAAATTATTTATTGTTTACCTGTTATTATATATTTCTTTTACTAGCCATATTAATTATAGTTATAGTTATATATACATAAATAAAAGAAAAATCACTTCTATAAACATCGTTGTTTATAGGTTTTTTTTTTCATAAATAATAACAATAATTCTTGAACGATTTTTTGATAATGGGACAGTTATTCTTTTAATGCTATATTTAAGCGAAATAAATATTTATAGACTGTAATTTTTGCCCTGTAATTTCATTTAACACGCAACTTTAATGTGTGTATATGATGGAATAAATGAATGAAATAATGGATAACTCAACCCCTATTGGCGTAGAGTATAATCAATATTTGGCATCTATTTATTTACTTTTGACGTTATATTTCATTTTTGTGTGTGTCTTTGTGTACACAGATACGTTCTGGTATAATCATTTAACGCAAATGAATAATTAATTGCTTTTTATTTACCGTATTGTCGTGTTATGTGATTTTTTAATAACATGAAAAAGTAGTTTTATAATCCTAAAACAATATTTAAATGGCTATCGCTTTTTACCCAATGGTTTTAATTATTTATTGTTATTTTTTTTTTTCATGTATTGTACTTTCCTAGCGCAATAGCTTTCTAAACCTGTGTTGCTAGAAGAAAAGTTCAAAAAAATATCAGCCAAAAAAATAGGGTATATATATATTTTTTTTTAACTTTTCGACGTTTCATGAACAAGGGGTTCCCAAAAAAATAAAAAATAAAAAAGATGAGAGGGTTATATTCGTATGTAGGTATATGGCGTATTTGAAGTTCAATAACGTTTGATTTGGTAAACCGATTTTTATGAAATTAATACAAATACTCGTGTATATGGGGCAATTTGTTGGTTAATATTTCGGGTCAATATCTCTAGAAGGTGGGACAGATAGTTTTTTGGGGAAAGATTTTCTCAAAATTTTGATAACCTAACCTTACTCTATATTATAAAGCTCATTACTTACATACGTATATTACAGTTTTTTTTTTAAATTTTTTCCCAAAATTTCACCTACAAAAAATTCGAAAAGCGTCTTTTTATTTATTGCTTGTTTTTCAACCGAATTTGTTTATGCCTTCGTAAACATAGTAGTAGTGAAAGTGACCCCCAAATAATATTTTACGGGATTGGAGTTGGGAAAGCCGATCAAAGTTTAAAAATATGAATTTTTAAAAATGTTTTTTGGTTTATTTAGAATTTTTATAATATTAAAATAAAGTGTTATAATTCATCCCCCTAAAAAAAAAGAATTTTTTTGGGGTAATTTTTATTGGTTGTAAATTTTTTAGTTTCTTCCTTTTAACATAGTACGTAGAAAAACCAATTATTTTTTTTTTTTAATCTTTTTAATGTATTAACCGACTTCAAACAAACGAGGTTATATATTCGACCCGTATATTTTTATATGTTTGTTTGCGCTTATCTTTTTTCCTATTAATCCGATTGTAATAAATGTTGTTGCAATCAACGCAGCTGATTTTCGCTGTGGTTACATGATGTTGAAAAAATTATTTAAATACAGAAAATCGGTTTAAAAATTTATAAAAAATTATTTTTCGCCGTCCGGCGGGTAGGTAAGAACAGTGAACCCACCATGTTGGTCTAGTGGTGAACGCGTCTTCCCAAATCAGCTGATTTGAAAGTCAAGAGTTCCAGCGTTCAAGTCCTAGTAAAGTCAGTTATTTTTACACGGATTTGAATACTAGATTCTGGATACCGGGGTTCTTTGGTGATTGGGTTTCAATTAACCACACATCTCAGGAATGATCGAACTGAGACTGTACAAGACTACACTTTATTTACACTCATACATATCATCCTCTGAAGTATTATCTGAGCGGTAATTACCGGAGGCTAAACAGGGAAAAGAAAGAAAGGTAAGGGCAGTGGAAATCCTGATTTTCAACTTATCAGTATCGATATATGTATGCGTCACTTTAGATTATGTTTTATGGGGTTCTGTAGGGCAGGTAATGTGAGTTTCTGCTCAAGATATGCAGCAACGTTAATAAAATCATCAAAAATTTAGTTATCTCGTCTTAAACCTTTCATACACAATATACATTTTATTTAATATATAGCATCGATAAGGACAGTGGGAATCTCTTTAATTCTATATACGTGCATCATATTACATAGTCTTGATGTCTGTTCCATTTTTTTTTTTTTTAATTAATTATTTTGGTTTATTTATATAATGATATTTTACAATAAAACTAATAATTTACCCCAACCTAAAAAAAATCTTAGGTAACTTTTTTATGTATCCATTATTTTTCCACTGTATAAGAATAAATATAATTAACCAATACAAGGAAAGTGTTATAAATTTGTTGTCAGCTTTTTTTTTTTTTACAGTCTGTTTAGTAGAAATAGTTTAGATAAGAAGCGTTGACGTCATACTTCAACAGTATTGAAGTTATAATCAAAATCCTCAATTTTTTTTTATTCTCAGGAATTTTTATAAAAGGTTCTGCGTTTATTAAAATTAGTAGATAAAGAATAAAAACAACGGTGTAAAAACGTGTTTTTTGGTTTTTTTTTAAATACAGAGTTGTTTCGGTAACCTTGAATTAAAATCGTTCTTCCAAAATGAGCATATATATATATATGTATTTTTTTTCCTTGATGATATCGTCACATAAGCTTGAAGCTTGTGCGTGGGATATAGAATTTTTGTGTAGCGTATGACAAATACCATGATCGACCGGGATTCGAACCCAGGACTTCGGGAAGAAAGGCCGAGACGCTATCACTTGCACCACAGAGACCGGTATTGCATATATAAGGGTTTCCCATATAAAACGCAATCCAGCCTTATATTGGTAGTATTGAAATTATAAAACGGCATGTGTAAATGTAAATGTAATTTTTATTATTACCATCCATTAAACTTACATTTAGAGTAAATGTTGGAAGTGGCCGCCATCTTCTTGAATACAAGCTTCAATTCTTTTTACAGCGTTTCTTGCAACTTTTTTGCGTGTGGATTTTCAGCACTCCAAATTCTACTGTTTTGGCCGTTTACGTAGCCATCCAAATGAAACCGTGCTTCATCTGTGAAAAATAACGAATCCATAAGATTAATTCCCTCACGAAGAAAGCGACGGAACCGTTGACAATATTGTAGCCGTTTTTCTTTGTCGGGCTCAAGAAGTCGATGAACCGTTTGAATGCGATAAGGTAATAATTGTAATCGTTTGGTCGCCCGATGAACAGTCGATTTAGACAAATTAATTTCAGCAGACAAACGTCTGATCGATTTATTTGGCGAGGCGAGTAATCGGTCTTTGATTTCAGCGACTGTATCTGTATTCAACACCGACGCAGATCTTTTGTGTTCCTTGTTATTAACAGAACCGGTCTCTCTAAATTTTGCGACTAATCTTAATGCTGATGTTTTGTTAGGAGCCGGTTTATCTGGGTACTTATGGCGAAACAAATCTTGCACTGCAACCACTGATTTCGTAACTCAACAATGAAAACACGTTATGTAGCGAAAACACCATCTTGTCTCTAACAATACACTGAACGTAATGATTGCATTGTTGTTACTATCGGTAGTGTTCTACTGCGTCGCCGCGATGTTCAGATGTTGGACGAGTCCATTTCAGTAACGAGTAGGGGAGTAAGCTTGAGTTTTGAAATTTCATGGATGAGTGATTGATGGTTTGCGTTTTATATGGGACACCCTTTTTTTGTCTTCAGTTGTTTGACTGGTTTGATGCAACTTTTTGTTTATATATATATATTTTTTTTTTTTTTTTTTTTTTAGAAAATTATTAATTTGGATAATTTTCTAACTTATTTAGTTTTTTTATATTTGTCTAACCAAAGAATAGAGTTTAGTTATTATTGTATATTAAATATATTTAAATACAAATCTATTTATATGTCATTACCTTACCTTCCATACCCATTCTTTTGAACAAGTTTCCTGAGAACGGATAAGACCAATTTAATTTATGACTTATAAAACACTATAAAAAGAGGAAGAGTTAAATGCAACTCATGTATCGAATAAATCTAGAATTCGTTTTATATTTTTTTAATAAAAATGAGACGAAGAAAATGCTTCTTTACTTTTTGCCAAACTTTACAATGTATTACCGTTTAATAACATAGCTAGCATTGTTTGGAAAGTTCTCGGCTTGACACAGTGATGGTGAAATTATAACCAAAAAAACTTATGTTATTTCTCAAGTATTATCCTTTAGATCAGGATGGACCAACCCGTGGCACACGACGTTGTTACGTGCGGTCCGAGGATATATATATACATAACAAATTATGTTGTTTTTTTTAAGTACCGGGTATTTCAAAATTTATTTTAAGAGTATTTTAGATCGTCCATGTTATAAAAACAGTGAATTATATCCGGTCGCACGTTCTTCAACATCGCCAATTTAAGGCTTGCCTTACTGAATTAAATTCTTAGTTATAGCGGAGTCAACAAACTCGAAAAGCCCTTAACCTCGAAAAAATCCACAAATGCAAATAATTTATTCGGATGAGTTCTGTAAAGTATGTAGAATTAAAGTGTGTGCTAGCGGACGTGAATGAATAACTATTTAATTTGTTAATTAACGAATTAAGGAAAAATTGTAAGATTTTGCCTGTAGTGGCTGAATTTTTATCGCATATAAAAAATAAAAACCACCATAGCTCAGAAAATTTCGCATATAAAAATTCTCGGGCATTTTTATCCGCGAGAAAAACTAGGGCGCTAGCGAATGTTAAAGTTAGCACTAAAAATCGCGCTTTGGTAGAGTAGCTTGAAACTGGATTCTTTCTCGTATACAGTAAGATTAAATGGATAAATTTGATTAAAGGTCCCAAATGAACCGTTTTATTGTTCGAGAACCAACTTAAAAAGAATGACAATGCTTACGAAATAAGAAAACTTATAATAACCTTTAATTTAATTGTCATTTTTTCAGAACGGTTTAATTATGAGAAAGTATTTTTGATGTTCAATTTTCCGTTTTGTGATGTTTTCACTCTTTCAGAACCCTTAAAAATGGAATTCATTTATTCATAGTTTTCTGCCGTCAGGACAGATCCTGTCCTTGCTGCTGCTCACCACATTGTTCTATCCTTTGCTAACATCTTTGTTTCTGCACATTTTCCCTTTTCCATAATTCCATCCATTATTGTAAATCTCTTCATTTGCTTCCATTCACCAAACCTTCCATCGCATCCACTAATAAATACCCTGGCCAGTTCCTTTCCTATATTCAATCGCATTTAACATTTTCCTGTTCTCTCCGTTTCTCCTTAATACCCTCATTTGTTGCATGGTCTTGTCATCTGACATTTATTATTTGCGCTACACCCACAAAAGCCTCACTCGCTACACTCTCAAAAGCCTCAATTCGTTTTTTGTTTGCCTTTCTCATTGGCCACGTTTCAACTCCATAGAGCATAACACTCCAAAAATAAATTTCATTAGTCTTCATTAACACTAAGTTTAATTTTCTAAACAACAGTAATCGACCTAAAATTTAATAATATTGAACTAAAAATTATAAATTCCAAAAATAGAATTTTATAGTAAGTACATAACAAACATTTTTTATGACCTTTGGATTCACACAAGTTTGTGAAACTTTATTTTTAATAGATTAAATATAATAAAAACAAAATTAGAGAGTATCATTGAGTAACGTAATTCTGGAAAACCAGTTAAGGTGTGGAATTTCAACTATTGAAATAGGTGTAGAAAAAAGATCACATTGAAAGAAAAAGCCACTGATGTTTGTTTTTTATTTTAAAAAAAATTTGGGTACTTCTACGTATTAACGCTACCGCAGCTACAGCTTTATTTAAAAACGAAGTAGTCAATCGGATTTCGTTGGAAAATGGGCCGATATAGAGTTTAACATATTTTATTTCTATTTATTTTATAAATATAATTTAACCAAACTTAACCTACGCTCGTTTCGCTCGCTAACCTTCACTAATTAACACCGTAATTTTTTGAGTATTTATTTAATAAATTCAGTAATTATTGCAATTATTTATTATTTAAATAACAATAATTACTGAATTTATTAAATAAATACTCAAAAAATTCCGGTGTTAATTAGTCAAGGTTAGCGAGCGCAGGTTAAGTTTGGTTAAATTATATTTATAAAATAAATAACCACTTTATAAAATTAATAAAGAGAGTCAATAAAATAAATACTCAATTTTAAATAAAGCTGTAGTTACGGTGGCGTTAATACGTAAGTACCAAAAATTAAAATATTGTTTGATTTATGAAACAACTAATGATTTTAATTTTATGTTTATTCCATTTCAATTAAAATTTTTGTTGATTAATTTGTATTTTTTATCCTATCTGGTTGTAATATTGTTTTTTTTTTCACATTTACTAATTGAACACTTTCAGTGTTTCTCTACATCCAAATTAATCGCTTTCAAAAGAAATCAAATTGTATGAAATCCGTGTTAAAGCGAAATTCGGGGAAAAAAATTGGAAAAATAATTGCAATTATTTTTATTTATGTACGTCCCTTGGAAAAGATACATGTTTCCAATACGGCACGTGGTGCAATTTGAGTGTTCCAGACCAGATTTAGATTGATGTGTTGCTAAGATGCGTTCGTTTATCTGCTTGTTTGTAGCGATCTCGTAAATAAAACAAATACTGGCATTTTCTGAAAATTGGATATAATTGAAGTTCGAGCTGTTATAAAGTATTTAATTTTAAAAGGTTTAACTCCGTTAGAGATGCAAAAGAGTTAGATTCAGTAGAATCATGGAATTATTAAGTAAGAGTTTTTACCGAGAAATCCCTGTTCAAATAGAACAGATAATATTAATTGTCATAGTAACACGTACCTATTACATAACTAGTAGAGGTAATTCTGTTTCAGTCTTTCAAAAATCAATTAACAAAAAGATTGAATAACTAATTGATCTACAGTAGTTGTTTATTGTTGTTTTTGTTTTTTTTTTAGATTTCTTGCATTGTAAGAATAGTGTACAGTAATAGCATATGGAGGAAAACGTTTGTCACAATCCAATTTTGCCATTAACAAAAAAAACTTAATATCTGGTTCACCATTTTTTTTTTCGAATTCTCCGTTAGAGGGTGCACGTGTGTTAGCTCCACCAATTGAATTTCATATCCTATTCTTAATTTGACGTCATTGGCTTTTGTAGTGTCTAGTTTAGACCAATCGTATAATAGTAATTATATTTTTCCTCCCAGAATATGTAGCTGGGTTATTTTTTTCTGTATTTTTGACTGTTAATTTGATATTACATTATACCAGCGTATAAACGACTTAATTACATTAAACTTTTTTTATTTGTTTGATAATATACACAAGCTCTGGCTGTAGACTATTTTAGATTAACATCATTCATACTGTTGCTATTTTTAGTAATAACAGTTTTAATACATAACCGTAAAATGATTTCGTATTAACCAGTAAATAAACTAATCAACTAATGAGTTTATATCGATCATTCAGTCTATCATTTTTCATTAACAACAGGTAACTAAGTAAATATATTCTCGTTTGTTAATTAAAAGAGGAACGACATGGACTGTTTATGTGACTGAGACGTAATTAGTTTATTAAAAGGGAAAGTTTGTAAACACGTACGTGTTAGCTTTATAAGTCTTTTAAAAAACATATTCTAATAATAACACGGAAATTCATATAATTGATTACTAATCACAATTAAGTTAATGTGTTTTTTTTTTTTTGAAGCATATTGATGAAGTTGATTGAACTGTATGACGTCTTCCAACCTTAAAACGTTCAGATATTGTCGTTCCTCTCTGTATATCAGTTTTATCACAATTTATGTTTTTGCAGTGTTAAAACATAATAATAAAAACTGTGACATCAAAATCAAACAAAATATGCTGTCAAAGCCGGTTTGTATTTTGTTGATTGGTTCTAATCATTCTGAAAGGACTAGAATCGAGACATCGTAAGTGTAATCACGATAACGTTAATCCGTGTTACGAACTCTGTTCAACAAATAATCGAACTCTTTTAATTATGCGCCAACGGAGATATTTAGTGTCGTGCAGTTGGTAGCATTGTGTTCCACATAACCTCCTCTGTAACTACATATTATTGGATTGTTGATATCTCGTTTAGTTTTCGTGTTATTGTTATTTGATTGCAACGTGTTAAGTGTTAGTAGCGATTTTTGTAATGTGCGTTTTTCGGGAGCAACGATACAACGTTAAGTTTTTTTCGTGAAATTGGGGAAAACTTTTACAGAAACTTTTCAGTTTTTGAAACTAGCTTATGAAGATGATGATCTGGCTTGTACGCAATGCTGCGAATGGTTTTCACGATTTAAAAGTGGTCGTCAATCGATTGAAGATGATCTCGACCAACAATGCCTTCGACTTCAACCGATGACAAACACATTCAAAAAATTAATGATCTGGTGCGTGTAAATCGTCGATTTATTGTCAGAGGCTTGCAGAAACGGTTAGAATCACGTTTGGATCATGTCATGTGACATTTTAACTGAAAAATTGAGCATGCATCGAGTTGTAGCAACGTTTATTCCTTGTTTGATAACCGAACAGCGGAAAGAACATCGAGTGGACAATTGGCGACAACTCCTTGAACAAGCCAATGACGATGAAACATTCATGCAAAGGATCGTAACGGGAGACGAAAGCTGGGATTACGGGTACGAAATTGAGACTAAAAGTTCAATCGTCAAAAAATCGCACATTACAGAAATCGCTACTAAAACCTAAACATGTTGTACTCAAACAAAAATAACACAAAAACTAAATAAGATATAAACAATCCAACAACATGTAGTTACAGAGGAGGTTATGCGGAACAGAATACTGCCAACCTACGTCACTAAATATCTCCGTTGGCGTGTAATTAAAAAAGTTCGGTTATTTTTTGAACAGACCTCGTATATATTACTGGAAATTAATGAACACTAAATATTATACATCAGTTATTTTTCATGTTAACAGAAACATAAAGTGATGTAAAATGAGAGGAATAAATATATAAGACAAATATGTATACAAAAATACTTGCAGTTAACAGTAAATTATTTGGTTTATATTTTCATTTGGACAGTTTATTTATTTATATTTATTTTTCTTATAATATTTTGTTTAAATAATTCTATTACGTATTTTTTTATACTATTAAACATTATTATATTTTAAACATATTGTTCTAATTGTTCAGTGTATTCAGATTTGTATTTTTTACTAAAAGAATTTATACGTTGACGAACACGTTTCAATAATGGACGCACATTTAGAGTGATTTACCAGTAAATTATCACTATCATTGGTTTCAGTATCCAGTTCTTCAACACCTTCAGAATCATTAACTTGCTCTCTTTCTACAACGTCATTATCTGTTATTGCCGAAGCCGTAGTTATGTTCTAAACTTCAGTCACGAACTCGTTTAATGAAGAACTACTTAAAACTAATGAGCCGTGAAATAGTTTAGAAAATAATTTAATTTCACTTATTTCTTGTTCAATTCACAGTTAATTCAGCATTTGTGAAGTAATGCTGAGTTATTGTGGATGTTTAAAAAGCATAGAATCCGAAAAATTAAAAAATAAAGGAAAAGAAACTAATACCAGCTTATTTTTTTTTACTCAAAGCGGCCAACTGTATTAAATAAACGAATGTCTGTTTATACTAATCATATATTGTTTTTGAGACGTGACTAAACTACACAAAAATCGTAATGAAGGACAGATGTATCATAAAATTCATAAATAATTTGTGGAATAATGTGTTTGAAGTTATTAGAACATCGATTGAAATATAAAGAAAAAAAGTTTTATGTATAATGCTCAAGAATCGTATAGTACTGATAAGGATACAATATGAAAAAGGCTGCATCGTTCTTGGTAAGGAGTGATACAGGGATTTAGTCTGTGGCCAATGTTTTTCAACTTGAACACCAAAGAAGAAAATGATGAAGAATTGAAAGACAAATTTATTAATGGAATAATTAAGAGTTTTCTATCGGAAATCAAAAAAATAATTTGAAAATAACACTCAATTGCATAGATTTATTACTTAGAGAGAAATTATTTAGAAAGTAAATAAGATTAAAACAGAAGTAATAAAAAGTAACAGATGAGAGATAATGAGGAATTATTTGTTAAGATCATCAACTGGTGTTGATCACAACCCGAAGGGTGACGTACGGTCCTGCCGACAAGCAGAACTGTGTGTATCCTTGAACTAACCAAAACGGTTTAGCGCGAACATCTTATTAAGTTTAATAATTTTATTTACATGGCTACATTTTGTTTTATTTTATAGCTTATACAATATATTATTTAAGAGAAGGTATTTACTAATCGGGTCGAATTATGCATGTAAAAGCTTTCGCAGATTTTATATTTCTTTAACTCTGTATAGTACAGTCAATTTGTATTTTTATTTGAAAATCCTTACCTACCGATTGATGTTTTTTCCATATGTTAGGGGTGATGAGGGAAGCTTAACTCCAGATTTTTAACATCCCCCTCCCATAGATTATTGAAAAACTCAAAATGTTTTTGAAATGCGTTTTTCTCTGAATCTATGCATTTTAGAGAAAAGATTTTCAAACAAAAAATGTAGAGGACATACTCCTCTACAATTAATGTCTTTGAAGTTATGCCATTTAATTTGAAATTGAAATACTAGATGGTGCTGAAGTTGTAAAAAACGTTTTTTTTTCGGATTTTTGACCGGAAAAAATTGTTTTTCGTCTGTATTGCATTTGGAAAAGTTGTTAATCTCAAAAAAACAGACAACTTTTATTTAAACAATTTTCTTGTACGTAATGTTTTGGAGTTGTAGCTTGTGAAAGTGTGAAAATGTTGTGAATTGGGCACGTGTTCGAAACCGGTCTAGTCGCTGAACAATGCCCATCTCCCCGACTACAGTAACAATAGGACCGCTGCGTTGTCGTTGTACCGTCCTAACTCTGGAATGCTAAGTCGTACAAGAAAATTGTTTGAATAAAAGTTGTCTGTTTTTTTTTTTTTGAGATTAACAACTTTTCCAAATGCAATACATACGAAAAATAACTTTTTTCCGGCGAAAAAACAGAAAAAACACGTTTTTTACAACTTCAGCGCCACCTAGTATTTCAATTTCAAATTATACGACATAACTTCAAAAACATTAATCGTAGAGGAGAATATTCTCTACATTTTTTGTTTGTAAAACTTTTCTCTAAAATGCATAGATTCAGAGAAAACCGCATTTCAAAAACTTTTTGAGTTTTTCAAAAATCTAAGGGAGGGGGATGTTACAAATCTGGAGCTAAGCTAGCTTCCCTTATCATCCCTAACGCATGGACAAAAGATCAATCGGTAGGTAAGGATTTTCAAATACAGCCTATTTTGATGACAAATTGCCTGTAAACAGCTCATTGATACGATTTCATTTTTATCACAATCGATCAAGGGGACAAACAGTTAAAGAACTTTTAGGGATTTTAAAAGTATTACTTGAAGTGTAAGTAGATTTTTTCATGATTTAATGCTCCATAAATAATTAAGATACCTTCTGATGTTATACATTCTTTATTCAAACTCTCATAAAAAGTCGGACAAAAATCCTTTTGTTTTTTTTTTTTGTTTTTTCTGGCCTCAAGTCTCATTCTTTTATTAACCCGAAGATTCTATTTCATTAGTATATACTAATAAGTATATACTTAAGTTATATAACTTAAGTTATTTATTTGGCTAATCACATTCAGTGGTGGGGATAATAAATCTAATCGGTTTGGTTTCTTTTTCATCGGTTATTGTTTGCTTGATATCTTAAGTTGGGAATAACTTTTTTTTTGGAATTTTTGATGTGAACTTCAGAAAATGGATCATGGTGCCATTTAAATTTGGTTACAATTGTACAAGTGTGGGAAGATACTTTCGCCATGGATCCATCCCATTTGTCAAAATTTTACTTAAATAGTACAAAATATTTTATTTTTCTATACTAACGTTCCTCTTAGTTTTCCATCTCAGTTGTATCTGTCGAAGGATGCTTTTATAATTTTGAAGTTTTGTATTTTGCTTGATGAATTAATCTACCACAGAAACTGGTTATATGGAAATAGAATTTTGTAGCATATGAAAAATGCCGTACCTGACCGGGATTCGAACCCGACATCCTCTGATGAAAGACCGTGACGCTACCGCCCCGCTACAGAGATCGACGGAGTTTATTCATTTTTAATCGCAACAGGTATCTGGTTGTACTGGAAGATAAAAAAAAAAAAAATATATGACTCCACGGTAGGGATGGGTTTATTATCCATCCTTACATTGGAACGTTATTTACATTATGTCAAATGATGTATAATGTAGGTTAAAAGAGGCCAGAGAATATAATTTATTTTAATGGTGATTAATAAATTTGATCTTTTGTTTTTTAGTATATTTTTAATAAATAGTATGTGTCATTTATAACGCCCCCAAGATGGCATTTTCCATGATAAAACGACGTGTTTAGTGTTAGTCTGATGTCTGAAGCCGGAATAATGCCACTACATTATAGAGGAGAGATCCTTTTGTTAAGATATGCAGCAAATGTATGGGCTTTCCCTGCTCATATAAATGATAAATTGTTTACGAATCATCCTATGGCTGCAGTATATGAACATCGTGCTACCTATTCCAGGCCAGCCGGAATTAGGTACCACGAATTAAGAAATAAATATGAAGTTGCCATTCCAGATACATTGGCAATTTCTACTAGAGAAATACCGCCATGGCTCTTGCCAGCGGTAAATACAAGTTTGGATCTCTCTCAAGGAGAAATAAAAAAGAAACCAGCAGTGATCATCCAGCAGGAATTTTTGGCAGCCGTCAGTAGTTACGAAGAATATATTAGAATTTATACTGACGGTTCTAAAACCGAACATGGTGTTGGATGTTCGATATATGTAAATGAAGAAGCCCACTTTTGGAGACTGCCAGATGTGGCCAGTGTCTACACGGCAGAACTCACTGCAATTCAGCAAGCTCTTCGCTACACTGAACACTATTGCGAAGAGAGAGTGCTAATATGTTCCGATTCATTAAGTGCACTCGTCGCAATGCGGAACAAGAACATTAAGGATGTCCTAATTGCAAACATCCTGTCCATTTTATACGTACTAAAACAACGAGGACAGCGATGCGTATTTGTATGGACTCATGCTCATTTGTATGGGGCATGCTGGTATTACAGGTAATGAAATCGCAGACGAAGCTGCCAGAAAGGCAACAGTCTGTGATGACTTGGATGCATTTCCTGTAAGAGTGGCAGATGTTAAAAACCGTCTAACAAACATAGTAAGAAACAAGTGGAACGCTGAATGGAGGAGTTTAAATACAAAATTAAACTCAGTTAAAACTTCTCCTTATAAATGGAAAAGCGACTTTAAGTTACTCGCCGTGAACAAGTAGCGGTGACCAGACTTAGAATCGGTCACACGCGATTAACAAATTTATATTTGTTAACCGGCGAAGTGAGACCAATGTGCGGTGTTTGTAATAAAACACTGACAATCAAGCATCTAATAGAAGAGTGTACCATATATGAGGACCTCAGAAAGAGGTTCCGTCTTACAAATAATATTAGTGCTAATCTGGATAATGGAAATGAAGAAAATATAGTTGCATTTTTACACGCCAGTGGACTTCTTAAAAGTCTATAAAATGGAAGTTTAAAGCTGTGGTAAAAGATAATCTAAGCGGTAGTTTTATATATACATATAAGGGAATCTCGAAGCGTGGCACGTATAGTGACGGGAGGTAGCCATTTTGGCTCACCTGCATTCAAGAGCAGTGAGTCGGGGTGTGTCCGATGATGGCATGGGGGACCCTCAAGGGTGGATTGAGGGCGCGAGGCTATGGGTGTACGCCGTGCATGCCTATGGCCTGATATAAGAAGGATTCAACTGCCACGGCACCCTGGCACGACTGATATACTGCTCAACGGCGGTTCTGGTCGCCCCGAGGGTGCTTAAACAAACTATAAATGAGACTTCGTAGAAGAAAGAAAGAAAGATATGGTATTGATAAGTTTAATTTTAATTTTAATTTCATGGTCTTTTGAGAACCTATCTCAAATTTTAATATCAGGGCCCTTTACACCTCGTAAGTGTTTGTGATTGTCCTTGTCTTTTATATTTTAATGTTTATTGTGAAGTTTGTGTTTTTAAATAAAATGTAAGGGCCCTTTACACCCTTACATATGACGATCCTGATGGAGATAATAATTTCTTTTAAAGAATGTGACGAGGGCTAATGACCTTAGCAGTCGATGCCCATAAAAATTCAGTTAAAAAAAAAAAAACGACGTGTTTATAATATATAATTAATTATCGATTATATATATATATATATATATATATATCAATAGATTGTAACGCTTTTTTTTTATTTGTTCACTAAGACGAAAAATAGTTAAATTCATAATAAATTTATATTATAATTTTTAAATAAAAAATCTCATTTAATATTTTAATGCGATACACGTGGAATAATTTGCTGTCTCATTACTTTTATTATTTTGAAATGTTTTATTTTAATCTCTACCCCTCTCTCTCCCTCCCACCAATTCTCTCGATGGGGGAATTCACGAAAAATTTAACAAACTTTCAAGATATGTTCTACTGGTGAAAAAAAAGGATAAAGTTCATATAAAGATAGGTTCATAAATTTTTCGTGAGCGAGTGTCGTTTGGCGAAAGATTTCGCCATGATTTCTGCCCATTCATAAAAATTAGGCCAGACTGTAATTCATAGAATCCAAATTATGAAGTAAATTTTAAGTAGTTTTATATGAAATCTTTACCTGAGGAGTAGAAAAAAAAAGTTGGACCAACAAATGTATTTTTAGTAGTTGGTAGTTTAAAAGACAGTAAAAGATAAAATAATTAGGGGGTCGAAAAACACACCATTTTATATTTGGCGTAAAGTAACATTGTTAAATTATTAATAAATAAATACAATTTTTAAACAATAGATAGAGAATTTGATTATGAATAAAATTATAAGAATAAAGTAAAAAAAAAAACAGATTTGTTTTTTTTTTTGAAGAAGTCTTTTTAAATACAAAAGATAAAACATAGGAAAATTATAACTAGATATTAAGTGAAACAGAATTTAAAATATGACAATTAAAAAATTGTGTACACACACACAGAGAGAGAGAAAGCGAGAGAGAGAGAGAGAGGAATTTCTCAACAAATTGTTCATTTTGAACATATATATTTTAACAGGGAAATATTAAATAATAGACGGGAAAAGTTTATAAAAACGATAAACATGCAGGCGCAGTTGTGATTCAATTTGGCTGTAACTTCCTCTTGAGTGGAACAGACATTTTCTTTATTTATTTACCTAGAAAGATATTTCCAAGAACGAGAATATCAGTAAAAACATTTATTGGAATTTCCATTTTATTCTGGTATATTTCATGAATTAATTTTCTTTTATAATTTCTTGAATGGGCATTTTGGAATACAATTTTAAGTAACGATAAATAAAATATATTTTATATTTTAAAATAACTTCAAAGGAAATATACTGTGTTATTTTTGAGATTAATTGATTCTTTAGAAAATAAATTAAATAATTTTAGCTACCGGAAATGGGGGATAATAGTTAAATATTTAGCATCTGAAAGTGCCAAGTCAAAATGACCACAAATGTATATCCAGTGATCAGAGAAATAAGAAACGTCACAGTGTTATAATATTCTAAGACTTATAACGTTTGAATTAACCTGTTTCATAATGAACGTATTTTAATGTATCAGCTTTTTTCTAACTACTTGTCTTAGTAGTTTTTTCCTTACTTTGATTTTAATCCGATTCAGTAGTTTGCGAGCAAAAAAATACCCCATTGTAAAATGGGGTATTTTTTAGGGATTGGCCTTACTGATTATAAAAGCCAATCACTTCTCTGTATTATTTCTGTTTTAGCTTTTTGTGGTGGGGAAGTTTATATATATATATATATATATATATATATATATATATATATATATTAAGTGCATCGTCTGTCCTTTAAAGGACAGTTAGAGGGAAGAAAGTCCCCCAACTTTACCTCACCAAACACCCATCATCGTTTCCAAAACTTACAATTTTGCACCAGTCAGCACACGTGACTCCCTCTGAAGAGGGGAGCGCATTACTTCCTCCAAACATTAGGGCGCTCCTAGCTTGCACCTAGTCACACACGATCAGCCGCTGTAAAATATTTCTCACTGGTCTAAAGGACCGGAACGCAAAACAATTCCGTCCATAAATAAAACAACATAAATATAACCGCTACTAAATAAATAATGATCGAAAATCTGTAGTCAGTTTGTTAGCAAAGACTTGTCAAAGAAAACTATACAACAAGGATTTCTGTGATTTCTTCAATAATCAGGGTTTGATTTCATGACGATGAACTGAAAAAAAATATAAAATAAAAAAATAATAAATAAAGTGAAGTAAAAAAAAGAAAATAACGTATGGAAATAAAGAACTAAATATCGTTATGCAGTATTTAATTAAATGAAATAATGGGTGACCAATCAACTTTCAGTCAGTTTTAATTTGTTTAAATATACTTTTCATGTTGTAGAAATAGCAGGCATTTAAGTTTGTCTAATGATTAACTTCTCACCAGGTCTTACAACGATAAGAAAATGTTTTCATTCGACGAAAATAATTTAAATGTTGTCGGGGGAGGGGAGGTTCTTTAATATAGAATAATTACTAACCAGAGTTCTTTAATATAGGACAATTACCATTTAGAATAGCTCTCGCGGGTACTACTCGTTTTTTCTGAGTATATCAATTAATTTTTGATCTGCTTTAGTTACATCGTGATTTTGTATTATACTAGCAAATACCCCCATTTGAACTTTGAAAATCGGTCGATTGATTTCGAAGATGTAACATTTCCGAATAACCGTGATGTGTTAAATCGAAAGTGGTACCCGATGCATGCAAAAATTAACCTTCAACTTAGTAACAAACACTCCGTTTGTTTTTTTTTAAATCGGTGGATTGTTTGCAGAGATATTGTAAGAGCACCCCCATTACACCCCCGAAAACAGCGATTAGGGGGCACCCCGTTTGTTACCGGTTGATAGTGATAATTAATTGTTCTAACCTCGCACGAGATGGTCGCATCACCTCACCTCTCGCTCACTCACACGCAGTCCTCACGGGAATTCTATTATTGTTAAACCGAAATTTATTTGATTTTAGTTTATTTAATGTAAATCTAGTTCTATTATTTTTGTAATATATTATTCATTCGATTGATTTAAATCATTCTCAACCCCAGCTAACACAGTGATAGAATTTTTATTTATCCATTTCATTAAGTTTGTGTTTCAACCAGAAAATCTCTACTACTACTACACACATACACACACACAAATACATATATATATATATAGCCTATGACATTCCCGGTAACGCAAGGATTCCAACGTCTTAATCGGTTCAGCCGTTGAGCTGCTACGATGGAAAAAAATACAACCTAAATACATTACACTCCTTTTTGGGCAGTCGTGTAAAAAACTAATTGAATCAATCAATATCTAAACTTTGTCAGGAAGTAATAAAGAGCAAAAACGTACTTTGTCATTTATTAATATATAAGTATTTACTATTTGTTATTAATAAATTTTGTGCTAAGAGGAGTTTGATGTTTTTAATTGTTTCAATTAATTTTAACAGTATTGTAATTATGTATATGTTATATCTTTAGTTATGATACAATATATTCTACCTGATAGCTTCGTCATATGACAGTATATATCTTATACGTATCACCTGCGTATCCTTTAATATTTGAAGTGGTTGGGGTTAGTAAGCCCTTCATCTTTTATCCTGAAATTATATTGATGAGAAGAGACTAGGTAGGTAGCTGCATTAAAGCCTTGAATCTTAAGTTATTATAAGGCATGTGTATAAGTTATATTATTTAAAAGGAATATATCCTCTCTCTCTCTCTCTCTCTCTCTCTCTCTCTCTCTCTCTCTGTATGTGTGAGAGAACGCGTGTGTGCGCGTGTTAAGTGAGAGGAGGGAGAATGAATGAATGACAGAGTGTATGTGTGTTTTATATGGTTGACCTATATTCGTATTACGAATATATTTTATGTTGCTTGTAAATAATAATACTATATCATCTGTGAAATAATTAACATTTTATGAAATTCTGGATGTTGTAAAATTATAATTTTGTTAACTTTGTATTATATTATTATTATTATTATTGTTGGTTTATTATACTGTGACTGGATTATCATTGATCTAAAATAAATAAAATTAAATTTTGGTCGTTCGTCTTGTATAACCTAAAATTCAGGGTTTTTTTTATGGATCATTAACCCAAATTTTTTTGATATAAAAAAAGATTAATGTAAAATAAAAATAAAAATCTTATAAAATAAATAAATTTGAAAATAATTTGATTAAATTTTTATTTATTCATTAAAGAATAATCATTGATGAATTTCTTTTTAAATATATGTGTTAATTTGAAATCGAAGGAATGATTCTGATCATAGATGTCTATATCGTTCATAACCTAAGTGTACCGTAAAATTGGCTATTAATTATTTGAGCTTTAACACGATTTTGTAAAGAATAAAAAATACAGTAAGCCCCCACTGTAACGCAATGTTCTCAAAAAAAAAAAGAACTGTTACCAGATATAAAAAAAAATCTACTTATAAGTAGGTATATAGAAACCTATTTTAATTACGTACAGTCGCTGCCAAGTAAGGGCGAACTTAAAGTGGTGACGATTACTACCCAACGTAAAAACATCACGTTCCGCTCTTATTAATCCCCCTTACCAAATAATTGTTCTATTTTAAACAAATGAATGCAACAATTTTGAAATAAAATACAATGGGTTGATTTTTATTTCCTTGTACGAAATAAAAGAAGTATTGTGTACGCGAAAAATTTCGGTTTTCAAATTCAACGGAAATATTCATTTTTACCATCCCTGAATCCATTTTGACTAGTTTCGGCGTGACGTCTGTACGTATGTATCTCGTATAACTCAAAAACGATTAGCCGTAAGATATTGAAATTTTGAATTTAAGACTGTTGTAACATCTACTTGTGCACCTCCCCTTTTGATTGCAGTCGACTGGGGCAAAAGTGTCCAAAAAAAAGCCCAATATCCAAAAAAAAATTAGATTTTGGACTTTTTCAGAACTGCAGTAATAAGTCCTGATTGAGAGCTTTTCAACGATATTTCATTAGTGGTACTTATTTTCATTGGTTCCAGAGTTACAGTCAAATAAAATTATAATTAATGAAGTATTTGGATCTTACAAGAGCACATCGGTTCAAATCCGACTTCATTTCCTTTTTTCGTTTTTTTTTTTTTTTAAATTTAAATATATTGATTTATTAACAATTATTTACCTCTGATTATGAAAAATGATTTTACGATAAATAATTATCAATAATAACAATAAAAAAATATATATATGAAAAAATATCAGAAGTTATTAATGAAATAAAATAAAATTTTATATACTTTTAATTTAAAAAAAAAAATGTTTATATGTAATTAAATTGGCGTACATGGAAATTATGTGGTATCCACAACAGATTTTTTTATTTCATAATTGAGTATTTTATGAAATTGCTCTGATCAAGGTTCTGCAATGTTTTTTCTTGTTCCATCCAGATAAATCCTAAAGCAATTCCTTTCTTTTTTATTCGTAGAGTAACATCTTGATATAATGTATTATTTGTCAAAATGGTATATTTATTTCAAACAAGACAAAACCAATTAAACTTTGTTAAGATATTTTACTGTAACTCGTACTTAATTTTTTAAAACGTGTATATATTATGCATTGTTTGACAACAGAAAAGAGTATATTAATTGATTTCTTTACACCACCTGTATTAACTTTTATTTTAATGGAAATTTATGTAAAGTATTTGAGGTTCGGAAGGCACCAATCACTAATGCTGCATTCTCTGAAAGTAATGTTGTCCATTATTCACCCGGTCCTTATGATGTACAGAATAAAGTTATAGCTGAGGTGGGTTTGCTATGTCGATATAATATAATTTATTCTATGTAATGGTGATTCTAATGTGAAATTCCTCACTTTTTTGTAATAAATTCGATATAATTGCTCTTCTAAGAATTTCTGTACCGTTTTTGAAAGTACTTATAACTGTTTGTTTAGTTACGTAATAAATATAAAGGGAAATAGATTAATTATTTTAAATATGTAAGGGTTTTTAATGAAATTTGAATAAACCATTCCGTTTTTCTATGCCGAAACAATATGTCACAGCAGTAGTTAAATCTCTTGTTTCTTATTTGTCAGGCGTAATAAGTAAGATTTATGTAAACGAATTGTAAAGCATTTGAGGGTTGTGTGATAGTCGTTGTCTTGTTTATTTTATGCATATGTGGGTATTAGAATCCTGAAACGGTGCAGGCGGTCTCGTAAAGAGATTCCAAGTCGCTCTTCAGTACGCATAACAATATATGTACGCCGGTACATTTCTAAGCTCTTTTGTTTATGTATTATTATTATTATGTATGAAGTCGTGTTTGTTTGAATATCTATTATATATACCCAATGAGTTTTTTTTTAAAATAATTTCCTACTAATAATCAGTTATTTGCATTTATTTTACATAGCGTTTGTTATAATTCATTTTAAATTTCAATTTTTTGTGAGAAATTATTTTCCTATTCCTTGAAATTCAGGATTATAAATTTTAATTTTTTTAAATAGATCCCCGTTTAAATTAACGTTTTTTGCAACTCCAACTTTGAGATTTTATCATCTTCAAGAATTTTTTTTTCTTGTAGCAAAAATCTGTTAAATTTTTTCAGTATTCTGTTATTACTTATTCTAAAAATGTCACCACGAAACATACAAGGGATACCTAAAATAATAGGAATTTTTTTTTTAAATTAATTTATTTTTACATTTTAAAAATTAATCCCCTGCGGAAATACTCTTCATTACATCCAATATACTAGACCAAACGTTTTTTGAATTGTCCAACACAATTTTTGAACTTTTCATTTTAAAGTAATTGCGAAATTAAAATGTCGAAAAACTCCAAACAACGAATCACAATTAAAAAAAAAAAAAATTAGGGAGGACCAATATCAAAAATATAACTATTTTGCATTATAATTTATCATTTGAAATTATATATGGTATATATAACATTTAAATATAAAATTTAACCAGTTATTATTTATGCAAAATGAAGGAAAAGTTCAAGACAAACTTATATTTTTTAACTGAACGTTAAATATAAATACTCATAAAGTAATAATTTTATAAGTTCAGTTTTCACATTTTAAAAAAATGTAAAAGTGTAAAAAATAGAAAGATGTAAAAAGAAGGAAATAAATCTATAAATAAATTGTAGTTTTATTTCAGTATGTATAAAATATTGAAATTATCAAACCAAGCGGTTTGATAATTTACGTATTACTATAAAACAATGTGTAAATTAACCCACACTCATGTAAACATCACGGAAAAATTTGTTTCCACTAGTAATGGATGAAGCCTAATTTTAAATTCAAAAAATATATGTATTTAAATACTATTAGTTGAAAATTTTGTTTGATTTTTACTTTCTTGTAAGAAGTAAAAGAAGTATTGTGATCGCGAAAAATTTCGGTTTTTAGATTCCAACGGAAATATCCATTTTGACCATCAATGAATCAATTTTGACTAATTCGGCGTGACGTCTGTACATACGTATATCTTTGTCGCATAACTCAAAAACGATTAGCCGTAGGATGTTGAAATTTTGGATTAGGACTGTTATAACATCTAGTTGTGCACCTCCCCTTTTTATGGCAAACAACTGAACCAAAAGCGTCCAAAAAAGCCCAAAATCCCAAAAAATTGGATTTTTCACAACTGCAGTAATAAGTCCTCATTGAGAGTTTTCAACGATATATTATAAGTGGTACTTATTTTCATTGTTCCAGAGTTATATCCGAATAAAATTTTAATTAATTAAATATTTGGATCTTACAAGCAAAAGACACATCGCTTCAAATCCGAGCTTTTCTCAGTTTTTTTTTAATTTAAGTACATATTCATTTATTAACAATTATTAACCTCCGATTGTAAAAAAAAAAATTATAATAAATAATAATTCAATAACAATAAAAAAAATCAGAAGTTTTTAATGAAATATAATTTAATGGGCGTACAAGGAAGTTATGTGGTGTCCATATCAGATTTTTAAATAAAAGAAGCGAAACTTGAATTTTATTTTTGTTGAATTCTCATAATTAAAAATTCACTAAAAAAATAAATATAATTTAAAAGATTTTTGAATTTGAGTATTTGAAATAGTGCCGAATTTGATTTTGTTTATATCATAATTTTTTCAAGAATAAGATAAATTTTTAAATACTGGGAAGTTTTATTTTTCATTTTAAACGAGGCTGATACTATAATTTTTTACAAAATGCTTTTATTTATTATATTAGCTGAGGGTTAATATTTTTGTTTTGAAAATTAAGAATAGAACTTCAACAAATTTTTATGATAAACATTTATGTAATTTTAAATAAGCGTTCCTTCCCTCGTTTTTCATTATTTATTTTTTTTTTTTATTTACTCATTAGAGAAGTATAGTTAAAAATTTAAAGGATTGAATTTAAAGCGAACAAGAGATTAATATTCAAAATTAAAAAAAAAAGACTACCAGAAAAGGATAATTTAAACAGGATAATTAAAGAGCCTGCGGGTGACTATCAGTTCAGCCGTTGAGCTGATACGGTGGAAAAAACATACGTATATACACCCTTTTCTTTTTCTTTTTTTCTTTTTCCTGTTTAGCCTCCGGTAACTGTCGTTTAGATAATTCTTCAGAGGATGAATGAGGATGATATGTATGAGTGTAAATGAAGTGTAGTCTTGTAAATTCTCAGTTCGACCGTTCCTGAGATGTGTGGTTAATTGAAATCCAACCACCAAAGAACACCGGTATCCACGATCTAGTATTCAAATCCGTGTAAATATAACTTGCTTTACTAGGACTTGAACGCTGTAACTCTCGACTTCCAAATCAGCTGATTTGGGAAGACGCGTTAACCACTAGACCAACCCGGTGGGTTTACGTACAGACACCCTAAATACATTATACTCCTTTTTCGGCAGTCGTGTAAAAACGCTGGTAACAACTTCACACGTATGAGATATACGAGGTTTCTGAATCGTTCAGAATGAACCGTTGAGACGGGAGTTATTCAAAAACGACTCATTCATATGATAGATTTTTAAAATAAATTTTTAAATTTATATTTATAGATAGATAGATAGATATTTAAATAACCTATAACACTCCCGGTAACGTAGGGGTCAACATTAAAATCGTTTCAGTCGTTGAGCTGGTACGGTGGAACAAATATAAATACATCCTAAATACGTTATACTCCTTTTTGGGCAATCATGTATAATTTAAATTATTCTTGTATTAATTTTTACTTTCCTGGCATCATAGCTGTAGAACAATGCTACGTTTTCTTTGGAGCTGTTCGTTGGACTCTCCAATGAATAAGTCCTTCATGCCAGAGGAGTTTATACGGTAATCAGTTTCCATTCATTATGTAAACAAAGCCAAACCATTGCAGTCTTCATTTTTGAATCTGTAGTTATTTAGATGAGGTGCAGTCTTGTAGACTCAGGCCAACCATTCCTTAGGCGTTGGGATTATTGTATCCCAACTACCAAATTACACCAGTATCAACTGTTTAGTATTCAATGCCGTATAAAAACAACTAAATTTTACTAGGATTTGAACCCCTCTTATGACGGCCTCCGTGGCGCGAATGTTAGTGTCTCGGCCTTTCATTCGGAGGTCCCGGGTTCGAATCCCAGTTAGGCATGGCATTTTCACACACGTTACAAGAATTCATCTATTCCTCTGAAGCAATGCCTAACACAAAAAAAAAGGATTTGAACCTCTCTGTATTCTACTTCGAAAATGAAACTACTGATTTAAACTACTGATTTGTGAGTACGAGTTAACCAGTATACCAGCCCGGTGGACTGGTCTAATAATGTCTGACTGGATATACCAAATATACATATATATATATACCAAATATATATATATATATATATATATATATATATATATATATATATATTTGTATGTAGGTATGGGCAATTTGTCGGTAAAAGTTTCGGATCAATTTTCTTAAAATTTTCTAAACATAATTCTACTTTATAGTAAGCTTAGTACATGTGTACATACTTATCCTTACTTTTTTTTTAATTCGTCCTGAAATTATCCTGTTCCATTAAAATCGAAAAAGCTAACTTTTTTTTTATTGTATAGTTTTTTACTGAACTTTTGTTAATTTCTTCCTAGATAGTAGTGCAAGCGACCCTCCCCCCCAAAAAAATAAAAAATAAAAAATACGTGGAGATATATTAAGTGTGGGGGAGTCGATCAAAGTTTAAAAATATTTTTATTTTTTTTTTATATTTTAAAAACTTTTTTGATTTATTTAAACTTTAAATAAATTTACAATAAAATTTTATCATAATTCACCCCTCCAAACAAAAAAAAAAAATACTTAGAAACTTTTGTCATGTATAATTAATTATTTTCCACTATATAAGAATAAAGAACCAATGCCGGGATATTTTTTTTTTGACAATTCCTTTTTAGGGGTAAATAAAAGCGGATACTCGGAAGTAATTGAGTTTTTCATTAATAAAACTGTGTTGAAGAGATTAGAACTTTCCAGACAAAAATAATGAATAAAAGAGAATAGATCAGATTATTAACAAACAGATAAAACTGATATTGGAGGTCTGCAAAGAGGAAATAGATTTTATAAGGGAGATAGGAATAAGAACACTTACAGGATAGGAATAAACTATTGTACAAACGTCGGGACGTAATACTATTGAAGCTTATTTGGTCCCTTAATTAGGAATAATGACTCAAGTTACCGAATGATATAATAAATGTAATATCAAGTTACAGAAAAAAAAACACGACCCTACCATATTGTTATAAAACAACATTGTGAAAAGAAGCTTGGAATTATATGAATTAAAATCAAAAGTCTTGCAAAAGAAAAAAATAGCGGAACAGGTAAGATTTTTTAAAGTTAAGCGGCAGAAATTCCTGTTAATATATATTTTGCTGTAATTTTAGATCGAAATAAAAAAAAACCAAATGAAAAAATAATTTCTTCTTTATAAAGAATGAACTGTCAACACTGGAAGAGATTGCAAGAAAAATCGGTCTAAAACTTTCATACGAAAAAACCAAAATTATATGGTGAGAGACCCACTATGCATAAGCAAAGTAAAAATAAACAATAATGACATAAAACTAGTAGAAAACTTTAAATATTTGGGGGAAAACATCACGCACAACCTCCAAGAAAATCCAAACTGGAATGAAAGAATAAATAAACTCATCAAAGCCACAATAAAAACACAAAACATCTATAACAAAAAATGTATGTCCGTAAACACAAAAATAAGACATTATAACTCAGTTATCCGACCAGAAATACTTTACGGATGCGAAACCATATTTGGACCGTACCAGACAAGGTTTACCGACAAACTGGAAAAGATTGAAAGACAGATTCTACGACGATACATCGGGAAAAACATTAACAAAGACGGGATTTGGAGAATTATTCCAAACGAAGAGATTTACAAAACTATCATCCCGATAACTAATACATTTAGAAAGAAGAGAATTTCCTTTCTAGAACATATTTTCAGAACGGAAGAGACCAGACTTATCAGACGGATAATCGAACTTTTCTGGAACAAGAAAAGCAGACCGAACTGGTTATACGAAGTACAAAAAGACATGGAGGAATTAGACATAACCCGTGAAAACCTAAAAACGAAAACCGGAAACTATGAGAAATTAAAAAATAAAGAAACAAGATTCCTATCAATACCCAAGAAAACAATAAGCCGGGTGTACTCTGAACAAGAAAGGGCAAGAAGATCTGAAACCCTTAGAAATTACTGGCAAAAAAGAAAAGCTGAAAAACAACAAATCAGCAAGAAAAGAAAGAACTTGCCAAAAAAAAAATGAACTAAAGTGATCCATTATGGTCTTAAAAGTAATAAAAAAAAAAGAAAAAAAAGAATGATTCACGAAGAATTTAACAAATTTTCAGGACATCTAATAACCGACCGGATTGGTCTAGTAGTGAACACGTCTTCCCAAATCAGCTAATTTGGAAGTCGGAAGTTCCATCATTCAATTTCTAATAAAGTCGGTTATTTTTACACGGATTTGAATACTGGATCGTGGATACCGATGTTCTTTGGTGGTTGGGTTTTAATTAACCACACATCTCAGGAATGGTCGAACTGAGACTGTACAAGACTACACTTCATTTACACTCATACATATCATCCTCTGAAGAATTATCTAAACGGTAGTTACCGGAGGCTAAACAGGAAAAAAAAGAGAGCGAGAGAGAGAAAGGAACATGTTCTAATGGTGAAAATAAAGAAAGTTCATATAAACATAGGTTTGGAAACGCTTCGTTAGCGAATGTCGGCTAGCGAAAGATTTCGTCCTGATTACTTGCGTCTTCCGTAAAACCAGATTGTAATTCTTTGAACCCAAATTAAGGGGAGAATTTTTGTGATTTTATATGAAATTTGACCTGAAAAATTGAATAAAAGTTCACTGAACTTTTATTTTTAATAGTTATTGAGAAATTTGGGGTAAAAGACAAAAGATTAGGGTCGAAAACACTATTTTATGTTAAAACACATAATAATTTAAAAAAAGTGTTGTAGAGAATTTAATTCTGAATAAAATGGTATGAATAAAGTACATGGAAACATATTAAAAATTCGAAGTTTATTAAAAAAAATATATAAATGTGGTAGTATTAAAATATTATCAATATTACAAAACAAAAGAAGTGTTGTACAGGTAAATTCATTAAAAAAACTTTGCCAAAATTCCTTTAGACAATTTTTTTTATGCGATCCATAAATAAAATATGTATCAATGCATCAATAATGTAAAATTGAAATAATAGGCATATAATTTGTATGGAATGGAAAAATATTATGTAAAAATAAAATAATATATATTATTACGTAATAACAAAGTACGTAAAAAAAAAGTCTTATTTATATTTAATAATACAATTTAAACCGTAAAATCTGATCGAAATCATTATGCAAGTTATATTTCCAATATAAATGCGCCATTATATATACCACATATCATTATTAGATTTGCTAAAATTAAAAACGTGCATGTCATGGCATAATCAACTATGAAATACAAGTATTTTACATTCATTAATAAAAAATAATTATTTATGATTAACTTCTCTTGATGACTTAATAAATGTATGTAATATAAATCATGAATTAATTTTTATGGTAAAAGAGAGATTTATTGTTTAAAATTTCAATATGAATAGAAAATAACACGTAAAAAAAGCACTACAACAAAAAAAGTTTAAACTCGTTCACCAGTGTAATTGACTGCATAAACGCGAATAAAAAAGACATCATTATACAATCGACATAACTTCAACCTTTTTTTTGACCTTAAATCGAGCGTAACTACGAAAGACTCAACCAATCTTCATCGGGCGGATGATCCCTACTCCCCTTTCTGTGACGACCCGGATATCCCGGAACACGTGGTGTTCTGGTGCCCGCAGTAGGATGATTACTGCCTAGCTTGCTCGGCAATTATCGGACCGCTCAGAGTGGAGACCATGTTGTGGAGCTCCAAGAATTTTGATACCATCGCAGGGTTTGTGACGAGGGTTCTTCAGGAGAAGAATCGGGGATGAGGGACAATCCTCTACGGAGCTGCCGTTCGCTCGTGCTTGCACGAGTAGGAGGCACGGGGATTCTCGAACCCCCTAGCGAAAAAACCGAGTCCCGGCAGGGATGCCCGACTAGAAGTGTCCCCGTTAGAGACGTTGGCTTAAAGACCGAGTCCCGGTTCCCGAAATGAGGACTCAGAGACGGCATAGCCGGGCATGGTGGATCCTACTCAGGGGGTTTGTGGCGGGCGCAAAGTAAGATCCGTCCGGTGGGCCGAGACGGAGAGACCCGTTAGAGCAGTGGTTCCCAAACTTTTCCGAGTCGCGGCGCCCTTTTTTTATTAAAATTTTTCTATGGCGCGCCCAACCCTAACTAAAAGTATGACTGTTCGTAAGTAAGAGATAAAATTAATAATTATAAATGTCTTTGTTCAATTAATTATGAAGCTTTTACAATATTTCACGGTGCCCCTTATAAGAGGCGGCTGTCCACGGCGCCGCGACGTACAGTTTGAAAATCACTGTGTTAGAGTATAGGACACTCCCCTATTCTTTTTCCTGTTTAGCTTCACGGAATTACCGTTCACGTTTACTTTAGAGGATGAATGAAGATGATATGTATGAGTGTAAATGAAGTGTAGTCTTGTACGTCTCTATTCGACCATTCCTAAGATGTGTGGTTAATTGAAACCCAACCACCAAAGAACACCGGTATCCACCATCTACTATTCAAATCCGTATAAACGTAACTGCCTTTACTACGACTGGAATGCTGGAACTCTCGACTTCCCAAATCAGCTGATTTGGGAAGACGCGTTCACCACTAGACCAACCCGGTGTGGTTTAGGACACTCCCCTGGGCTGTGATATACTTAACTGTAGATTCCGGCCCAGTGGAGAAGTTGAGAAAAAACCCAATCTTTATCAAATTTTCACATTCACAACTACACATAGATTTCTACAGTACCTAAAATTCAATGAAATTGATCTAGTAGTTTTCGAGATTATCGAGCCACAGAATTTTATAAATTGTTATACGTATATAAAGAGTTATACTATTATATAAAGAGGATGAGAGTTTTTGTTTGTGAAGGATAAACAAAAAACGTATTCGATCAATCGAAAAAAAATTTTTATCTATGATACTCGGAATAAGTGAGAACGTTTTTAGATATATTTCATCTCCAAAAAATACGTATATATATATATACATGTAATAGTAGAGATTTGCCAGTTAAAGCACAAACTTTAATGAATTGAATTAACTAACTGTGAAGAGTGTTCTCCTATCACTGCGTGAGCTTGGTTTGAACTGAACAAATCTAATTAATGGAATGAATAATATTGCAAAAATATTTATTACGTTAAATAAAATAATGTTAAATACATAAAAAAAATTTTTGACGAACTTGCAGCATTTCTTTCCAAACGAAATCTTTCGTGTGGCCTTCTTTAAACCGGTTTCATTCATATAATATATTCTACAGCCTTCTTGCCTCATTTTCTTTATTTCAGAGAGGAAATGTCTTCGCTATAAGACATCATCCCTGTCTATTAGAACACTTTCCAGCCCCGTTTTTCGTATTTAAAATTCATACTTCTTAAAAAGTTTTCTTTGGAAATCTGGTAGACCGTTATCGTCTTTAAAATCGTAAAACATTGTTTATTGTAGAACGTTTCGAAAATAAAATTCATGTACTTCTTTTACGAATCGCCTTTTATCGTAACGATCATTTTATTGTTCAATTGACCTTCGTGGTTTTGTTTTCTTATTAGATTGATAATCGCGAATCACTTTGTACACTAAAGCAGCAAAACTTCCTCTTAGCAGTTTTATTAACTCCATCCGAAATCAGCGCCGTTCGATTTCTCTATAATTCGCTTTTGTAAGCATTTAAAATAATGTATTTTTCCATACAACTTAAGGGCTTTTTTCGCGGCATTTTAATCGCAGGGGGATATCAATAATCGTGCTCTATTATCAACTGAATCGGTATCACACATGTTGTCAAAATAATGGTATTACTCAAGTCGTACGGACACAAATCTTTCTTTCTTTCTTTTTCCTGTTTAGCCTCCGGTAACTACCGTTTAGATAATTCTTCAGAGGATGAATGAGGATGATATGTATGAGTGTAAATGAAGTGTAGTCTTGTACATTCTCAGTTCGACCGTACCTGAGATGTGTGGTTAATTGAAACCCAACCACCAAAGAACACCGATATCCACGGTCTAGTATTCAAATCCGTGTAAAAATATCTGGCTTTACTAGGACTTGAACGCTGTAACTCTCGACTTCCAAATCAGCTGATTTGGGAAGACGCGTTAACCACTAGACCAACCCGGTGGGTTGTACGGACACAAATCTAGGATTACTCTACACTCACGTTACAATAAACTTTAAACAAAAACGCATTATATTAATTTTAAATAATATTAGCGTAAACAAATTATTAATAGAAACGTAAAAATTGATCATGAGAACAAAAGAATGATTTTTTGTTTGTTTTCATTTCATTTTTTTTATCCTTTTTTTTTTTTGTTGTCATATGAAAAGATCAAAGGATTTTAAAAGAACAGTAAAGACATAACAGTATATAATTGTTTCATTACATTATCCTCTATGACAATACGGTGACTAGTGTTGTTAATAGATATGGCCGCGTTGTGGAAAGGCACTAATACACGGGACGTGACTCAGCAGAATCATGACGAACTTATCTAAACGTAACTTTTGTTTATTCTTTACTGTATAAGCTGACTGCATACAGTATATACTGAAGTCAAACATATTAAATAAATTATCTCTTAAATCTGAACTCAGCAATAGAATCTAATCTGTCAGCAAAATGATAAAAAAAAATCATTACAATATATTATGATCATGATGTAATACTAATGTAAAAATTAACTTATTAAAAAAACCAACGACTAAACCAATTTCAAAATGATTACATATTTTGTTACATCATTTCCAAACTAAATTATAACAAACAGCATATTTTTAATTTCTTTCCTAGTTATTTCTGTTAACTTGACTATTTCTTCAACTTCACTCTTTCTTTTTCCTGTTTAGCCTCCGGTAACTACCGTTTAGATAATTCTTCAGAGGATGAATGAGGATGATATGTATGAGTGTAAATGAAGTGTAGTCTTGTACATTCTCAGTTCGACCGTACCTGAGATGTGTGGTTAATTGAAACCCAACCACCAAAGAACACCGGTATCCACGATCTAGTATTCAAATCCGTGTAAAAATAACTGACTTTACTAGGACTTGAACGCTGTAACTCTCGACTTCCAAATCAGCTGATTTGGGAAGACGCGTTAACCACTAGACCAACCCGGTGAGTTTCACTCTAGTGATGGGATAAACGATTCTTTTTCAAGAAATTATTCTATCGATCCGATTCTCTGAAAGGATTCGTAAAAAAGAATCGTTCGTCCGATTCAATGATTCTTTTCCTTGTCACTACTACCAGTAACGTGAACTCTAACGCGCACGCTCTCTTTCTTTTATTCACCCGTGTTAAGCGGTTCATCTCTCTTCATACTCCTGTTCGATGCAACTAATGGATACCTACGAAATGTCTTCGATTCTTCTCTTTTCAACTCTTATTCGACAACATAACAAAGACTGCTATGAATAGAATCGAATCGTAACCAAGAATGATTTAGTTTCCTATCGCCTATCCAATTCATTGTTGAGAATTGTAAACAGAATCGGTTTCTCCCGCAAATCGATTCTCGATTCCTTCGTTCAGTATAAAGATTCGAATCGAAGACACGACTCGTTCACGATTCTTCCCATTACTACTCCACTCAGTATGTCCTCTTCTTCATCACTGTCGTCCTTGGAACTACATTCCAGTAATATGGTGGCTAGTAGCGGCTCGCGTATAGGTACTGTGCAACTGCAGCATCCCCTGTTTCCACTTGATATTATCGATAATATTTTATATAATGAGTCCTTTTTTCTTCAGTTCTTTCTTTACACTTGTACAACATATAATCCTTAAGCTTAATATCAGTAGCCATTCCCCAGTTTATGAAGAAAAAGATACAAAAATCGTTGTATACAACTGTGCGCTTCACAGTTCCTGCGGCGTGGTGTTTGGCTGTTATGCGCGTGCGCACATAGGAAGCTGCACGCGAGGCTACGTGGGAGAGTGAGCACTGTCCATCAAGCAGTGCCGACCCTGGCGTTCTGGTAGTTTTTTTTTTATTCCGCTTGTGTATGGAACGTTCCTTGTTTGTTCCCTTTTCTAGTTTAGTCAGTGGAAGGAATATGAAAGCGTTTTAGTTTCTTTTTTAGTAATGATTAGAAAATGTAGGAAAGCAAGGGTCCTTTGATCGGTCCAAAAACAGGTTGGAAGGACGAAAGAGAAGGTAATTAATTAGTAAAAACTAATTCTGTATTTATTTCTGTGTACGTAATTTTAAATTAAGCATCATTAGACTGTAGTTTTTTTCAGTTGACATTTTATTAAGTTATTATCTAATAATACTTTTTTTCTACCTGTTTAGTCTCCTGTAATTACCGTTCAGATAATACTTTAGAGGATGATATGTATGAGTCTTGTACAAACTATTCCTGAGATGTGTGGTTATTTGAAACCCAACCACTAAAGAACACCGGTATCCTCGATTTAGTATTGAAATGAGAATAAAAGTAACTGGCTTTACTAGGATTTGAACCTTAGAACTCTCGACTTCGAAATCAGCTGATTTGGAGTGACCAGTTAACCACTAGACAAGCCCGGGTAACCTAACCTTACCTGAACCTGTGAAGTGTTTGTTACTCTCATGGCTGTGAGAATAACACTGATAAATAATATTTAAAGTATTCAGGCTGTATAAAAACCTGGAAAAGAAACTAAATTACAAAGGCGACAGAATAGTAGTAGTAACTAGGTAACTTTGGTACACAGCTTTGACTTCACTACTTATTTCTGTTTTCATGTTGATAGAAATGTATCATTGAAGTAAAACGATTAAATTTTTTGGTTATTTTCTGTTCCTTTCTGGATTTATTTTTTAAATCAACTTTCAACTCATTAAGAAAATCATAACTGTCAGTTTTCTGAACTGACGTACATATTGACATTAAAAATTAAATGTAATAAGTTTTTAACAAAGCGACTGGTTCTAAAATATTTTATTTCATTTAATATTGACATTTTAAAATTAGGTGTTTCAAAATCACTGGATATCTGGAGGTATTTGTAGAGAAATTATAAATATAATCTAACCAAACTTAACCTACGCTCGTATTGCTCGCTAACCTTAACTAGCGAGCGAAGGTTAAGTTTAGTTAGATTATATTTATATTTTCTCTTCAAATACTCATAGCTTCAAACACCCATTGATTTGGAGGAAAAAATTGAAAAAGTAGCTGTTGGATTCCGAAAAAGTACTGATGGGCATCCGAATAAGGTCTTTTAGGCCTATTCGGATGCCTATTTAACATGTTTAACATGAGTAATGCTTTCCCTCCTACTCCCCTGGGCCTGACATACAATTAAGAAAAGCTCGGCCCAGGAGCGTGTCCTCTAAGGGGGCCTCCCTACCTACCGGCAAAGTCCGGTATGGCAGGTCAGCTCCTCCCGGTCGGCTCTTTTATCTTCTGCCTGCCTCTAATCTCCGAGAGAGAGTAATCTGGGCCCGACTACGTCGTTCCCGCCCACCTCTCCGGAATCCAAGTTTCGGTCTTGAAATTTGTTTCTAACCATTGAAGCAGGGGGAGCAAGGTTTGAGTATTCTCTCCCGGATCCCTACCCAGTGGCCGGGACTCGGTCTTTTGTTTACCCCTTTACCTCTTAATTACCTAACATTTCCGCGGAATGCTAATATATCGTAAAAACAATCATTGTAGAGGAAAACAGAAAAAGGCCAAATTTTTCGAGGCTAGGGCCTTGATCTATAGCTTAAAACCTTCCCTGTGATAACTCGAATGTATCCTTCACATTTGAAAGTAATCGTTCGGTTGTTTCTCTCGTGATGTAAGAACATACAAACAGACAAACAAACAAACAAACAAACTTCCGGCTTTATATATAAGATATAAATTGTAGTTATTTATTTAGCGCTATTAAAATATTCTTTCTCTTAGAGTAATGATGCTCATTACATGTCCTGTCTTTTTGATTGATGAAATTGCTTAATGTACGACTAATTATGTCGTGTATTTCGACGTACTTGTTATATATACACGTTTATTAAACGACAATGTAAAAGCTTCTTTACTCCTCATTTAACTTAGCATTACATGGTATGCATTTTATTCTTGAGAATTGTTTTTTGTTTGGCTTGTGTGTGTTGTTTCCTATCGGATCACCTACGTTTCTCATCTTACAAAGATGTTAATTATAATAAATCAGATAAAATTTATGTTCTGTTATATATTTCCGATTGTATCACGATGCCATTCAAAATACTAAATTTAAAAAAAAATCAAAGTAGGCGAGCTAAATTGTTTGTCGATTTCAAAAAGTAGACAGGTTAGAGTGGGCAAGGTTCAATTATTATAAGAGACGAACCGGAGTAAATTGTTCGGTTCAAAAATAGGTTGATAAAGTTTGAAATGTTTACTGTCCACAATATCAGTATACATCTCATGTTAAAAGATAAAATTCTGAAAAGTTTTCAACTGAAGAAGCATAAAGAACTCGAAAGTTTTTTAAACTTTGAAAAAATCTTCTAGACTAAGGCGTTTTTGTAATATAAAGTTACTTCTACAACTGTTAACTGTATGAGTTGTTTGAAGTCGTAGCCTAGAGTTTGATATTTTTTTTCTTTTACGTTAATATTAGGAAAACAAACGTATCATATTTTCTAACGTCACTTGCCCGCAAAAAAAGATTTTATTATTTTTTTCTTTACATAAATTGACCTTTTACTGTACATTCCATACTCCCTTTTTATTTATTATCAAGTTTTTGTTTCTCTAGGGAAAAAAAACATAAATCTTCAGGCAGCAAAATCTTTTAATAATATATTAAATCTATAATAACTTTTTTACATATAAACTTTACCTTAATATTTGGATTAACAATAATTAAACTTTCTTGAATGTAATAAAATTAAAAAAGAAATAGTTCCCAACAATCTGTAAACTTTCACTTATTCATATAAATAAAAATGGCTTATTTATTATTACGATTGAATACATATTGTATTCTTTCTGAAGTAATGATGTTCATCATATACAGTGCGATCATTTTATCGGGTACTACGTGCATTACTTGAAAAGTCTCCAAAGAAACATTCGCGTAAATTATCATCGCAGTCAGGATATCGTACGGGAGTATACAAAGAAATTAGGTATACATTCATACCGAATACATTACGTACAGTAACTGACAAACTAGTGGTTTATCAAACAGGTAATGAGGTGGGCATAATGGATAATGTATTTTTTTAGTGATGAGAATTATTTCCATCTTATCGATTACAACAGTAGTCAGAACAACAGATATTGATCAACACAAAATCCACACATCTTACATGATTCGCCGTTGCACTCACACAAGGTAAGGGTTTGGCGTGTGATTTCTCGACGACGAATAATGGGTCCGATTTTTTTTACGAAACCCTTGACAGTCCGGAATACCATGATATAATAATGTAATTTATAGCTCTTCTCTAGCCTTGGACGCTATTATTATCTGCATCAAGACGGGGCAACATGCCATACATCCAAAAACAGCATGGAATGTTTGGAAGAAATATTTGGTCAAAAGGTCTGTGGTTCTCACATCCCCTTGACTTATCATCACTAGACTTCTGTCTCTGGGTTTTTTTTTTTTTTGAAAGAGCGTGTATATCGAGCAAATCCACGTTATTTACTACATCTGGAACGAGCCATTAGTGCAGAGATGAAATCCATTTTGCATAATAACCTACTGAGGTTGTCAAAAAACATGGTACGAAGGGTTTGGACCTACCCTCAGGAAAATGGTGGACATTCCAACACTTGTTGTAAGACATTACCAGTTGTTCATAACTACATTCCATGAATCAATTCAAATGTGAGTATCTCTGTATTATAGTCCATAGTGGAATTATAGTATATAGATGTGCACGATAAAATAATCGCATTGTGTGTATGTCCAATCAGTGTGATGAAGCAAGATGAAGAGCTGATTATTATTAGAATTTCATTATACTTGGCTTTGATAAAACAACGCATATTTGGCTCGCTGTCAAAGGTAGCAAGAAATCACTTCAATTATTTCTACTTGCAAGCCTGGCATGTGATACTTATTACTTTTAGAGACAGTTATATAATTTTTGGGAGTGACTTGCGACTTAAATTAGACCATCTACAGTTACGATTTACACTTGCATATATCGCGTGTTCGCATCACGATCATGATATTGAGAGATTAACAAATGAAAATGATTATATAATTACAATTTACTTGTTTAAGAACATAATTAAAACAAGACAGATCCTTAATAATAGTTGGGACAGATGGTAATAATAATAATAATAATAATAATAATAGCAAACTACAATAATAAAAAGTATAGTGATACTTAGTGGTAAGTATCACAACCACAATAATAATAATAACAGAGAATAAAAAAAAATCTCTCAATAATAATTAGAATAATGACAGTAATGGCAACTGTAAACAATAATAATATTAAATATCAATAACAAACAAATAATCATAATGTCAATAATAATAAACAAAGATTGCATACAAAACAGAATTTAAAATAGTCGTGAGGATTTATTCATAGGTGGATAAATAGAATGGAAATGCAGAATTCAGTCCCTTTGATAAAAAAAAAAAAAACATTAGCATGACCGCTAGTCTTAACACTTTTAACTACTAGTCTTGTATTAACAACAATAGTACAATATATGAGAAAAGTATAAAGTTCTTTTACTGCAAATACCGTTGCTGTTCACAAACAAAACTGCCGTAACATTTTATGAATGAAATTCACTACAATATCACTTTCACTTATAGTCTTACAGTAACTCACCGTTAATATTCCTTGTTTACTGTAATTACTCGTGGCGTCACCTTAATCGTATGGAATTTAATTACACTGGAAATTCGCCCCTTCACTGTCCTCCTCGCGGACTCACATCTCGCAGACTGACATCGTAACGTCTCGCCTAGATTGATTTCGCAGAACTAATTTTTAACTGGTCTTCCCCGGAGTATTTATCTATCTGCCGGACTCTTTATCTGCCGGACCGAACCCAATTCGAAGCGTAAGAATGATCGATCGCCCTCATATTTTCCCATGAAATTCCCAACCTTGGTCCGGTAACTCTTCTCACGGACCGAACACCTGTTTAGATGTGGAAGTAGGCAGTATTACAAGGGACCATTGTTAAACGGACCTTACCTTTACTTAAAGGGTTTCTTTTAGCCCCTTTCTCGATTCTCCCATTATTATATTTTTATCTACTGTCTTTTTAATTGGCAAGAATCCTTACTCAGATCTGCTATACCAGTCTTGTTAGAATATATAAAAATTACTCTTGCAATGTTTTTTTTTTTTTTTTATGAAAAGCTTAATAAAAAATCAACAACAGTTTATCATTATTATATTGATTTCAAACTCGGGCAATTGAATCAGTAACGTGATAAGTGTGTAAAAGACGAAAGTATTATACTCCTATATATGAATTATAAAACTTTTTCATAATATTCATTTACAATCAATTTTTTTTTTTTTATATTATCTTAATACGTCTCATATTGTCTGTTTAAATGTATTCATTATCATAATGACAAACCATTTGTCATCGAACTGTCAATGTGTCGTTGATATATATTATGATTAACAACCAAATATAAATGTTTTTAACTTTTGTATTGGTTTAGTTACATTGATATATCAAATAACATTTTTCTATGAAAAGTCAATTATTAAAATATACATCATATTATACAAATAATTTCTATTCCACTTCTATTTTTTTCTTTTATTGGCGATTTTGACAATCTTTAGTTCTCTTGAAATAACTTCTCGATTTCGTTTACTTCTCTTTTTTTTCTCTTCCTCCGGTATTCTTTAATTCGTTCACGTAATTATTTTCTTTCTTCTGATCAGGTGTTTCGTGGTCTTTTTCTCTCCTTTTCTGAAATTTAATAAATTCTTTAATTTTTCTTTTAATACTTTTTTCCATTTTATTTCCCATTTTTTTCTATATCTTTTATCCATCTCTTGACTGTTTTGGGATTAGAATCAAAATTATCTATCCTCGTGCGTCCTAATTAAATGTCAATAGAACATTACTCTTTCTTTTTTTACATTCCTTCTTCTTCTTATTTTTTAGATCCAACGATGTGTCTCAGAATTTTCCTTTCCAGTTCCTCTATTCTCCTTTCCACGTTAACTATAGTTGACGTGGAAAGCGTACAATTACGCTGTATAATAGTTTCACAAAACTATTATACAGGCTAATTCATGAAGATTGTAACAAACTGTCACCTACTGGTTAAAATAAAGAAAAAAGTTCATATAAATATAGGTTTGAAAATGCTTCGTTAACTAGAGTCGGCCGGGGAAAGATTGTTGCACCTTTGATTAAATTAAGCCATACTGTAATTCTTAGGATCCAAATTAACCTTCTGGAAACACACTGGGGTCCGATGGACCCCCAAAAAATTTAAAATAAATGCAGTTTCTTTTTTTCTAATGTAAGGGAAATTTTTCAATTATGCAAATTAGATTGGCAGCCCTTAATACTCGCTGTTAAAGTTCGGCTTGCCAGTTCTTTACAGTCTTTCTGTTATTTGTGGAGTCTGATGAACCCTAACGTGCACTCCGTGTAAACATTTTGCGTTACTACTTTATTTTTTTATTCCGTATCTTTTTTAATAATATATTGTTTATTTTATGGTGATATTATGATATATAAATAAGTTATGACCGACAGGCAATTCTGTAACGGTGAAATACTGGAACTTTTACCAGAAGAAGATGAGAGAAATTAAGATTTTTTATTTGGTGACGACACAGATTTTTTTGTGGAGAAATCAGAGAAGTCAGATGAATTTGAAGGTGAACGTGATTATGAGGGGCAGGAGAATGAAGCCATTATTTCTACCAGCAGCCGCAGCCAACCTGATACCAGTATGAAAACCGTGAGAAACCTTAGTTTGTTAGGTTGGCAAAAAACTTTACGTTTGAAGTAAAGATGAACCAACCTGAAGGCGAAGAAGACCACAAAAAATATTGTTACCAACCTTCCTGTAGTAAAGGATCAGCAAATGATGTAGCCTCTCCCCTTGAAACATAGAATGTATTTATTGATAATATATTGAAGGAAATTATCCTCCGTACAAATAAGTAAATGTCTTGCTGTATAATTAGTTGTGAATGAGACCTGCAGTTACCACCATGAAAATGAAACAGAACTTTTAGCTTTTATAGGCATTCTCTACCTTATATTTAATGTATTAAACCGGTTTTTTTTTTAAAGATTAGAAATACTTCGTACACAGTAGATAGATTTTGGTTTCATTTTCCATTATGTTGTGTAGCAAAAAAGTGACAATATATAGAAAAACTGGAATTTATAACTTTCGTATATGGTGGTAATATCAATTATTTTTTATTTTTCTATATGTTTTAATAAATATATTTTCTTTTTTAACTATTTAAGTGAGTTTTTTATCCCTTAGATAATATATATTTTTTTAAATCTAATATGTTAAAAAACCTGATGTGGATACAACATGGCTTCGTTGTACGCTTATTAAATTAAATACACACGTTTTTAAAAGTACATAAAATTTTATTTCATTAATCATTTCGGATATTTTTTCGGATATATATATATATATATATATATATATATATATATATATATATATATATTTTATTGTTACTGAATTATTATTTATTGTAAATTTTTGTTTACAATCAGAGGTTGATAATTATTATTAAATCTATATATATAAATTTAAAAAAAAATTTAAAAGAAAGGAGATAAAATCTGATTCGAACCGATGTGCCTTCCCCTAAGATCCAAATATTTCATTAATTAAAATGTAATTTAGCTATAACTGTGGAACCAATGAAAAATATGATATTATGATATTTCGTTGAAAAGCTCTTAATGAGGGCTGTTAAAAAGTCCAAATTTTTTTTGGATTTTGGGCTTTTTTTGGACACTTTTGGTCCACTCGATTGGAATCGAAAGGGTAGGTGCACAACTTGTTGTTACAACAGTCCTAAATCCAAAATTTCAACATTCTTCCGCTAATCGTTTTTGAGTTCGTACAAGGAAGAACAATTGTAGATATTTCCCGATTACTCTTATCTATGAAGTACTACTAATTTTTGAATAAACTTTTTCAATGAGAGCTTTTCAACGATACATAATAAGTGGTACTTATTTTCATTGGTTCCCACAGTTATAACCAAATGAAATTGTAATTAATTAAATATTTGGATATTACAAGGGGAAGACACATCGGTTCGAATCCGAATTCTTTTCCTTTTTTTAACTTTCTTTTTTTTTAATTTAAATATACTGATTTATTAATAATTATTAACCTCTCATTGTAAAAAGAATTTCACAATAAATAATAATTCAATAATAACAATAAATAAAAAATCAGTGAAAATAAAAAACCGTAAAATCCTTTTTTTTGTGGATTTTGCCCTTTTTTGGACACTTTTAGTCCACTCGAATGCAATCAAAAGGGGAGGTGCACAACTAGATGTTACGAGTCCTAAAGCTAAAATTTCAACATCCTACGGCTAATCGTTTTTGAATTATACATACTTACGTACAAACGTCATGTCGAAACTAGTCAAAATGGATTCAGAGCTGGTCAGAATGGATATTTCCGTTGAAATTGAAAACCGTAATTTTTCGCGATTACACCTCCTTTCCTTCGAACAAGGAAGTAAAAACGAAAAATCAAATAAAACAACTTATTCCTTTGTCCATTGAGAAGCTAGTTTTAATTTTGTAGCTTTGCTTTTCGTTAGCTACTTTCTCCAGTCCATTTTTCTGGATTATCTTCTCTAAATATTTAAATTTTTCTATTGATCTTTCAATATTTTATATTTAAAACTTATGGTGAATTTTTTTTATTTCAGTCATAAATTTGGTTCTATTTTATTCCATTTTCTATTTTTTTATTAATGTTTTTCTTTATAATCCAGTATTCCAATCACTTTAGTTTTTAATATCATAACATTTATAAAACGGCTGATATTTTTGTATGTAGATGAAACAAATACGTTTGCACGATTTAAAGTAAATTTTCCTAATACTTGTATCAGCTGGCTATCCATCTGTCTATCTTCCGCTTCCTTTTTTATCTCGAATGTATCTACTGCCTCTCATCATGTCAACAACATACTAATCTTTTCTTTCTATGATTTTTCTTTGGAAGCAGTTCCTTCTACTATATAATCAATCTAAGACATTTTCTTTTTTGTTATATCTTTCAAAAGACATCTCTTTTAACCCCATTTTCCTTGGCCCTTTTCATTTCTTATCTCTTCTCTGTCACTTCATTTATTTTCTTCATTTTCCGTTATAACCACGTTGTAGAACTTAAAAAATATTTCGTTTTTCCTGAATATATCACCACAAAAATATTTTCCTTAATTTTAATGATAATTTTCTCGTTGTTGACAATATTTGAATCTTTAGGAGTACGTTTTTAGTAGGCGCATTTTATTTAAAAATTGGTCTACAGAAATAAAAGAACATATTTCTAAAGTGAAAAGAGTTTTGCTTTTAATCTCGTGTATCGTATTCCTTTTTAGAAAAAAATTTTGGTTTGGCTCGTAGACTATTTTGAATTATTATATAGTCTTCATATTTGTATAAAACCATCTTTTAAATAAAATTTTCAGAATAAAAAAATTTTTTAGTTATAAATGTAATTAAATTAAGTTTCTCGTTAGAAATATGAATAATGCGGGCATATCGGTGTACCAGATATGCCACCGAGTGTTGGAACATTCTTTTTTGAGAAGGGCGGAAAAGCTTTAGCGTTTTCATCGCCCGGAACAAACATAATACAATATTACAAAAAAAATCGATTATTAAATAGTCGAATACGAATGCACGGCCTTAAGAAATAACAAGATATTCGATAGCACTATTATATTGTTTTCTAGAATATCTTGGATGTTAGCTCTTAACTTAAATTTAAATGAAGCCTGGAACGAAGCTTGACGATAGGGAGCTTGGCTAGGGAGGTAGCCCCCCATGCCTAGGGTGTTCTGGTCCACCCACATGCAAGAGTATGGGGGATGGAGCTACTCCATGATGTTACGTGGGACCCTCAAGGTGTGGAAGGACGGGTCGCGTGGGGTAAACACCAGATGTACGAAACGCACACCTGGTGCTTTGTAGGTTAGGGATGGGAAGGGCAGCTGAGACATGGGTTGGCTATCCAGAAGAGAAAGTCAGCGTGTCCTGATGACGCTAGAGACCCGGGAGGATGCTTCTACAGGGGGCTAGACAGGGAGGGCAGGCTGTGAAAAAAGTTTCACGTATCAAAAAGATACGACAAGCTCCTTCTATTTACAATTCTAGCAAAATTTTGGTCATCCCTTGCCGTAAGGGTTGGTAATATCAAAAATCGTTTCAGATAAAAGTTTTAGGTAATGTTTAGAGGGCTAATAAACAGATTCGATATGTCTAATAAGGGAGGTATGATTTTTTTTGTCTTAGAAACCCCATTTTTTTCACTCCCAGGCCCAATGGTTGGTGACATCAAAAACTTTACTTAGATAAATTTTAGGCTCTTATCCAAAGAATTGTAGGAACTTTAAACGAATTCGATATTTTACTTAATAAAAAAGTTATAGTGATATTTTGTTTTTTTTTTCGAAAAAAACACCCCCATTGTCCGATTTTGCTCATTAACGAACTCAACCGAGATTTTGGGTCGTTGTATTTTATGTATCAATTTGAAAGTGATTGGCACAAAATTACGACATTTATCGTGTCCACAAAAAAGTGAAATATTTATATGTAGATAGAGATGTATATATATCTATAAACTTTTGAACTGACGGTGGTTTTAGGGTCTGTGGGATGTGAAACCGGAAGATATATCGAAATTTTTCGGAAATCGAATCATGGTACTCATTAAATTAGGTAGCTTTCTCATGAAATCTACCTAAAATGAATAATTCTTTCTTAAAGTGAATGAAATTGTATTTCTTTTTAATTTTGTATTAGTTTCTCCTAACTATTGTAAGGTATATAATAAATCGGAATTATATTTTTCCATTTATAATTGATCTATTTTGAACATTATTTGTTATTTAAAAGTATTAAATTATACTTGTAAGGAATTTTTACGTTTCATTTCTCTCAATGTCATCATCCTTATTGAACTGCGAACAAGCGACAATATTATTTCTAGTTTTTCCAACCACCAATTTTAAGAACGGGGAATTTGGACATAGATGTTTTTTCTTACTGGACGATACCTTCTTAGGTAAAAGATTATGTAACCGATAATATCTTCAGTTAGGAAAAGTTGTTTCCTCATGTACCCCCGCTCAAAAAAAAATCTGTTACACCAAAATTTTCTTGTAACATATTTCATTCGTTTGTAAATGCTTTCAAAGCTTACTTTTTAGGAAAATATAGGGTGACGTAATGATATTTTTTTACGGAAATAGAAAGCTTTTAAACTGAGATAAAGTTTACTTTTGTTATTTGAATTATTGCTTATTTCTTATATACTTTATCGGAATAGTATTTTTCAAAATAGACAGGCTTATTGATAGAATATGATCACCAGTAGGATGTATCTGTGTGGAAGGAGGCAGAAACATCAGTCTAGTGGGAATCCATAAGCCCATTGGAAAGAGGAAAATTATATGAGAATTCTTTCATGAAATTCCCGTCTTTTTGTAAAAATTATTATGGTTTATTTTGTATTCCCTATTCTATTTTCATTTCACTTCATTTTCAAATTCTCTCTATATTATCCACCTATTGTGATATATTTATTGTTATATATATTGTTACTTCTTTTTTTGCCTATTTTTTTTTTTTAATAGGGATATGATCATTTTTTTAATTCGTTTAGATATGTAGAGGGAATAATAAAGTTAGTTAATATTAAAAACAGTGTCAACTTTTATTACAGGATTATGATATTTATTGTAATCGATAGTGTGCCATTAAGTTGAATGTATCGATATATCGTTATCGTAATACTGTAATATTTGGGCTAATAGCAATGAAATGAAATACTAATACTGTATTCATCTATTAATTCGGATACCGATCGTGTGGTACCTATTGATTTCAATTCAATTTTTTTTTTTTTTTTAAATGCGAGTATTTTCATATTTCCTCTTTAATAACTGTTTCAGTTTAATTTTATTTATTCATTTATTAATCTGACTATATATTTATTATTTACCAAATTATCCCATTTATTCTCTGCATTGCAATATAGTATTCATTCTCGTAAATTGACAGAACAGGATAGGTCTTTTAAAATCTTTTTATCACAGCTTTGTGAAATTATTCATGGTATTTTAAAATTATTTGACGTCACTTTTTCATGATATAAAATTTATTTCTCTTAAGGTCTCTGTATTTTTAAAAATTGTTACAATTATAAACAAGGTTTATCATTTGTTATCTTGTAATTTATATAAATTTGTTAGGAAATATATTTCATATCCGATATCCTACTTTTATTATTAGAGACCGGATTATATCCGACATAAAACGCTTGAAATATGCATGAAGAATGCTTAAAATATACATGAAAAGTGTCAAAATATGCAACTTTAAATAATAAAAAATAGTCATTTTTAGTTTTCTATTTTAAAATCAGCATATAATTAGTAAGTAGTTGAATAACGATCGATAATTTCAATAATTAACAATTATTTTACATTTTGTTATTTGTAAAGTAAACAATCAGGTACTGTTGTTGTTCCAAATGTTCGTCAGTAAGATTGTCTTCGCTCACTCAAAATATTTTTATAAATGGAAAAGGATCGTTCCAAATCCACTGAGGTTGTAGTATTTGAATTTTGGTGCTATGTTAGCACTTGATTGTTTCTGGCAAACGTTCACGCGTCCCATTAATAAAAAATATCAATTTGACACAAAGGTTCAAAGCCTGGGTTATTGTTCAAAATGTTTTCAAATTTTTCTTTAAGATTACACGGGAATATCTCTGGCAATGCGGAATTCATCTGGCGGATTTTATTTATTAACTGAATAAATTCAGTCAACGCCAAACCTTGAGTTTCAAGCTTTTTAATACTGGCTGGTATGTAGGAAAAATGAGTGCTAATCACAGCTATGTTTTTTTTTTTTTTTTATACTAGAATCGTTAAATGCTTCGTTGAACTGACAAACTGCCATATCCTTTGCACTACCAAAGTCGTTTACTACACCTTTGATGGCCTTGAAATATTCATTGTAAAACAGTACAGCTTCAATCCACGTTCTTCATCAAGTTACCACTGGTTCGGGAAGTAAAGCCACATTTGGCAGTTTTTCTTTTTAGGCCTTATTACGAGCAGGTGCCTTAAGAAACACTTTCTTTGTTGATGAAATCAGTTTATTTACATTCCCAAACGTGGATCGTACTTCTTGAGCGAAACGATGTACTTCATGAGCAAAGCATGTCAGATGAATCAAATTGGGATAAAATACTTTAAGGGCTTTGGCTGCCTTGATCATATAGGGAACAAAATCTGAGAGAAATATAAACACTCTTTCATCTGTTGAAGACTCAGGAAATATTTTTTTAATACACTCATTCACAAATCTGGCGATCGTAGAATGATTTTTCTTTTCAAGGTGTATGTAGGCCACCAGATAGGAAGAAGAAGGCTCTAGTTTTCATGCACCGATAATTAAATTCGCAATGTAACGGCCACAACTATCGGCAGTTTCGTCAGCTGAAATCCAAATAATGCTATCCTTGAGTTCATTGCGTATTTCTTCGAGAACATGTCGGTAAATTGCTGGTATGTAATCTATCCAAAGTTGGTTCATCTGGTATATTCTGATTCAAGCAATATTTTCGCAGAAAATCTTTGAAGGTAGGATTTGTAAGTTTGTGAAGAGGAATATTACTTGTAAGCAATGCTTTATATAAATCCATGATGTAGTAGTTTTTTTCTTTACATTTGCAAGTGAAATCACTACTACTTGCCACTTTTATAAGTTGTTCTCGTGGGTCTTTCTTTTGCAATCTTGCGATATGAAGACTTGTCTTGACATGCTGGTCTATTTCAAACTCTTTTGTCCACGAAATATTTTTCTCACAAACTCGATAATATAAAACATTTCTGTCGTATGTAAATGTTCCAGGGTAGTCGAGTTATCTACTAAGAGGCCCTTTTATTCGGGAGGCATGGTTCACATTAAACCTTGCTCAAACAAATAAAAAACTAAACTAACGAAATGGGCGCGTCAACAATAACTTGCGTAATTTAATTGCCTAATGGGAGGAGTGCTGCAGTAGGCGTGCGCGACGCAGAGCGGTATCATCATCCGTCTTTGTCTCGCGTGAATCTGTGTTTTATTTGCCCTCATTATAATATTATCCTACCAAAACCATAGACGCGCAGCTACTAAGTGCGCTCTGAGAGCCATGCGGTTAATAGGTTTGGCCGGCTACAACGTATGATTTCATTTATTAACTAGGTACCCTACCGAAAAATATTGTAAATGTAGCCAAAATATGCACTATTATTAAATTTTAGAAAAATATGCAATAACTAGAGAGAATGGGCTTAATATGCAAATAATCCGGTCTCTAAATTTATTATATCAATGCTAGTTCAATATTTTTGTCATTATTTACGAATAGTACACGTTTACTATAAAACAGAAGTGTTACGATTTTTTTTTCATACAATGAATTTAAAAGTATTTTTAAAACATGAGTAATAAACACGAAAGACTGATGAAATATAATGTACACCGGAAGGTAACTCCAGGAAAAAATATTTGGTCTTTTTTGTTTCTCCTTCACATTGGTGTTTTTTTTTTAAGAAAAAACTATTTAAACTCATTAAGAAAAACAATAATTATTATTTTTGAAACATGTTTAAACATGAGCATTAGTAATACATAACCTAAAAAAAAAAAAAATTCTGGGCGGGAAAACAGAAAAGGCCTGAGAGAAGTCCAGTATAAATATAATTATAATTGTAAGTATAAATTATGAATTGCTTATAATTATAAATATAATTATACAAGCTTAACCTACGCTCGCTTTACTAGCGAGCGCAGGCTAAGTTTAAATTAAATACTATTTATTTATTTATTTTTGCATTGATGTCTTTGTTATAATAAATAAATCTTAAAATAAATTATATACGAAGTTATTTGATAAGTAATGTTAATGATACATAGTTGGTAACACTGTAAAGTTAAAATTCTAGTAAAAGTAGTTACTTTTATACGGATTTGAATATTAGATCGTGGATACCGGTGTTCTTTGGTGGTTGGGTTTCAATTAACCAAACAGCTCAGAAATGGTCGACCTGAGACTGTACAATACTATACTTCATTTATATTCGTAAATATCATCCTCTGAAATAATACCAGATGGTGATTCCCGGAGGCTAAGAAGAAAAATAAAAAAAGAAGATGCCTACACTTATTAACAACTTTTTTTGTTCAATTATTAAATTCTAAATAACAGTTCAGTAATTTTTCCTAATTTTGGTTTGATAGCTTTTCTAAAGAAAACGCTTTATTTTTTGAACTGGGAAAAATCACTTTATACGCTGTTGTTAGTGGGGTTACACAATTATTTAAAACGGTTCCAAAACGGGTTTCCGAGAATAAACGAGTCGAAAAAATATCTTTATGGATCTTGAAATGTGATGAAAATTAAAGAAATAATCTCAAAAATTGATGAAATCGTTTCAGGGAACCTCAGATTAAAAATTAGCGAAATGTTTCAGAAGTAACCGAATGTGCTCCTATGTACATATATGAAGGTTTGTATATAAATATATCGATAAAAAGTACATATATAAAATCGATTAAGTGATAAAAATCGATTGTTTATAAAATACGTTTGTAAAATATCTCTTTTGGTAATTTCATAAAACCGATTTTACTGTACATAAAATTCATTTTATTATTACTGTGAATCTGTTTCAACAATGTGTTTTAATGGATTGTTAATATAATATCGTGCTGACTGTTGTATTGTTGATTATAAATTAGTTATTTTATCATCAACGTATTTTTTATCTCTAAAGTATAACGTATGGTTAACGATTATGTTTTCCAAATATACAGCTTGTTAACAAAATATGATAATCCTTAAATAACTTTTCAACTATTAAAAACGTATAGAAAAATTAAATTTAGAAAATACTTCGAAACGATTTATTTTTTGCCATGATACCAGCATAACCAAATTCTCAGGAGAGGGGCAACTCAAAAATTTTAAATAAAAAGGGTAAGGTTGTGAGAAATAATTTTGAAGGAAATTGAAAAATAAAAATTTCGATGTAAAAAAATTCCGAGTTATGACGACGCTAACCATAATGACGACTGTTTAATTTTTTCACTACTCTTCTACAGTACATCTTTTCAAAACAAAACATCACTAACAACAGTGAAATACTAAAAAAAATGTTCCTACCCAAAAATCATTTATCATTAGGTAATAAATCATTTACTACCTTGGGTGACCGTTTATGAAAAGAACTGAGAAAAATGGCTGTCATTTTAGATAGCATTTTTATATCTCGCAATTTCACACGTCAAAAGTTTTGTTTTTAAATGCTTTTTAAAATGATTGTGATAACCCAACTTTTCTATTTCAAATTATTGAGTTTACTCCTTATGGTGTCGGTTGGTGTTCTCAAACCAGAAGATAAATCGGTCCGAGGTAGAAGCATTTGTTAAATATCATTGTTCTTTATAATTAATTGTTCTATGCCTATCTCCGTGGTGGAGTGGTAACTTCTCGATCTTTCATCCGGAGGTCTTGGGTTCGAATCCCCGATCAGGCACGGCATACGCTACAAAATTCCATTTCCACATCCCACGCAAAGCTTCAAGCTTATGTGGCGATATCAAGCAAAAATAAAAAAAAAAATTGTAGAAAAATTATTTTAGGGGTGAAAATTAATACTTCAACCGCCATCCCAGTCAGGAATGGCATTTTCACACACGCTACAAATCATTCATCTCATCCTCTGAAGCAGTACCTAAGGGTGGACCCGGAGGTTAAACAATAAAAATAAAAAGGGTTGCTGCACTCACTTCATTACACTCAATTCATGGATTTTATATATCTTGTAAAAGAATTCTGTTTAAAGGTGTGTCATTTAGTTTTTTTTTTCTTTATAATCGGGGCCACCGTTAGGAATTGCTTCAGAGAATGAGATTAATAACAATTTTTGTAGCGTGTGAAAATGCCATGCCTGACTGGAATTCGAACCTGCGATCTCCGGATGAAAGGCCGACACGCTACCACTCGCGCCACGGAGGCCGGCATTTAAAAAATATTTTTTTTACCTTTAACGTAACATCTTTAAAAAAAAATTTCAGTTTTTATTTTTATTAACTACAAATAACTCTAAATAAGGTAGATTCTACTGAAAGCGTGTTAAGCTAAAAATTTAATTTCTTATAATTGATCTTTCGAATGAGCGCCAAAAGTTCACAGATTTTGTGAACTGCGTTGTAGACTTTTTTTTTCATTTTCAAGCCCCATTTGTTTTCAGTAGTTTTTGGCAAATCATCATAGAACACTTCACGCCTCAACAACGTTTACAAATCATAAAAATTTATTATAGACATACAGAATCAGTTACACCTGTTATAGTCCGCTTCACGATACTTATAGTATACTTAATCTGCCAAACCAAAGCACAATTCATCGTTTGGTTAAAAAAAATTCAAAGAGTAATCTCCTTTACTTAAACTCCAATTCATATTGGAAACTACAAAAGAAATGTAGAGATTGTTGCTGCTGTAAGTAGAAGCGTTCGTGGACATTTAAATTTATCGTTCACAAGATTTGGGATTTTCTTCAACAACGGTCTGCACAAAAAAAAGAAAGTAGTTTAAGTCGTCCAGTAGAACGTCTGGATGAACTTGAAATAAGTTTTGTTTAACTTGAAAGCTTTTATTTGTGGTAGAAAAGGAAAGAGAGAAACAAGGAGGTTAGGAATTAGACATAATATATATTGAGTAGGGTTTTAGCTGACTTTTTTAAAAATGTATAACATTATTTTGTAATTACGCTGAGCAGCAACAAGGGGAGCACTAGTTGTTAAATATTTAATAATATGTCTCAAGATGAATTGCACAAATATATTTTTTTAAATGTTTGTTAATTTAATGTTTATAATTAGTTAATAAATGATGTAATAAAATTATTCATTTTTTTCCTTTCAGGTAACATCCGCTAGGTTTTTTAAAATTACGATGGTTAATACGTGTTTTTCATTAAAATGCTGAACGGTAAGTTAATTCTTTTTCTATTGGTTTACTTTGTTATAACCTTAATAATTCTCATTTTAATGATGTTTTGTTATTTTTATTATTCCCACAATTTTCTATTAATTATTCAAGGTAATTTGTATTTATTTATATAATTAATATACCATTGCATTAGTTGTCCAACATCGCATAATATAATTTTGATTCATGACCCATTTTACACGGATTAATTATTTTGAATGTATGACAAATTCTAATTACTCTTTTCGCTGTATCATATTTCTATAGAATGTTTTTTAAATATTTTTCATTGTTTTTGATTTAATTTTAATTAATTTGATTGATTTTATTTTAATTACTTGGTTTTTTATTTAACATCTAGTTGGGGAGAAAAATTAATAACAGATCATTTAAAATTTAAATAAAAATAATTATTTTAAAATCTTTATTGAGTTAAAGTTAAAAATCCTTAGTTTAAAGTTATCTCAAAAAATTGAAACATTTTTTCTGTTCTAACCACAAAGATGTTCATTTTAAAACTTCATTAAAAAAGAGATAAAACACAGATCTATATATTTAAAATAAAACAAACTAAATTTTGATATAATGTCCATGAGCCGTCATCTCGGAAACCTTTCTTTTCAATTTAGTTATACTGTTTTTAAAACCTATTGTAAATATGTAAATATTTATAATAGGATCAGGCGCGAGGATCAGGGTGTGGAGGGGGCCAACAATATAATTAATCGAGGTGATGCTCAGCAATAGCAACAAGTGGGAGCGTGTCTCGACTACGATCACATCAATGATAGGAGAGAAGGCCAATGAGGAGAGGAGACGACAGGCTGAGCAAATGCGAATCTATAGAGACCTGGAGTTCGGTGACGGGTGATCAAGGGAGGCCAGCTTCTGGGGGTGGTCGGCGGGGGCTTCTCGGAGTCGTCGCTCGTCGATCACATTGGGGACGCCTTCTGGTCATACGGATTCGGATAGTAGAGTGCCTGGGTGATCATGCAGGGGCTGTAATACCATATGGCTTAGAACCGGTCCCTGCATGATAGGAGGGGAGGTTGATATCTATCTCGTTTAGTTTTCTTGTTATTGTTGTTTAAGTGTTCGTAACGATTTTGTTATGTGCGATTTTCAGGAGCAACGATACAACGTAAAGATTTGCGTGAAACTGGGAAAACGTTCACAGAAACGGTTCAACTTTTGAAACAAGCGAAGATGATTCTCTGGGTCGTACCCAATGTTACGAACGGTTTTCAGGATTTAAATGTTATCGTCGATTGAAGATGACCCTCGACTAGGAAGGCCTTCGACTTCAACTAATGACACTCACGTTCAGAAAATCAACAATCTTGTGCGTGCAAATCACTGATTGACTATTAGAGAACTTAGAAGAGGTTACCATCTCGATTGGATCATATCATGATATTTTGGTAGAACAATTGAGCATCCATCAAGTTAGAGCAAAGTTTGTTCCTCGTTTTGTGACCGAACAGCAGAAAGAAGAATATCTAGTAGATGTTTATCGGCAACTTCTGAATATTCCGATATCGATGAAACATTCATGTAAAGGATGATAACGGGAGACGAAAGAAGGGTTTACGGCTACAACGAGACAAAAATTCAATCATCACAATGGATTGGCAAAGAATCTCCACGCTCCATGTAAGCATGTCAGTCTCGATTCAATGTCAAAATGATGCTCTCTGTTTTTTCGATTTTAATAGAATTGTGCATTTTGAATTTTTATCTCGAAGGTGAAACGTTGACCCGTGCGTACTATCAAGGCGCTTGACAATGGTTATGTGAAAAAAATCCCCAAAATGAGACCAGAGTTGTGGCGAGACAACTCATAATTCCTTCACCACGACAAATGCGTCCGCACACTCAGCTTTGTCAATTCGTCAGTTTTGTGCAAAAATCAGATGACTGTTTTCCCTCAGCCTCCTTACTCGCCAGACCTGGGTCCTTGCGATCTTTTCTTATTTACGAAATTAAAATCAGTGATGAATGGACGCCGTTTTGAGACTATTGATGACAAAGAAATTCGTCACGGATCTTAAAGGTCATTTCAAATGAAGCTGTCCAGCGAAGTGGATTCACCGTTGGGAAAAGTGTATGAATAGGGGAGGGGAGTACTTTGAAGAGGACAATGACCAATAATCTTAAAGTAATCATAAAATTATCATAAAGATTAAAACAAATAAGTTCGGTTATTTTCTTTTCACATCTCGTATATCAAATTTTGGATTCTAATGATTTTTTAATGTAACAATTAACTCTTCATTATTTATCGGAATTGAAAATATATTAGTTTTGAGATTATCTATATTTTTTAATTTTAGAACAAAGAAAACAAGCAATAGACAATGTAAAACAGTTATACTGCTTGAAGGTAATCTGTCAACCTTTGTTACAATCCTTAATTAGTTTGCAATATATAATATATTATTGTATGTTAATTGGTTACAGTCAAAGAAACATTTAATTAGTTTTGTTTTAGTTAATTAATAAATGTTATTTATACTGATGTTCATAATAATGATAAAACTTTTAAATTCCAAAAATTTTTCCTCGTTAATTGAATAAAATAACCTTGTTGTACTTTTAATGTTAAATTTTTCTTTTTTTAAGATTTTTTAATGAAATTATCTTATTTATTTTATAAATAAATACATTTCGTCTTCTTTTTGTTGATTCTGACACCCTGACTTTCGCAAGCTTCATTTATGTTCTCAAGCATTTCATTTAGTTTTCCTGGGCTCTTTGCCAATACCACCATATCATAGCAAAATGTATCCATCCTATTCTTCTTCCCTCGAGCTTTATTCCTTTTTCCCATTTAGACAACATTTAATTATTTCTTCCAAAGCCAAAACAGAACAGAAATGTATTTTTTAGGAGTGGGGGAATATATTTTAAGAACATTTTTTAAAAATATTCATATACAAGAAATTCATCTCGATATGTGGTCATATATTGTAATCACAAGTCACCACGATACTTTAAGCTTCACAAATGTGCTTAAGTAAAATTACATATAATTGTAACACCCCCTTCAATACTCATTCATTCATTCATAGAGTTCTACCATTAGTGCAGGTCCTGTCATGGCTGCTGTTCTCCACCTTGTTCTACCCCTTTGCTCTTTGTTTCAGCATATTTTCTCTTTTCCATAATCCTATGCATCATTTTAAAATCTCTTCCTTCCTCTTCTTTTCTTCCATTCACCAAGACTTCCATCGCATCCACTAATAAACGCCTTCTTCTCATACAATATTCTAGCCGGTTCCTTTTCCTATATTCAATCATATTTCACATTTTCCTGTTCGCTGTGATTAATACTTCATTTGTTACATTGTCTTGCCATCGCCACACCCGCATCTCAAAAGCCTCAATTCGTTTTGCTTTTCTCAACTTCCACGTTTCGGTTCTATAGTGCATCATACTCCAAATAAAACATTTCATTAATCTCTTCCTTAACACTAAGTTTAACTTTCCACACAACAGTCTTCCCTTCTTATCAAATTCCTGATTCTTGATAACCGTTTTAACTTCTACTGGGCAAGTCCGGTTATCGGTTATAAAGAGTTCCCTAAATACTGAAATCTCTCCACCTTGTCTAAAACATCATCTCAATTTTCTCTTCATTTCCACCTAACATCATATATTTTATCTTCTTTTTGTTTGTCTTTATACGCTGACTTTCGCAAGCTTCATTTAGTTTACTTAGGCTCTCCGCCAGTACAGTCATGTCATCGGCAAAACGTATACTTTCTATTCTTCTTCCCCAGATCTTCCTGTTCTTCTTTTCCCATTCAAACAGCATTTAATTATTTCTTTGAGATATATACAAAATAGTATTGGTAAAATGCAGCAATCCTGCCTCATTAGCCAGGATTGCTGCATGTTGCCAATACTTCCATATTCTTCCTGTCAAAGAATATAGACAGGAAGAATATGGAAGAATACTTCCATATTCTTCCTGTCATTTCGTCTCCTACCTCTACTTTTATTCTCTGGTTATAGTATTCCCTTTTATTTGGCACATCTATTTCCAGTCTACTCTCTTGTTTTCCAAAATTAGCAGTAATTTATCCCATCTAACTCTTGTCAAAGGGATTTTCTAGGTCGACAGTACTGCCATCTTATCAGCAAAACGTATATAATCTATTCTTATTTCCCCGATTTTTATTAAGATCAAAATAAGTGAAAGAAAATAATAAAAAAAAAACTTTTGTATTTTGGGTGCGGGGTCTATAGTATAGACAATTTGTCATCAAAATAAGATTTTTTCTTTTTTTTACCTTCGGGTCCGCAGTCAAGCAATTCATTCCGCAGAGGATGAGATGAATGTTTTGTAGCGTGTGTGAAAAATGCCATGCCTGACCGGGATTCGAACCCAGGACCTCCGGGTGAAAGGCCGAGACGCTACCACCCGCGCCACGGAGGCCGGCATCAAAATAGGCTTTCCTTTCTTTTTCCTGTTTAGCCTCCGGTAACTACCTATTTTCAAAATAGGCTGTATTTGAAAATCCTTACCTACCGATTGATCTTTTGTCCATGCGTTAGGGGCGGTGAGGGACGCTTAACTCCAGATTTTTAACACCCCCTCTCCTAGATTTTTGAAAAACTCGAAGTAAAAACGTTTTTGAAATGCGTTTTTTTCTGAATCTATGCATTTTATAGAAAGGTTTTTTAAACAAAAAATGTAGAGGAAATTCTCCTCTACAATTAATGTGTTTGAAGTTATGCCGTATAATTTGAAATTGAAATACTAGGTGGCGCTGAAGTTGTAAAAAACGTTGTAAACGAGTAGACCGGTTTCGAACACGTGCCCAATTCACAACATTTTCAAACTTTCACAAGCTACAGCTCCAAAACGGTAAGTCGTACAAGACAATTGTTTAAATAAAAGTTTTCTGTTTTTTTCTTTTGAGATTAACAACTTTTCCAAATGCAATACAGACGAAAAACAATTTTCCCGGTGGAAAAACCGAAAAAACACGTTTATTTACAACTTCAGCGCTACCTAGTATTTCAATTTCAAATTATACGGCATAACTTCAAACACATTAATTGTAGAGGAGAATGTCCTCTACATTTTTTGTTTTAAAAACTTTTCTCTAAATTGCATAGATTCAGAGAAAAACGCATTTCAAAAAATTGTTGAGTTTTTCAAAAATCTATGTGAGGGGATGTTAAAAATCTGGAGTTAAGCTTCCCTCATCACCCCTAACATTTGGAAAAAACATCAATCGATAGGTAAGAATTTTTAAATAAAAATACAAATTGACTTTATATATTTAAAAAATATATGTCTATATTTTTTAAAAAAATGAACACATTTCTCGGAAGTTCTATATATATATATATATATGTATGTATATACGAACTTTCAAAAAACTTTTTAAAAAAATATTGGAAACCGAAGGAAGATAGAGGAAAATAATTAAAAAGATACATTTTAAGAGGTATGGGTTGATTTTTAGAAAAAGGATTTTTGGATTATTTATTTATGTATTGTATTGCAACAAATTTGCTTTGATAAAGTTTTATCTCTAAAATACCCATGAAGAAAATCTAAATTGGTTTTTTGTGATCATCCTCATTCATCCTCTGAAGTAACACCTGAACGGTGATTCCCGGAGGCTAAACAAGAGAAAGTAAGGTACTGGGTGGGTAGCTTCTCTGTGGAGGGGTATCCAAAAGAGGAGGTCGGAACGTCTCGATACACGGAAGACCCTGATGGGAGCCCTGGAAAGGGGCTAAGCTAGTGTGGGGCAATCTGCTTCCACCTCACTACAGAACTAACTAGAAGGTAATACTGAAAATTGATGCCGGTTACTCCCGGGGTAAATAATAAAGATAAAAAAAAAAGAAAGAAAGTAGACCATTCCAGAGATGTGTGATTAATTGAAAACCAACCACCAAAGAACACCTACATCCACGATCTAGTATTCAAATCCTTATAAAATTAACTGCCTTTACAAGGATTTGAACATTAGAACTTTCGACTTCAAAATCAGCTGATTTGCGATAACGAGTTCACCATTAGACCAACCCGGTGGGTTGCCTAAATGAACTAGTTGGACCCTACAACGTAAAGATTTAAAAAAAGGAATCTATATCCCATTTTTGACTTGATTACCGTAGTTTTCCTTTTAATATAGCTATTCTTTAGCTATATTCGCCGGAGAAGTAAAGATGCTAAATTTTACCCGAGATTCAAAGCTGGATTCTCCCGGATGTAAAGTGTAGATATTAGCGTTCTTTTAAAAAAAAATTGATTTAAATACCGTTTTAGCGGACAGTTAAAAAATAATTGTTTTGGTTTTAATAGTAATCTTTGATTGTTGCAAATTCGGCAACAGTGTGTCGTTGAAAATCTTTTAACTACAAAGTGAGACACGATATAGAAATATTACTTTTAGTCTATCATTCGGTGTGCTCATTTATTATATACAATAAATGAAGAACGTAACTGAAATAAATGCTCCATGAAATTCTGTTATCAGTTTTCTTTCTTGACAAAGGACTACGAAGAGCTTTAGAAAGGATGTAACCAAAATTATAGAATGCGTTTGCTAATAGAAAGAAAATAATGGAATAACCTTAGGTTACATATCTTAAAAGTAATATGTTTTTCCTTATTCGTTTTTGTTTTTTCTTCTCTTTTCTTTCATCTTCTGTTTTTCAAATACTTTTCTTCCTTCAATATCTACTAGTTGATTAGTATTCGTTTGGTGTATTCTTTGGTATCAAAACCGGACAGAATACATAGTTGGCTATCGGTTCCATTTCCAATTGACCGTTCCCCTTTCCTACTTAACCACGATTATTTCTCTCTCTCTTTATCTATATTCTCTTCCTTTCAAACCCCTGATATCTCCTGATTATATATGTATTGCATTGACTTTTGTTTTCTTTTTTCTTCTTTTGTTTACTTTTGTCCTCTCTTTTCGAAAGAAATCTGTAAGCTATGGATAGAATAAGATTTCATTTGCTTTCTTTTGTATTTGGCTGTATGACCTTTTAACCAATATAATCAATAAGTAACCAAACGTAAGGAACTGATTTACAATTCTTTACTCCAGTCCACTATCTTAATTACTAAAAATTTTATTCTTTTTCTTTAATTAAAAAAATGCGCACCGTATTAATTGTTTAATTTAATTGTAATTGATGACGTAAGTCAATTAATTGCATCTATTTTCTATTCTCTTATAATTTTCTTATTTTTATGAAGAGTTTTATTTTTATTTGACATTTTTTCGAGTTAAAGTCCGGTATTTCTGTTCAAATTTAAATTAAATTTATTCAATTTTTTCCCTTTTTTTTCATTTGTTTATTAAACGCGCCGAGTTAGTTTAGTGGTTTCGAAAAATCAGCTGATTTTCGAATTCGAGGGTTCTAACGTTCTAGTCCTGATAAAGGCATCTGATTTTATATGAATTTGAATTCGTGATTCTGGATACCGGTTCTTTGGTTGTTGGGTTTCAATTAACTACACGACTGAGGAGTGGTAGACCTGAGCTTGTTCCAGACTACATTTTTACCGGTACATTTGCACATTCATTTGCCTATACACACACACACACACACACACACACCAAACCCCGCAGTAGCTAGAAAACTGATTGGAGAAAATAAAACAATTCATTAATTACGTAAAGATGTTACGGAATACATGCAAAGGAGTACTTAGATTTTTTTGTAATTAGAAATTTTGGATTTCATCAGTAATATTTAAAAGGTTTTGTATTTTATATTTATAAAGCTAAATTTTATATTAATAAGGTATTTTTTTTTTGTGTTTATGATTTATTGTATGAGCGTATTGAAATTGGTGGATTAAGAACACTTAATCTTTTTATATTGCCCGTTAATAGAATAACTCTTGGTCTGAAAATGTGTCATTTGAAACTGGATAATTCAGATTTGGTATTACCAAATGTTATAGGTGATAACATTCAAAATTATGGTAATAATTTTTGTAATCCAATCAGTACTTAGTCCTCCGCACTCGTATATGATGCTGTCGTACTTAAGTTCCATTTATGGGGCGTGCGTAAATGGAATTTCTTCGACACATAAAAAAAAGGCACATGTTTACTGATTGTATGTTTTATTACCGTTGCTTTGAGATATTCCTACATGGTAGGAGTTGTTCACGTGGAGTTTTCGTCAGTTATTGCTATAAATTTCACGTTTATTATGTAATACACGTATACTGTCAGAGTTTTTCCTTCTTGAAAATGAAAGAACGTTTAATTTTTTATGCAGTGATGAAAAACGTATTAATTTTACGAGTATTTTATTAAATTTGTGTTTTTTACTTCTTAGTACGAAGTAAAGGAAGCATTATACTTGCGAAAAAATTTAGATTTTCAGATTATACGGGAATATGCATTTTGACCATCCTTGAATACATTTTAACTAGTTTCAGCGTGACATCTGTATGTATGTATCTCGCATAACTCAAAACGTATTACTCGTAGAATGTTGAAATTATGGATTTAGAACTTTTGTAACATCTAGTTGTGCACCTTCCCTTTTCATTGCAATCGATTGAACCAAAAGTGCCCCAAAAAGCCCAAAATCCAAAAAAATTGGGTTTTGGGCTTTTTATTGATTTTTTAAAATTTTTATTACTGAATTATTATTTATTGTAAAATTCTTTTTACAATCAGATGTTAATAATTAATAATAAATTAATATATTTCAATTAAAAAAAAAAAGGAAATGAAGTCGGATTAGAACCTTCCTCTTGTAAGAACCAAGTATTTCATTAATTGAAATTGTATTTCGCTATAACTCTGCAACTCAATGAAAATAAGTACCACTTATGATATATCGTTGAAAAGCTCTCAACTAGAGCTTATTACTATAGTTAAGTAAATGTTCAAAATACAATTTTTGAGGGATTTTGGGCTTTTTTTGGACACTTTAGGTTCGGTCGATTGCAATCAAAGTGGGAGGTGCACAACTAGATGTTACAACAGTTCTAAATTCAAAATTTAAATATCCTACGGCTAATCGTTTTTGAGTTATGTGAGATACGTACAGACGTCACGCGGAAACTAGTCAAAATTGTTTCTGGTTTCAGGTATGGTTAAAATGGATATTTCCATTGAATTCTGAAAACCGAAATTTTTCGCGATTACAATACTTTCTTGTACGAAGTACAAGAAAAAAAATCAGAAGATATTAATGAAATAAAATTTTATGTACATTAATTTTAAAAAATTGTATATATGTAATTATAAAGGCGTACAACGAAGTCGTGTGGTGTCCACATCAGTTTTTTTTTTAAATTTGTTTTTTTTTTAGAATTGTTTACCATTTTGCAAAATTACTTTTTGACCGACTTAGCCGGGTAAATCATGCAACCTTGCAATATTTCGCTAGCTTTTTTTTATTTACTGAGCACTTTAGAAGTAACCTTTTTAGGTTTTATTTATGTGTAAAGGTATTACGCATGACCCCAAAAAAACTTATTTTTGTAATCATTTTACCGTTTTCATTTTGTTTCTATTTCATAAAACAGCTGATGCCTATATTTGAACAATTAGTACATGTATGCAAACATTGCCAGGAAATAACAGGATATCGTAACCAATCTCTTTTCCTGTTATAAGCAAACATTATCGTATAATGATAAATTGCTTTAACTAGATATTAATATTCCATTGCACGTACAAAATTAATGCATCTAAGCACGTTTTGACTGGCTGTCGCATATACATTTACTACATACGTATTTTTTCCGAAGAAGGTCAAATTGTACGCAAAATACGTTTGTAATGACAGGATTTTTCAGACCACCCACTTTTAATATATATAGATATATATAATCCATCCTGGTAAATTAAACATTTTTAATATTAACAAAAATGATGTCGGACATTTCCCTCTCTTTTGTTACGCTTACTAAAAATTAATCTCCTCTCTTTCCAATGCATTCGTTTACCCGAATTATAATTTACTTGCTGTTCACGTAAATCGTAACGTTAATGGATTTTATTTTACGCAAAATTTATTGAAAAATAAAAGTTTAAAAGCGTAATTTAATTTTATGAACTCATAAAAATTTTTATAAGTACAGTATTGAATAAATAATACTATCGTAGTTGTTATGTATAAATAGATAAAAAAATAAAAATAAAAAAAATTTTAGCTGTTTTCATGAAACTGTTACGTTGTATACAAACCTTAAATATTTTGTTTAAATAAATGTATTCTAGATAATTTTTCCAAGTATTTTGTCCAGATCCTGTGTTACCGTGATGTGTTTCCGGATTTTTACGACGTTTTACACCTCGGTTCTTACGAAGAGACAAAACGACATGTCTCTAATTCCATTTTAAAGGTAGCGTAGTCAACGGTAAATTTCTATCATTAAACAATCGTTGCCAACTAATTGATCGACATGATTTTTTCTTCCTTGTAAGAATTAAAGGAATGTTGTGATCGCGAAAAATTTGGTTTTCAGATTTCAACGGAATTATCCATTTTGACCATCCCTGAATCCATTTTTACCAGTTTCGGCGTGACGTCTGCACGTACGCATGTACGTATCTCGTATAACTCAAAAACGGTTTGTCGTAGTATTTTGAAATGTTGTATTTAGGACTGTTGTAACATCTAGTGATGTACTTCCCTTTTTGATTGCAATTTACTTGACTTAAAGTGTCCAAAAAAGCCCAAAATCCAAATTTTTTCGATTCTGGATTTTTTCTTAACTGCAATAATAAGCCCTCGTTAATAACTTTTCAACGATATGTCGTCATAAGTGGTACTTATTTTCATTGGTTCCAGAGTTATAGCCAAGTAAAGTTTTAGTAACTGCTGAAATATTTGGATTTTATAAGCGGAAGGCACATCGGTTCGAATCAAATTTCTTTTCCTTTTTTAACTTTTTTTTTCAATAAATATATAATTTATTAATAATTATTAACCTCTGATTGTAAAAGAAAAACTTTTACGATAAATAATAATTCAGTAATAACAATAAAACAAAAAATATGTATATATGAAAAAATATGTACTTTTAAAAATGTGTATATGTAATTTAATAGGCGTACAAGGAAGTCATGTGGTGTCCACATCTGATTATCATTTCTTGATAAACAAAAAGTATTAATAAAATTTCTTCTTTTTTTTCCTGTTTAGCCTCCGGTAATTACTTTTCAGGTATTACTTCAGAGAATGAATGAGGATGAAATGTTATGAGTGTAAATGAAGTGTAGTCTTGTACAGTCTCAGGTCGACCATTCCTGACCCAACCACCAAAGAACACCGGTATCCGCGATCTAGTATTCAAATCTGTTAAAAAATAACTGACTTTACCAAGACTTGAACGCTGGAACTCTCGACTTCCAAATCAGCTAATATTAATAAACTTTCTGCTGAGTTTTAGGGGAAAGGTTGTGTAATTCTCATCTTTTGGGAAATATTTTAAATTCCTTTATTTTGAAACTACATGATTCCATCTCATTTTTTGTTTTTTCGATCGGAATTATTCATTTGGTATTGTTCTCATTTTTTACTGATGTAACAAAAGTAGTTATGTTATCAGAGAAATCGCTTAAAATTGGTTAATGTCATATCTTACCGTTCGTAAACAATTAGTTCAGGTTCTAATTTTTTGATAAGAATACATATATATCTACAATTTAGGGTTTCACTTCAAATTAAAAACGCGGAGTGCGTCAGGGAAGTATTATTGATCCGCTGCTTTTTTTATTGTTTATTAATGCCCTCCCTCAAAAGTGTTCTGAATTATTCATTGTAACTCTCTTTGCAGACGATATATATGTCTGAAAATAATTATTTAAAAGGATTATTCTACGATAACAATTTAAAGGATTATACACTGGCTAGATTGTAACCAACAAACTTTCTAATATTTAGATAAAACTGTTGCATTGTGCTTCTCAGATAAACATAACATTGCTGATGATCTTGTAGAGAGTTGTCATTAATGAAAATTAATGTATTTCTGTTGGCCATAAAGAGAAATTTCTGGTTATTTTATTAAATTACAAGTTCTTTTGGAATGAAGAAATTGATTTCTTTTATAATAGAATCAAACCGTATTGTTTTGGTTTTAAACGCTTTAATAAAATTGCTAGCTTGTCATCGTTTTTAGATATTTATTATGCTTTCGTGTATTCCCGTCCAAATTGTAATTTATTTTTCTTGGCACTAACTCAAAACGTCGAATGAGTTTTTAGGATAGAAAAATTGGTTGTCAGGGCTTCTAGTGCCGTTAAACATATCGACCAATACAATATTTAGCAAATTAAATATGTTAACTTTCCCTTGTAATATTTAACATCATTAAAAAAAATTGGTTTTTGATAAATTTATTTTCTATCGTTTTCCAATCAAATCTTACACAATCAATTACTATCAACAGTTACGTTTTGTACTTTATTTTTCTCTTAATTTAATTACATTTTAAACTGTAATAATTTGTTAAATTATTATACAAAATAATCTAGATCGCCTGTTCACAGAATGATTAATAATATGTATTTTTCCCTCGTATTTTATAACTTCAAATGAAAACACAACAATATGCATATTTCTTTGACTGATACTAGCGTTTCTAGTTGTTGATAAAAAAAAAAAATATTTCATCGAAAATCATGATGTACATGTAAAACGATGTAACGTCCAATTTTTTATTTCTTTTTAGATATAAAGATTGAAATGTATGAGTTGTTATAGATTTATAAAATATACACTAGATCGATTATGCCTTGTCAAATACAGTTATATTTCTATCTCAAAATACAAAGTGATTTTTATTTGTTTTCAACGTTCCTCTCGTATCATTTTTACTTTGTTCAAATTATCATTTTTGTTAACTCCTTTTACATATAAGTTATTATTTGTGTTTTTTTACTCCTGATATCACGTTTATATCTCATTAATTAATAAAATATATCAGATAGGTGCCGATATATTTTGTTAATGTTTAATATAATTTACATTATGTGATTCATAACTCTTTATTATTATCATCATTTTTTGTTAAATATGGTTTAAAATCTATGCTTAATTTTGGTTCATTGAATTCTTACTTCGACACCTAAGTTTGGTTCGAATGTAATTATTACCAGTAGGTTTGTATTTAAATAATACGATTAAATAATACGTGGTCTTTTGTCAAGTCCTTGTTATTATTTGGCCGTTTTTTACTTTCCTGGCATAATAGCTCTAGAGCTATGGTATGGTAAACAGTTAAAATGGGGTCTGAATTTTTTGAATTTCTCAATGTTTCATGACCCAGGGACCCCCAAAAACAAAAAAAAAAAATGTTCGTACATACGTATGTACGTATGTTGACTTGGTTGAAGCTTAGTAACTATCGACTGGATGAACCGATTTTATACAAAATTCGGGGTCAATTTTCTCCATTTAATAAAAATTGCCCCAAAATTCCCCCTTCACCAAAAATAATAAAAAATGTATTGCATATTTAGTAACCTTATCTTTAGGGATATTAGTAATGTAAGTGATCCAAAAAACATTATTTTGGAGGCAGTGTTGTGAGTGAGGCAACTGATTAATTTAAAAATATCGATTTTTTTTTAATCTTTAAAAACTTTTTGATTTATTTAAATTTTTAATAATAAAATTATTACTACAAAATTTATCATAATTCACCCCCACCCTTAAAAAAGAGATCTTAGGTAACGTTTTATTGGTTGTACATTTTTTAGTGGAATTTGTTTTTAGTTTCTTCCTTTTAACACAGTATCGTAAAAATTTTTAAAAACGTTTGAGAAATTCATTTTGGTTGGTGGGGTAGCAGAAAAAAGTAAAAAAAATATATTTTCTTTTATTTTTTGGTTTAACGTATAATTTTAATTTTATCATAGATAAACCCCCAACGAGAAAAACTTAGGTAACTTTTTTCATGTATAATTTTTACCTAAGAATAAATAATCAATACCAGGATAGTATAACTTAATCCACCGGGTTGGTCTAATGGTGAACGCGTCTTGTTTCATGTATTATATTATTATTTATTTTAAGTCTGTTAATTTAATTTTTTTTAAATTTACAGAATATAAATTATCAAATGTAAATCGAACAAATTTTTAATAAAATTTTAAATATATGTTTGTCTAATGCAAAAGAAATTCCTGCAATAATGCCGTGTGTTTCAAAATGAATATCGAAGTATTAAAGTTATGTAATATTTATTAAGTTTTATTTACATTAATAAATTATGCATGAAATGAAAGAGTAACTCAAACAGTTTTTCCTATAAGTGTTCAATGGTGGTATCATTCGTAACACGGCACACACTTAGCTATGGAGAGTTTAGGAATTCTCCCATAATTTAATCAGCAAGTTTGGCGAAATTAATGCAACAACTGTTTCAATCCTGTCTCTCAAGTCGGGTAAGTCAGCCGGTACCGGCAGCAGATACATTTGATCCTTTATAAACCGCCAAAGAAAAAAATCGCAAGGGGGTCAGATCGGGCGAACGTGGCGACCACGGCAAACGAGCCCTGTCATATGGTCCCCGGCCACCGATCCAGGGTCGAGTGGAATTTCATTCAACCAATCACGTACTGCGTTATAACAGTGAGGACCCACACCATCTTGCTGCCAAATAAAAGCTCTGTTGTACCTATTGCAGTTAAAGAACGGATCACATTTCTAGCATATCAAGCTAATTCATTCCAGACACACTTTCTTTCTTTTTCCTGTTTAGCGTAAGATATTACCTTTCAGATAATACTTCAGAACCCACCGGGTTGGTCTAGTGGTGAACGCGTCTTCCCAAATCAGCTGATTTAGAAGTCGAGAGTTCCAGCGTTCAAGTCCTAGTAAAGCCAGTTATTTTTACACGGATTTGAATACTAGACCGTGGATACCGGTGTTCTTTGGTGGTTGGGTTTTCAATTAACCACACATTTCAGGAACGGTCGAACTGAGAATGTACAAGACTACACTTCATTTACACTCATACATATCATCCTCATTCATCCTCTGAAGAATTATCTAAACGGTAGTTACCGGAGGCTAAACAGGAAAAAGAAAGATAATACTTCAGAGGCTGGTATGTATGAATGTAAATGAAGTGTAGTCTTGTACAGTCTCAGTTCGATCATTCCTGAGATGTGTGGTTAATTGAAAAGCAACCGTCAAAGAACACCTTTATCCACGATCTAGTATTCAAATCCGTATAAAAATAACTGACGTGAACGCTGGAACTCTCGACTTCCAAATCAGCTGATTTGGGAAGACGCGTTCATCACCAACCAACCCGGTGGATTATCCAGACACTTTCTTCAGCGAAATAGAAGATACGGCAAAAATTAATATTCAGTTTTAGGGATTCTCGTTCACACTGTAATATTTCGTGAGGATTTTATAATCCCCAGATATGTACATTATCATTGTTTCCTTTTCTATTAACATGAAATATTGATTCGTCACGATACGATAAAAGAGAATGTCGCCACAGTGTATAGTTTCATATGCAAAGCTAGCACGCAAACTGTTATCTGTAGACTTTAAAGCATGCGCACAGATAAAACTGTTTGATTTACTCTTTCATATCATGTAAAACAATTAATCAATATATGTGAAATTTGGAAAATATTAATAGATTTAATATCCCGATATCGGTGGGTTAAAATTCTTGACTAAAAAAAAAACTTTATTCACAAAAATGTATATTTTAAATTTATTGTTAAAAATAATTACGGGAAAAACATCATAAAATGGATCAATTTAAAATTTAGAGTTGAATTGAAATAGATAAATTGTATCATTTATTGGTTTAACTTATTTCAAAATTGTCCTGTAAATTTAAAATATTAAAAAAAAAGAAAAATAGTAATAATTTTTATCGGTAGATATTTGGTGACTTAATTTAATTAATCTAAGATTCAGAAATACATGTTTTAGTAGTTTTAGCCTATACGGCCATAATAGTAGAAGTAGTAGTAGTAGACTTATACAGGCTTAAAGATTATATTTCATCTATGTCCTAAATTCTCCTTTTATTTGTAAGAGGCTTATAACAAACTGTGTATATATTGTAGTATGTGCGTATATATCTGTGTTGTAGCCTTTATAAAGAATATGGGCATGGGCCTCTGATAATGTACGTACGTGACTACCAGACGTTTGAGACCGCATAACGTAACCTTCCTTTATGCGTTCAAGATCGAAACTAGTCGGAAAGCTATTTGTATCCTAGAATTTCAGATCTACCCTTTTTTTATCCTTTCTATATTTTATAACATCTCAAATTTTAAGCTTAAAAACTATAATAATAATTTTTATAAATTTTTAAACGCATTCTACCGTAACACCCATACTTTCTTTTTAATTAATTTTTTCTATTAAAAAAAAAAAACGCTGAATATTTCGTCGTATAAGAATGATAATTATAATGAATTTAAAGATAGAATTTTGTTTTAAAATAAATAACTACAAAACGTTTGTGAATGAAGATTAATTGGTGTTTTGAAAAAATGTATTAAATGAAGATAAATGAGTGGAAAAAGAATATGCTGCTTTGTTCCTTTTAATTGTGATGATATTGGGTTTAGAAGAATTTAACAATAAAGAGAGAGATTTATAAAAAAAATTAATGAAAAATAGAAAAAAAATTCAATGGATCATTCGTTCACTATCGCAAAGTTTAACAACTAGAAAGACATACAATAGAGCCAATTAAATTGAAAATACGCATCAATAAATGCTTACTTATTATCCAACTTTAGCTATAATAGATCTAATTAATATTTCTGATATGTTTTGAAATGGAGATTTTTTTTTATCATTACTTTTATTAATTCCTGTATAAGTTCAAAAATTATTTGTGTAAAGTGGATTTATGTAGCTTAAAAGGCTGACCAGGATTCAAAACCAAGATTTTCCGAAAGAAAAGAGGTTGAAAGGTTACCCTTTCCATTGAGATCGACGGAGTATTTGTTAGTAATTAATAAAAACACAGGATTTGGAGTGTGGAGTGGAGGTTGCTTTTATTTATAAATCGTAATTCTACGGTACGCTTTTATTATTCATTTTTAATTTAATTGGGCTGTATTTTATGTTTACTGTGGTGAATATTTCATTTCTTGACTTATACAGAATGATTCACGAAGAATATAAAAAAATTTCATAGGAAAATAGGTTTGGAAACGTTTCGTTGTCGTTGGCGAAAGATTTCGCCCTATTACATAATGATTAGTATATGAACAAAAGTGTAATACAGTAAAAAAATTAGTTATTAGAATTCTTAGTGCAGTACAACTATTACAAAACAACCCTGTTGATGTAGGAAAAGCCTCTAAAACCATTGTGAGGAAGAATACTGTATCTTTTTTGGCCGGCTGACGTTTTCATTCATTTATTTAATTGTAGGTAAATTGATCTATTGTTTGTATTTATTATTTTTCTAAAATATTTTCGTAGGGTTTTGTAATATTTAACATTTTATTTCGTTTAATACCTAGTTAAAATCTCACAAATTTTGATATATCTTTATTTTTTTTTTTTTTTTAAACTGATGTGGACACCACATGACTTCATCATTGTACGCCCATTAAATTATTTATACACATTTTAAAAAAAAATGAAAATTACATACTTACTTTACTTTTCGTGTCCGAGCGATGAGACATTAAAACCTTTGTGACCAGTATTGTGCCACCGAAACGCCAGAAGAATTTCCTTCCCACAGATCTTCTAGCGTGCATTTGGTTGAGCAGAGGGTGCATTTTAGGAGATGTTCAGAGTCCTGAATCTCACCGCACTCCCAGTTCAGGTCGTTAGGCTCTATTTGACGCCATCTAGCGCGGTTAACTCTGGTTGGTGCAACCCAACCAGAGTTAACCACGCTACATAAAATTATTACATAAAATTTTATTTCATTAATAACTACTGATATTTTTTCATATTTTCTTTTTATTGTTATTATTGAATTATTACTTATCGTAATTTGTTTGTTATAATCTGAAGTTAATTAATAAATCAATATATTTAAATTAAAAATTAAAAGTTAAAAAAAGGTCTATTCGAACCGATATGCTTTCTCCTTGTAAGATCTATATATTTCATTTATTATAATTTTATTTGGCTATAACTCTGGAACCAATGAAAATAAGTACCACTTATGATACATCGCTAAAATCATTGAGGGCTTATTAAAGCAGTTAATAAAAAGTCCAAAGTCCAAAATCCAATTTTGTTTTTGAATTTTGTGATTTTTTGGGCACTTTTGGTTCAGTCGATTGCAATCAAAAGGGGAAGTGTATAACTAGATGTTACAAAGTCCTAAATCCAAAATTTCAACATTCTACGGCTAATCGTTTTTGAGTTATACGACATACATACGTACATAAAGACGTCGCGCTGAAACTAGTTAAAATGGATTCAGGGATGGCTAAAATGATATTACCGTTGAAATTTGCAAACCAAAATTTCTCACGATCACAATACTTCGTATTGTACAAGGAAGTGTGCGTCACTTTACTTCGTACAAGGAAGTAAAAACATTAAAATTCTTTACGTTTATTATTTATTGTTTCTGTGGACTTTATTCATACCGTTTCTCAGTATAAGATTCTCTATAAATTATGTTTAAAACTTGTATGTGCTTATTACAGATTTGAAAAATTTATTTTATCCCAAACAAAATAGTGTGATTGATTTGAGTGTTATTTTCTGTCGTTCCTAGCATTGTCACTCCAATACTTTTGAAGTATCTCCAGTCTCAAAACTATTTTTAACATCTTAGCACTCTACCCAGTGCTAAAAATTGTTTTCCGAATGGAGGTAATCCAAAATACGAATGTTGAAGTAACAATGCTAAGAACGGCAGAAAATAACGTTCAAAACAATAATAATCCTACCGGAAATTTTTGAAAAGTAAAATAGTGTGTTTTCGACCCTCCCTCCCATTTTTTTTTCTCATTTTTTAGGTCAAATTTTATATAAAACCACTAAATATATTCCTTAATTTGGATCCCAAAAATAACATTCTGGCTTCAATTTACCAGAAATTAGGGAGAATTCTTTCGCCAACCGACACTCAATAGCGAAGCGTTTCCGAACCTAAGTTTATATAAGCGTTTTTCTTTATTTTCACTAGTAGAACATGTTCTGTAAATTTCTTAAATTTTTCTTGAATCATTCTGTATATAAATAAATATGTATATATTTATGCAGGGTAACCCGTGAGGTGTTTGCCAAATTTAAATTGTTAAAAGTTAATTATAAAAATTATGCAGTCTAACCAATTTTATCAAAAGTTATAGTGAAGAAATTGTAACAATTTCAGCCACATCTCGGCTACTTATCAACAGATTTGAACAAATTTGTTGTCGTTTTGTTCAAAATAACAACGTTAATATTTTATGTAATGAAATATAATTCAATACAAATATTATGTGCTAAGGTATTAATGATAAATAGTTTAAATGATCGCCATTTTGGAATTTTCAAAGTTAAAATTTACATATATTTATATTATTTATGGTGGGTTTTTAATTTTTCACTCCCATTTTGGTTCCGCCATGTTGAATCAAACTTAATTCTTACTTTCCCATCTGGCGCTACAGCGTAGCTACAACTTTAGAAAGAAAAGTATTGTAATAGTTCTTATTTGGGTACACTCCCGGTTTTTGAAGTTTTGACACCTAAGGAACTCAAAAAACCGGATGGAAATTTTCCTGATCTACGTATGTGTGTGTCTATTCGGTGTTGCACTCCTTATATATTCAGAACTACTGGACCGATTTTGAGGAAACATGGTTAGATTATATATGGAGCATTGAAATCATTTTCAACTTAAAAGGTCAAGGTGGTGAAGCTGTAGATCAAGGTCAGTCACTTTAGTATCTCGAGATTTCGGCCAATTAAGGTCTTATTTTTTATAGACACATTTGTTTAACAATTAAAAAATAATATTTGCAAAAAAAATTGTAAAATCGCATCCCCACCCTCAAAAAATGATCTTAAATACACTAGCGGCTAAGTAGATATACTAAGCCAATAGTACCCTTTCTCACCACAAGGAGCGCTAGTGTAGCGCTGACGTACTGCTGTTGTAATCGTCTGTTATCCGGTCTCCACACCCCCGCCACCCTGGCAGTAATCTGCTGTGTTGTAACGTCATAGATGACGGTAGAATTAAATAGGTGAATAATATTTATAGTATAAAATAGTATTTAAAGTGGTCCCTAGTACTACCACACAAGCGCGAATGAAATACAGTGTGCGTGCGCGCGCTTTAGTTAGGATCAACAAAAAATATTATATTTAAATAAAATTATAAATATTTTTAATTAAATGTGTGTTAGTCGTGTGACCGGTTGTCCTACAACTATGTTGTCAGTTTTTTTTTTAAGTAGGAAGGTGGGTCATATGACACGTGATTTCGATTTAAAATTTTTACAAGGAAAATAGTGGTGAATCCCGTTTTTCCGTGAATAACTTCGTTATCGAATTATTACCATTCAAAGTTATAATGACGGAAACATTTTGTAACAATAAAACGAAATAAAACGCACTGTATAAACAATTTTATTGCATTTTACATTTACAGCCCTCTGGACGACCATTTCTGTGATGTACGGTTAATTGAAACCCAACCACCCAAGTACATCGGTATTCACGATCTAGTATTCAAATCAGAATAAAAATTTAAATTAAAAGGCATTATAAAAACAAAATTTAAAATTTATTGACCTTTTTTATTAATATTTTATTCTCTATACTGTCATTTTTCAAAAAGTCATGATTTTTCTTTCGTTTTAAGAGAAATCCGTATTTATCTTCATACATATATATTTAGATTTTACATACTGTGTAAAATTTAAATATTTGAAAAGTAAATCTTTATTTTGTTTTTTTTTTTTTTGAAGCTCTTTCCTTTATTATTATTATGTAAGCCTAAAAAATATAAAATGTTCCATTTCGTTAATATTGTCTTCCTTTATATTCATTTTTCCCTGTTTTATTATTCATCTTTTTTTTTTAATTCTCCTCCCCTACATTCTTACTCTTCATTCATTTCCCTCTCTCATTTGTCTCACTCCGAGATACGTATGTGAATTTTCATTTTATTCACCTTTTATTTATTTCTATTTATATTGAATGGTATTTGTTCATGAACTATGATTTTCCTTTTTGTTTTATACTTGGGTATAATGTTTTATTTTACAATTTATTTATTTGTATTTTATTAAATAAATTACTAGCGTTTGGGTTAAAAATTAAATTTTATTAAAAAAAATTTATTTTATCTTAAATTTGTTAATTCATTACAATATTAATAATCATCAGAATGAAAAAGGTTTTATTAAATAAAAATCCAGTCTTAAAATTAAATTTAAAAAATATTAAGAGCAGAAAAAATATTTAAATCAAAAACTAAGTAACTATCTTCAAAAAATTTGTAAATAGTTTGTTATTTCATTTCAAATCATAATTAATTTTGATTCGTCAGAAATTACTATCTTATTTTTCCATATATACTTCCAAATAGTTTTTTTAAATTTCGTGCAAAATTACTTTTAAATATCAGACTCTCTCCCTCCATATATTTTTTTTTTTTTGTCTTCAGTCATTTGACTGGTTTGATGCAGCTCTCCAAGACTCCCTATCTAGTGCTAGTCGTTTCATTTCATTATACCCTCTACATCCTACATCCCTAACAATTTGTTTTACAAATCCCAAACGTGGCCTGCCTACACAATTTTTCCCTTCTACCTGTCCTTCCAATATTAAAGCGATTATTCCAGGATGCCTTAGTATGTGGCCTATAAGTCTGTCTCTTCTTTTAACTATATTTTTCCAAACGCTTCTTTCTTCATCTATTTGCCGCAATACCTCTTCATTTGTCACTTTATCCACCCGTCTGATTTTTAACATTCTCCTATAGCACCGCATTTCAAAAGCTTCTAATCTTTTCTTCTCAGATACTCCGATCGTCCAAGTTTCACTTCCATATAAAGCGACACTCCAAACATATACTTTCAAAAATCTTTTCCTGACATTTAAATTAATTTTTGATGTAAACAAATTATATTTCTTACTGAAGGCTCGTTTAGCTTGTGCTATTCGGCATTTTATATCGCTCCTGCTTCGTCCATCTTTAGAAATTTTACTTCCCAAATAACAAAATTCTTCTACCTCCATAATCTTTTCTCCTCCTATTTTCACATTCAGCGGTCCATCTTTGTTATTTCTCCTCCATATATATATATTAAAATAAAATTCAATCAATGAACCTCGATAAGGAGAAATGAAAACAACTGTTATAAAAAGTTAGCAAATGGTCCCCACTATATTTTTTTTTTACATTCCGACTGGTATTCTATGTTCTGTGTTCTGGTATTCTTTGAACCTGTAATGTAACTTTAATTATTATTATTATTATTATTACTTTCTATTTTTTTTCGCAGTTAAGACCAGATTGATATGATCTTTATTAAATTTTTTAGTAACTTTTTTTGCTAAATACTTTCTATTTCAAAATGATAACTGTTATCTTTTTTCTACAGTTGTGGAAAGAAAGAGGTGTAATGGAAGGGAAGTTTCCGACGTCACCCCATCGCTGCTGATAGCTCAAGTTACGGATAACTCTTTATTCATGACCTTTCTTACGATTTCCCATTTGTTTCTCGATTGCTATGTGTTGAGATCATTATTTACGTTTTATTATAACTTAATGAGACTGTTTTCCTGCTACATACGTGCAGCAGTTTACCTAAAATATTGTTTTGTTCTGTTCTTTCTTTTTAATTTCTTCTCGGAAAAGAAGTTTTATATTTTCACTTTAATTCAATTTCGTTGTAGGACTTAATATATTAAATTCATTATAAAATGAGTGAAATTTACTATTCACAGACAGATCGACTAGTATTTTCTATTTACCGAAGCACTGGGATTTAGTAGAACGTTGAATAATTACACAAACACACTTCTCTCTCTCTCTCTCTCTCTCTCTCTCTCTCTC